>NC_135643.1:15724285-16055357 GCF_053574225.1 Canis aureus
GAAGATGTGATATTTATATACAATGAAATATTATTCATCCATTAAAAAGGCTGAGATCTTACCATTTATGACAAATTAGATAGACCTTGAGGGCATTATGCTAAGTGAAATAAGTCAGAGAAAGGCCGAATGATCTCTCTTATAATGTGTAATCTAAAAAACATAAACAGAAATCCACTGCTCATAGAAAGATAGAGTATTTTGGTAATTTCCAGAAGTGAGGAGTGGGGAGTGGGAGAAATTGGTGAAGGGTGTAAAAATTTTTTTAAAAGGGAATGCAACATAGAGTGAGTTCATTAGTATTTTTTCCCTCAGTTATCTTGGTTCCATTTGATTGTTGAGTTTAATTAACTCCATTGTTTAATAGGGTTTAATTAACCCCAAAATCATTGAGTTTAATTATTTTAATGCTAAAATAAACCCCAAGGTACAAGGTTTTTTGGTAAATAGTTTTGCATATGTTTTTAACCTAATGAATATGTTTCTTGTGCATATTGTCCTCTCTGATATAGAATATTTAAAACTTATAAAAAATCAAGACATTGTAAAAAAATAAAAAAATCAAGACATTGTGAAAATATTCTCTGCTTTGTGCTTCCTTGGAGATTAGTAGGGGTATTATTTTAAGTTTTTGATTATGGTTAGTAACAAAATCTTTGTAAAATAGCATTTTGATTGAAATTTTTTTAAGTTTCTAAACAATTTACTGGAGGCATAGTAATAAATTCGTCTTAGTTCTTATTGTCTTCTTTCTCTTGACATTTCCCTTGATAATCTTGTTTTTTATAGTTTTAAATTTTTAACAAGGGAAGCAAAGAAGAAGAGCATAAATGTAATCAATCTATTTCTTAATTTGGACAATTGGTACATTCCCATATATCCTTTTCCAATGATATTAATGAAAAATATTTATAATAATTTTCTTTTTATTAAACATCTTACTTTGTATATTATCTATATTTGTTGTTTCACTTGCTAATAAGAACAAAGTAAACTAGGTTATGTATTATTTACCATATTTTATTTTATTTTATTTTATTTTATTTTATTTTTAAGATTTTATTTATTCATGAGAGACACACACAGAGAGAGAGAGAGAGAGAGAGAGAGACAGAGGCAGAGACACAGGCAGAGGGAGAAGCAGGCTCCATACAGGGAGCCCGATGTGGGACTCCATCCCCGGACTCCAGGATTATGCCCTGGGTGGAAGGCAGGCACAAAACTGCTGAGCCACCCAGGGCTCCCCTATTTACCATATTTTAGAGATGAAAAACATGAATTTTAGAGATATTATATGAAGCTAAGAGCTACATTTCCTGGGTTTTACTGTTCCTTTTTCTGTGCTGCTTCTATGATGGTTATAAAATAGTATTTTAATTTATCATCTCAGTAATTATCCCCTCTGTTATAAAGTGACTTACAAATATCAACAAAGATTAAAAGAGCAAGTAAGCAGAAAAAAAAAAAGTTTAGATTCAAAAGGGAACCTAAGTGCTCACTTCGGCAGCACATATATATCAAAAGGGCTCCTAAAATGAGACCCAAAGTTCAAATCATATACTTACTATACAGATGGGTCACAGATTTAGCTATCAGTTTTCTATGAATCAAATTTAAAAGGAAATCTTATCAGTTACACCTTTCATGGTGCTTATAAGAGTAAAAATAACCAACTATTTTTGAGATGAAAAATTGTTCCCAGTAGTAATATCAAAATAGAAATTTTCCAAGTGGAATCCTCTCCTAGACACTCTAATATAATAAAATTATTCTCAACAACATCCTTTAGGAGTTTCCACAATGAATTTTATGGACTGTTTCTTTTATAACCTTTGATGGCATCATAGCAAAATATAGTTAAGCAAAAGCAATTTATGGAGAAGTCTGTAGAGTGAAATAGACACACTGCCTGGTTGGATCAACAAGTGCCAGTATTTTTGAGGACTTTGGGTAGTCTCCTTGTTCCTTAGGCAATTTTCCCTTGCAATTAAATTATCAATAAGTGTAAAGAAACAGTGCATTCAAATACACATTATCTGTCTTACACCAGTAATGATTTTTATATCAGTTAAAATCAGATTCAAAGCACATAAAAGGCCAGAAAATGGGATGGGATAGGAATGATACGTTCAAGAAAAAGTTGGAGAATCTATGAAGGGCAAAGGCTAAATGTTGGCAATCCAACATTTATACTTTGTATGGAGGCAAGCCAAATAACATCCAGGTGGAGTAATTTGATATTATCTAGTTTTAACATGTATCAATTTTTTCAGGTTTCAATAAATTTAATATCTTTTAGGAAAGAATTTCAAATTAAAGAAAATATCTTCTAATAAAAATTTGTCAAATGAGGAAATAAATATATATAAATAAAGTTTCTCTGAAAGTCAATTATGTTTTTTACTGAATATTTTAGAAACTATTAGTATGAAAGTTTAGTATCATTAAATCCATTTAGTATTGTAAAAAGTTCAAATGTTTAGAAGCAGAAAAGTATTTACTGTTGTTTATCATATGGGAATAAAATCCACCAATTCAAATGTTAGCATTCTCTAATTATGTAGTGATTAAAATATGAAAGGACCTACTCATACCCAACAGTATTAGATCTTTATAATAGAAGTATCTGTCTTCTGTGTTTTGTATCAAAGGATCTTGTACCTCTCAATTTTTTTAGATTCACTGAGCCGTATGCAAATTGATACCCCATTTATACTTTTCCTGCAAGGTTCTTTTGTTCTTGGCCTACAGAGTCACATTCATATTTTCATTTATAACAGCGTTGAGGAGATCACTGGGACACTTTACAAATTTTCTTATGTAGTATGAAGTATGTAAATTTTTTTAAAGTATACTCTTTTTAAAGATTTCATTTATTTGAGAGAGGGAGGGTGTGCATGAGTAGGGGGAGGGACAGAAGGAGAGGGAAAAGCAGACTCCCTACTGAACAGAGAGCCTGACATGGGGCTAAATTCCAGGACCTTGAGATCATGATCTGAGCTGAAGACAGATGCTTAACCAACTGAGCAACTCAGGCGCCCCATGAAGTAGGTGAATTGTTCCAAACTGAGTGTTTGGAGAGAATAAACCATAACAAAAGAATTTTTGACAGAGAGAATAAACCATAACCATCAAAAAAAAAAAAAAAAAAAGATCAGGGACACCTTGGTTGCCCAGTCAGCTAAACAGCTGACTCTTGGTTTCGACTAAGGTCGTGATCTCATGGTTGTGGGATTGAGCCCCAAGTCAGGCTCAGCATGGAAACTGTTGCAGATTCTCTCTCCTCCGTCTGCCTGTTCTGTTTGTGTTCTCTCTCTCTCAAATAAATAAATCTTAAAAAGTAAACAAGGATCAAACCTAGCTGAAGGCAATGTACATGAAGATGAAGCGTACATGGAAGTTGTGAAGAAGATCAATGTATTCTGTACTTTGGATAACCAAAATGTGCCACGGCTTTCATGAGAGCTTACGTGTCTGAAGCCGAGCTGGTGTTTGTTCCCTTCTACTTTGTGTCAGACCATATGCTAGGAGAAATGTTTGATAAACCAGACCCTGTATAGAGCAGAAGAAACCAGAGAGCAAGTCTCCGTGTATCAGTGTATGAAAACTTAATAAAGGTGCTAGGATGTCTGGGCTGAAGAGGAAAAGTTTCTGACTATTTTCTGTAAATGCTGGCATGTCTCTCATGTAAAAGATGCTGTGACTTTTCTGTGCCATTGCAGAGATGAGAACTAGGATTCATGGATGAAGTTGTATTGAGGGAGACCTAAATTCACTGTGAGAAATAACTGTGATTCGTTCTGGAATAAGCTGCCTTCAGAAGTAGTGAGTTCCTCATCACTTGAAATATCTGTTCTAGTATTTTTTGTTCAGGATATTTTCATCGAGAGGATATATCCTAACAGCCTAGTAAATTGGAAGCTTTTCATCCTTGAGTTTTCTTTAGACCTGTGCTGATAGAATTTTTATTGTCTCTGACATTGTTTGGTATAGTTTCGGGCACATTGGAGTCACTGTGCCCTGTGCAAAGATGTTAAAATTTATAGGGGATTTCACAGAGAAGTTTTTCTGAATAATGAGGATTTAAGAATATCTTTCATGTATTCATATTGAAAGAAACATTAATATAATAGTGAATCCTACTTTCTATGAAAACATACCACAAAGTTGCAAGCACTGCATTAAAGTCACAGTTGCCTTTAAATGAATGACTCTTGGAGGACAAATAATGACAGTGTCTATAAGTAACCATCAGTATATAAAAATACTTTTCCTTGGTGGGTAAGCAACAAACTTTTACATCAAAAAATGTGAAAATGATAAAGTTTAGATGACCTGAAATTCAGGAAAGCATATATTAGTTTCTCAAAATTTTCTCAGCATACAGTGATGTGGCAATAAAAAAATTATTTCTTGTAACATTCTCTCTTTCAAGATGAACTTCTAACATACTGATATTACAGTGCTATAGAATTCAGTGCAAACATTCTGGGTATCTAGTTTTATTTGATTTATGAAACAACACAGCCATTCAGTCTTTCCTGGATTTGTATGTGTGTGTGTGTTTGTTTTTATTTTTACATTTGTTCAACTGAAATTAATACTGTTTACTATTTCTAGTTGTGAAATGCACAAATAGTCTTGAACAATTATAGTCCAAAGGAAAATTAGTAAGATTAACATACTGTATCATACCTATATAATCCCTTTAGACGTATCTGTGTGTGCATATACACACATGTTCATATGCATATGTATATATATATATATGAAATGTACATCCATATATTTCTACATAAATTTCTTATTTAAAGCAAAAGGAAAACATTTTCTTAAATGCCTGATAGTTTTTGAAAATTTCTTTAGAAACAACTTATTGATTACATAGAAATGGTGTATGTTGGTACAAAAAATAGAAAATTTATTTAAAACCAT
Source organism: Canis aureus (assembly GCF_053574225.1). Taxonomy (NCBI): domain Eukaryota; kingdom Metazoa; phylum Chordata; class Mammalia; order Carnivora; family Canidae; genus Canis; species Canis aureus. Next base: position 15,729,221 of record NC_135643.1, read on the forward strand.
GGTTTTAACCATGGTTAAACATTAACATTTAACATTAACCATGTTAATTACATGAAATAGCAATTTTTAGAATTTTTATGTACCAAATATTGTAGTATAAAATACATTAACAAGTTCGGTTTGGCTATAGCTTTTGCTATAGCAATTTTTAATCAAAGTATTACTAAATGTATTCTTGAAAAGTAAATATTGAAGGAAATATTCTAGTTTGATTGGTGTACTTGTTTATAATTGATGAAATTCTTTGTATTAAAATTATGTGGACCTTATAATATTTAAAAATGAATTTTACATGAATATATAAGAGGATTTAAATTCAAAATGTGTAAAAATATCAGTATGGTGATATTTTACAACATTGACTAGTTGCTAACACTTTGTTTCGAGGAATGCTTAAAATATTGTTAATAGATATATGGTCTGGAATGGAAATATCTTTATATTACTGATATTTGATTATTCATATTTCTTTTCTCTGCTAAACCCCAAACATTTCACTAACAAAATTAATATGTAAAATGTGTTAAACATCAAGCAAACTTAAGAACTTGTTTCTCTTCCTTTCTGCATATTGCATCTATATGTCAACCTGTGGCAATTGAGTTTCCGTTAAATTGCTTGGGCTCAAGGCAAACTACCACCGTTAGAAATATACATTAAAAAATTGCTTAGATGTTTTATTGCTTATTAAAATGGCTTATACCTCAATATTAATTAGTGTCTTGGAGTCTTTCTTTGAATTCTCCTTACTAGTATCAGTTTCTCTTGAACCAAGTTAATATGCTTCTTTTGAATTCATTTTCTGACTTGAGTTTGTGCAGGAACATTTAATAATTGCCTAATTATAGGTATAGTATTTCATACTATACCTAGTATGAAACTATACTATACCTAGTCATAGTATTTCATCTTTAATATTGTAATTATTTTATATGTATATGTGTCAGAAATAACACAAAAATTCATGCTGATAAATTTCATGATGATGTTACCAATGTTTCATTTTTTAAAATTTTAAAATTAGGGTACGGAATATAAGAATTGTCCAAATCAAATCAACCAGTAGGCTTGTGTGCTTCTATACTCTAAAATCTAGGCCAACTATTTTACACACTTGTAAATTAACCCTCGCTGGAAAAAAAGAAGAGGGGCTGAGGGAATGGTGTGATATATTAGTCATAAAAATAATCAGGCTAACAGGAAGCTTAGACCTAAATCCAAATGCAGGGATTGTTTGTCACTTTATTGCATGCATTTTTGTGTTTCCCATACTCTCTGGCCTTTATTTTAATATCTGACACTCATTTTTCAGCATTTTCTTTGTTTTTATTTCATAATATGTGTTCGATAAGCCATGAAAAATCAATTGTCATTGATTCAAATGTTAAATAATTTTGAATATAAAATCTGGTCAGATTCAAATGTTAAATAATTTTGAATATAAAATAATCTATGACTGGTATGTGGCAGTTTACTTTCTCTGTGTTTTGGTTTTTTCTCTACCTGTATGTTTTTTTTTTTCTACCTGTATGTTAATGCAGCACATGTTCATGCTGATTGTCTGAGCTCTTCATTGGTTACCATGCCACCTAGTTAATCAGTGTCTTCTGTTCTTTGAAAATTCCCAGTGGTGCTTTTTAACATTAAAATATTTTTAAATTTTCTTTATTGCTTTGATATAACCTTCAAGAAGAAGATCCTTATGTACACAAAGACTGATTTTTTAACAATGTCTCCTGTGCAGTTATTCATGAAGTATCTCATAAATTACACTGATATATAATGGTTGTTTTTTCTTAAACGTCTTTACAATAGTCTCTACCACAACATAGTAAGTACAGAATGCCAAAATATATCCTAAAAATTTAGCACAGATAGACAGTTGATTTATTTGCATGATTGATGTATTTTTGTTATCACTTTTACTATTTAAACAAATGAGTAAATATTCTGTCATAAAAAGTGAAAATGAGTAATTTTTCAAACAAATCAATAAGAAATTACTAGAAGAAATAATAACCAGGTTATGGCATGGCTTAACAAAATGTTTAAGTTCTATCAGATATACCTTATTTACATGTTTGTTTGTTTATGGCAGGATTATGATTATTAGGCAGCTGTGGCAAACATCACGTATCTGGACTTCAGCAAGACATAATTGTTGATCACCTAGTAAAAATACTTAATATTTATGTAAGGCTTATTATGTGCCTGAGACTCTCCTAAGTAGTTCATATTTCTGAACTCATTTGATCTTAATGTGTCAGTAGTTCCGTTAAGAAGGTGATACTGTTTGTTTCATTGATAAACTCAGGCTAGCATAGGTAATGTGAATCCTAAGCTTTCTGGCTGTAGGATGCAGGTTTTTACCCATAATGTTATATATCAATCAATTGAGAGCAATGGGATATCATAGAAATCATTGTTTTTTATTCTTCAAGTATCATATCAACATATACGGGCATACCTCAGAGATGTTGCAGATTTGGTTTCAGACCACCAAAGTAAGTTAAATGAATTTTTTGGCTTCCCAGTGCATGGAAAAATTTTGTTAATACTATACTGTAGTCTATTATGTGTGCAGTAGCAGTATGTCTAAAAAAGTATACATACCTTAATTAAAAAAGCACTATTGAGAAAAAGTGCTAACCATCAGCTGAGCTTCAGTAAGTTGTAAACTTTTTGCTGGTAGAGGGTCTTGCCTTGATGTTGATGGCTGCTGACTAATCAGGATGGTGGTTGCTGAAGGCTAGAGTGGCTGTGGTAGTTTCTTAAAATAAGACAGCAATAATGTTTGCCTCATAGATTTTTTTCTTTCATGAATGATTTCCATATTAGCATGCAATGCTGTTTGAAAGCATTTTATCCACAGTAGGACTTCTTTCAAAATTGGACTCAACTTCTTTCAAAATTGGATTCGATACTCTCAAACCTTGTTGCTGCTTTGTCAAGTAAATTTATGTAATATTCTAAATCTCTTGTCATTGCAACAGACTTCACAGCATCTTCACCAGGAATAGATTGCATTTCAAGAGATCGCTTTTTTTGCTCATCCATAACAAGCCACTCCTCATCTGTTAAAGTTTTATCATGAGGTCACAGCAATCCAGTCACAGCTTCAGAGGCCACTTTGGATTCTAGTTCTCTTCTATTTTTATCACATCTGTGCTTACTTCCTCCACTGAAGTCCTGAACAGACCCTCAAAGTACTCCATGAGGGTTGGTATCATGTTCATTGAAATTCCTGTTAATACTGATATATTGACCTCTTCCCATGAATCATGAATGTCCTTAATAGCATCTAGAATGGTAAATTCATTCCAGAAAGTGTTCAGTTGCTTTGTCCAGATACAGCAGAAGAATCACTATGACAGCTGTAGCCTTACAAAATGTAATTCTTAAATAATAAGACAGGAAAGTTGAAAATACTTTTTGATCCATGGGCTAATGAATAGATATTGTGTTAGCAGGCATGGAAACAACATTGATCTCATTGTACATGTCCATTTGAGCTCTTGAATGATGAGAATTGTCAATGGTCATATTTTGAAAGGAATATTTTCTCTGAGCAATAGTTCTCAACAGTAGGATTAAAATATTCAGTAGACCATGTTGTAAACAGATGTGCCATCATCAGACCTTGTTTCATTTATACAGCATAGGCAGAGTAGGCTTAGCATAATTTTTGAGGATCCTAGGATTTTTGGAATGATAAATGAGTACTGGCTTTCTTAAAGTCAACAGCTGCATTGGCCTCTAACAAGAGAATCAGCCTGTCCTTAGAAGCTTTAAAGCAAGGCAATGACTTCTCTCTAGCTCTTAAAGTCTTAGATGGCATCTACTTCTAATAGAAGGCTTTTTAATCTTCATTGAAAATCTATTGCCACCTTCATTAATTATCTTAGCTAGATCTACTGGATAATATGATGAAGCTTCTACATTAGCACTTGCTACTTCATCTTGCACTTTTATGTTATGACAATGTTTTTTTCCTTAAGCCTCATGAACCAGTCTCTGCTACCTTCAAACTTTTCTTCTGCAGCTTTCTGGCCTCTATCAGCCTTCATAAAATTTAAGAGAATTAGGTCCTTGCTCTGGGTTGGGCTTTGGCCTAAGAGAATATGGAGAATGTTGATCTTCTGTCCAAACTGTCTTCTTTTTTTTTTAAAGATTGTATTTATTTATTTATGAGAGACACAGAGAGAAACAGAGAGACAGAGACAGAGGCAGAGGGAGAAACAGGCTCCATGCAGGGAGTCCAACGTAGGACTTAATTCCGGGTCTCCAGGATCACACCCTGGGCTGAAAGCGGCGCTAAACTGCTGAGCCACCCAGGCTTCCCTGTATAAACTGTCTTATTAAGAGAACCATTATCAAAAAAAAAAAAAAAAAAAAGAGAACCATTATCTTTTATCCAAACCATTCAAACTTTCTTCATATTATTAATAAGACTATTTTTCTTTCTTTTTATGTGTTCATTGGAGTAGTACCTTTAGTTTCCTTTAGGAACTTCCCCTTTGTGTTCACAACTTGACTGTTTCATGCAAAAGGCTTTCAACCTGCCTTCCTTACTAAGCTTAATCACTTCTAACTTGATTTGAAGTGATAGATGTGTGACTCTTCCTTTCTTTTGAACACATTGAGGCCATACTTGGGTTATTAACTGTCCTAATTTCAATATTAGTTCCTTAGGCAATTAAGAGGTCTGTAGAGGAGGAACAGCCATATGGTAGAGTAGTCAAAACACACATTTATCAGTTAAATTCACCAGCTTATATGGGCAATGTACACGGCACCTCAAAACAATTACAGTAGTAGTAACATTAAAGATCACTAATTACAGACTACCATAACAAATATAATAGTAATGTAAAAGTTTAAAATATTGCAAGAATTACTGAAATGTGACACAGAGACATGAAGTGGGCAAATGTTGGAAAAATGACATTGATAGAGTAGCTTGACACAGGATTACCATAGACTTTCAATTTGTTAACAACTACAAAATAAGGCAATATCTATGAAATGTAAAAAAATAGCGAAGCACAAAAAAACAGGTATGTCTGGAAAAGTGAAGGAAGACTCCTGTTAGAAGCTTTAGGGTTCTTGCCTGAACTTTATCTTATGTTTGAAATTTTTATCTGCTGTGAGGATACTAAGGGAAGCTATATCAAACTTGCAAGACAAGCTGAGAGAGGTGAAAAGGTGATATGCTAAAGTGACAGATTTGGGATACAAAAACAGCAATGGGATAAATCCTACAATAAATATAGCAGGGGATAAATATAAGGTACTGTGCTTGAAGCCAATAAACCATGAAACAAGTGGAGCATAAGGAAGAGCTGACTCAGGAACAAACTATGTGAAAAAGTCTTAAGGATTTTAGTAGAGCCTAGCCCCCATTGTGGTGTGGTTCCCATAAAAGTAAACTCAATTTTTAAATGATTTTTTAAAATTTTTATTTATTTATTTTAAAAATTTTATTAATTTATTCATGACAGACACAGAGAGAGAGAGAGAGAGAGAGAGGCAGAGACACAGGCAGAGGGAGAAGCAGGCTCCATGCAGGGAGCCTGACGTGGGACTCGATCCCTGGTCTCCAGAATCAGACCCCGGGCTGAAGGTGGCACTAAACTGCTGGGCCACTGGGGCTGCCCAAGTAAACTCAATTTTAGATGGGCTGCATTAATATGTTGTACTTGATTTAGTACAATACTAGTTTCACTTTGGTTAGGGCATAATTCTGAATTCTTATCCCAATTAATATTTTTAGCTGTCATCATCATTTTCCGTGTTGTAATGCCATAGATATAAATATTTAATTTTTAATCTATTTTGCTTTTAAAATTAAGTTAAAACTCTGATCTCAAATTCTCCCCTTTCCCCTGTGTGGTCTTAAACTGAAGCAATGATAGCTGGGAATGAAGAGGAAGTGGATCATGGGCCGACTCAGATAAATGTCCTTCTTCCTTTTTAAGGTATAACTGCTTCAATAGGTCAGAGAAGAATGGGCAAAAAGTGCTAACTGTATCTTTATTCAAGCTGCTCTTTATTCTAGCTGCTTTTCTTTCTTTGCTAACTTCTGTGTGCTCTCTCATGGACCTCATATGTGAAATCTTTGGAAAATCCCCCTCGTAGAATTCTCTGATATGGGAGATCCATTCTGAATACAAGCTAGCCTTCATTAGAGCAAATTCTTAGCTCTACTAGCCAATAACACCCAATAGCCCCTTGTTTGGGGGAATCTCTTCATTTAATATTTAGTGCCTATAGCCTAGGTACATTTTATGTATTTCTGTAACTCATGGGAAACTTACCTGTAAGTGTTAAATCTTTAGAAAGTTCTACTTCAACACCTTGCCTCGGGTGGTAGACTACTTGCATAAAATGCAGAGAATGAAAATCTCTGCGTGAATGATTAGTACAGAGATTCTCAAGTTTTGCCTGTAACCTTTAAATTAATGCAGATTTATATATTTGCTCCTGTATTGTCCCTTTTTGGATTCTATTCAGCAGATCTAGTATAAAGCCTGAGAATATTTTATCACTTGTTTATTTTTCAAAAACACTTCAGGTAGTCAGTAGGTTTAGAAAACACTAAATATAATTACCATGCTTTCAACCCCCAAATTATGAATATTAGTAACTCTTTAAATAAACACTTTAATAATTGATATATTCAATACTTAAAAGCAACCATAAATAAAAAGTTTAGACAGTTATGCATCGAGATTGTAAAAAACTAACTTTACATAAAATATATTCCAGTTCATATATATGTGATAATGTTGCCTCAAAACCTCAAAAATAGATTTGCTTTGTTTATATGGTTTCCTTCTGCTAGTGAAGGAAACTAGTCCAATAAAGTAAAGGGTTAAGACCCCTTAGAGGGAAAAAAGAAAATAATATTATCTTTAGAAATGTCTATGAAAATACCTCCCAAGGCAAACTGTTGGCAGAGCATCTAATGGCAGATTGTGTACATCTGTGTGAGTGAAAATCAGCTCAAGGGTGTCAAGTGCTCTTTTGAGTCTCACTAGAGTCCCTTTATATTTATTTTCCAAACCAAATAGTAGTTGCCATTTTTATCAGCCTACACAGTCCTATTATTTTCCCATCTTTGCTTTATAAATAGCTGGCTCTCACAAGGCTTGATTTCTTGATGGAAAATAATCAAATAATAATGCATTTCTCACATTTGGTAGGTACCTCATGGCCAAGTAGACTTATGTGGAATGACTGATGTACAGATGTGTTTGGATAAGGCTCCTCTGAGAACTAGCAATATTGATTTCAATTCTCAGTAAAATGATTTTTTTAAAGGAGATTTGCTTTACTTTACCCCTACCATATTATATACATTTCTCTTAGAGAAATAATACATCACTAATTATCAAGTATGAAGATTAGCTTCTAAACAGAATTACATGAATGGGGAAAATTTTAAAAATGAGACATTCCTAAATTAAATACAATTATTTAAATATTTAAATAAAATAAAAGCTGCTGGAATGCCTGGGTGGCTCAGTGGTTGAGTGTCTGCCTTTGGCTCAGGGTGCGGTCCTGCCTGGGGTCCTGGGATGGAGTCCTGCTTCACCTTCCCCGTGGGGGGCCTGCTTCTCTCTCTGCCTGTGTCTCTGCCTCTCTCTCTGTGTCTCAAGAATAAATCAAAAAATCTTTAAAAAATAAAAAAGTAAAATTGTGATATATGTTAAAATGAAAACCAGTTATAAATACATTTAATTTAAATAGTTAATTAAAGCACATGAATTAATACCGAGAAAATTTTTAAAATTAAAATAATAGCTATCACGTTCAACCTTATTTTTCAACCTCAACCACTGTCAATGTTCTGGAGCCTCAGCTTTCATTTCTTCATTCTATAATATTTATTTATAAAATTATTTGTCATACTGGTCATGTCATATGTAATCTCTCTGCATCAATTGACATTTTATTATAAACATTTCCCACCTTATTAGCTATGGGCATAATTGTAATTATTGTGTAATGTTTTATTGGATAATATGATTTAGTTAGCTATTTTTCCCACAATCATATATGCTTGCTTTCAGATTTTACTATTATATAAGAACAGTTGAAGAGATCTATGTCTTTAGGGTATAACATATTTTGAACTATTTCCTTGGGGGCGGTAAACAAAAGTGGGATTATTAGATAGGAAGGGCAAGACAATTTTAAGTTTTTTGTTTCATAATACAAAATTGCCATACATAACTCACAGTGCTACAAAAAGATACGTGAACACTCAGTTCACAAACTTGTTAGTATTTGGTGCTTACTTTTTATAATGTTCTGAAAAATTACCTTTTATTGTTTCTCAGATTTGTGTAACATACAATTATTGTGTTAGTGGAGATTCATGGAGTTAAAAAAATTTCCATATGTAGGAAATCCATGTGTATTTCTCTTGTACAAAATTTCTTTTGATGCACTTTTTTATATTAGGAAATTTAATATTATTTCTGATCGTTATATAGGCTTTTTATAAAATAATAAGCTTTTATCTGTCATAACTGCAAAAATACTATTTCTAAGAAATTTAGTTTTATTTTTACTAATGTATTCAAGATTTTACTTGTGATATGATTTAATCTATATTTTCTTGCTGATGTGTATAAATCAAGCCAAATTCATTTATATCTCAGAATAGTCAGGAATCCATAGATGTTTCATTAACTCCTTCTTACCAATATATTTAATGTTATGAGTCACAGTTTCAGAGTACCACAGACTAGTGGGAATAATTTAGTCAGTGAGAAAAGCCACTTCCTTATGGGAAAGTATCTTCATCAAAGCATCTGGATCAAAGCTGGCTTTGAATCTCAGAGAAAGCAATTAGTTTAAAAGAGAATTAGGATATTGGCTAACAGTAAGAGCATGTAAAACATAATTCATCTTGATTGAGAGTTTCTAATCTTCTGTCATTGGATATCAAATATGTCACATATAAAAAGTAATTTCAGCTTTGTTTTCAACTTGGCTAAGTTTGGTCACTGTTCCTTAGAAGCAAAAGTTAAGTTCCTCTCATACTGAAAGATAAAGTAGTTTTAGAGTCATTACACACACACACACACAGACACACACACACACACACACACAAGACTTCATCAATGACAATGTATGATTTGATCTTCTAAGGTGACCGTCTTTGTTCCTCACATGTAATAGGTGAAGTCATTATGCATGTCCTCATAATACCTGTGTGACTGCCAAAAGGCTTGCTTAGGAGTTGAAAAAGAAATAAGAAAACTATACAACCTCGAAAGAACAGATAAACACAACTCAATGAGCAGTGAAAGTCAATGAAGGCAAAAATGGTCCATTTTCACCTCATTCCTTATCAGGGACACACCAGTTTTCCTTTATTGATTTTCAGTGCTCATTGAATTGTGTTCCTCTGCTCTTTGGTTGTACTGTATTCTCTATCTTTTCAGCTTCACTTTTCTTTTGCCATAAACTGTTGTTGCTCTGAGGTAGGCTTTGCTGGCAGAGTTTTAGCTCAATGAAACCATTTTTGCTTACTCGATTTTTTTGGCTCTAGATAGTACCATTACTTTTTAATGTACTATCTTAATGGTACTTTTCTGAAGAATCTTCCATAAACACTTTCCCTTATTTTAATCTGCCAATCATGTTTTTATATGTGAAAAAATATTTCTCTAAAACTGAAAATAAGAAAATGAAATATTTATGTAAAAATTTAAATTGATGAGTATGACCAATTGAGGTATCTGATCTGTTTATGTTCAGTCCATACATAAAGAAATATCTAACAGGGATGCCTGGGTGGCCAACTGTTGAGTGTCTGCCTTTGGCTCAGGGCATGATCCTGGGATTTGGGATCAAGTCTCACATCAGTCTCCTTGCTGGGAGCCTCCTTCTCTCTGTGCCTCTGTCTCTGCCTCTCTCTCTCTGTCTCTCATGAATAAATAAACAAAATCTTTTTTAAAAAATATATCTAACAAAGATATATTCGGTGCCCATACCTCTAATTTTGTGATTGCCAGGTAACATAATTTATATATGTTCAAATGAAAGCATTCTGGAGTTATAAGTCCTGGTTTATGAGAGTTAGAAAGATGGGCTTGACTTGGGGCGTGACCTCACTTTGGATCTGACAGTGGAAGAAGAGACAGTGGTCGAGATCATAGTACCCATAGGGAATTAGACAATAATTATTTGAGTCAGATTGATGGATTCCGGGTATGTCATGAAAACATATTTATCTCAGTGTTGATATTTATTATACCACCAAAATTTGCCTAGATGCACTCTGGATTTAAGGAGAATTCATCTGGAGGTTTAGAGATAGGGAAAAGCTGAGGCCAATATTTTGAAAGATAAAACTGAGTGAGATAAATGATTTGGCCACCAGGCACTTGCAGCTTTTTAGAGTATATAAATCACTTACAGTATGCAGACATACACATACAACAGAGTTGCAATAAGGTGCAATAACTTCCCAATTTTTTATGGATGTACATAGAGTAGAAACAACAAATTATGTTAAAATAAAGAATTTGATTAATACATATTGAAAGTGAGGCAAATACTCTGAGTGTTATAAAGAAAGAAAACCCCTTTCAGTAAATATATGGATGAATACTTCTTACAGGAGTTCAACTTTGATCTCAGGCTTAAATGATGACTCTTACTGAGAATTTGGAACATCAGAGGCTGAGAAAAGACTGAGAGTTAAATTATGGAAACTAAGATATAGAAGAGTATTTTCACGGAATAATTCTACTTGGCCCAAATGTAAGAATAGCCTGTGTATTTATTTTATTTATTTATTTTTTATTTTATTTTTTTACTTTTATTTTTTAAATATTTTATTTATTCATTCATGTTAGACACAGAGAGAGAGAGAGAGAGGCAGAGACACAGGCAGAGGGAGAAGTAGGCTCCATGCTGGGAGCCCGTCGCAGGACTCAATCCCGGGACTCCAGGATCACGCCTTGGGCCAAAGACAGGCGCTAAACCGCTGAACCACTCAGGGATCCCCTATTTTTTATTTTTTAATTTAAATTCAATTTGCCAACACATAGCATAACACCCATCAAAAAGGAGAATTACAGACCGATGTCCCTGATAAGCTTGGATGGGAAAATGCTCACCAAGATACTAGCCAGCAATACGTTAAAAGGATTATTCACCACAATCAAGTGGGGTTTTTTCCTGGGATGTAAGGGTGGTTCAACATTCATAAATCAACCAATATGATAGATCACGTTAATAAAAGAAAAGAATCATATGATCCTCTCAATTGATGCAGAGAAGGCATTTGACAAAATACAGCATCCTTTTTAAGATTTTATTTATTTATTCATGAGAGACACAGAGAGATAGAGAGAGAGAGAGAGAGAGAGAGAGAGGCAGAGACATAGGCAGAGGGAGAAGCAGGCTCCCTGCAGGGAGCCCAATGTGGGACTCCATCCCGGGTCTCAACCGGGCGCTAAACCACGTGGGTGGGTGAGCCACCCGGGCTGAGCTGCCCCATACAGCATCCTTTCTTGATTACAATTCTTCAAAGTATAGGGATAGAGGTAACATACCTCAATATCATAAAGCCATCTTTGAAAAGCCCACAGTAAGTATTATTCTTAATGGAGAAAAACCGAGAGCTTTATTCATAAGGTAGAAACAGGACAGGGATACCCACACTCATCCATGTCGTTCAACAGAGTACTAGAAGTCCTAGCCTCAGCAATCAGACAAAAAAAAAAAAAAAAAAAAAAGTAAAAGGCAACCAAATTGGCAAAGAAGAAATCAAAACTCTCACTCTTCGCAGATGACATGGATATTGTATATGGAGATCCCAAAAGTCTCTGTCCCCAAATTGCTAGAACTCATACAGCAATTCAGCAATGTGGCAGGATACAAAATCAATGCGCAGAAATCAGGTTGCATTTCTATACACTAACAATGAGACTGAAGAGAGAAATTAAGGAATCGAACCCAATTGCACCAAAAATCCTAAGACACCTAAGATAAACCTAATCAAAGAGGTAAAGGATCTGTACTCTAAAAACTAAAGAACGCTTATGAAAGAAATGGAGGAAGACACAACAAGATGGAAAACATTCCATGCCCTTGGATTGGAAGAATAAATATTATGAAAATGTCTATGCTACCCAGAGCAATCTACACACATTTAGTGCAATCTCTATCAAAATTCCATAGACTTTTTTTCACAGAGTTGGAACAAATAATCCTAAATATTTATTTTAGAGTGAACCTGAAAAATTAGATTTTGGAGGGTCTAAGGAGTTGAGTTGGAAGTATTTGGACTTTATTATAACTAGAAATAAAGCACCAAGGCAAAGCCAGAATTAGACTACCTTGTATTCTGCTTTTTTTTTTTTTAAAGATTTTATTTATTTATTCATGGAAGAGAGAGAGAGAGAGGCAGAGACACAGACAGAGAGAGAAGCAGGCTCCATACAGGGAGCCCCATGTGGGACTCGATCCTGGGTTTCCTGGACCATGCTATGGGCCAAAGGCGGCGCTAAACTGCTGAGCCACCCGGGCTGCCAGTATTCTGCTTTCTTAGTTGAAAACACATGTTTCTTCTATAAATGTGAGGCTTTTTCTAGTTATGATTGAATTTCTCTGTATTCATTCATTCATTCATTCATTCATTCAATTCATTATTCGTTCTTAGCTCTTATAACCATTAAGAACACAGCAGTACAAAGACAGATATAATCTTCTTTCATGTATTTATAATAGTAGAAAACTACTTTTAGACCTTTAACTACCAAACGTAGATACCCTAGAAGTAAAAATTTTAATAGAAATAATAACGTTTATGCCATATATATGTCCTGTATAGCACATCTGAAAATTCTATTACTAGTATCAGCATTGCCTTACTATCATGCTTTGGTTAGCAAATTTACATATTGTTAATCCAAAATAATGAAGTGTTCTGTGTCATTTTAAGCATAAAAATGAGAATAGTGCACATAACTAGAATGTGTGAGAAAAACATATATATGGAAGTACTTACTCCTATCATATTTTGTCACTTTTCCCCTACTCATTCATGTGATTGCGTGTGTATACACACACATATATGCATATACACATGCACCTACCTGTTCATTTATTTGTCTCTGTTTCTATCTACTTATGAATATGTGGTATATGTGAATATGTGTATGCACATATGCATTAGATCTTGTCCTCTAAAAAGCAAATGTCATTCTAGAATTAGTTATGCAGAGATATATTAGGTGACTGTCTGTGAGGAAAGGAAGGGAAGAGTCCAAAGAAGGCAGGGAGTCACAGACAATGATGCAAGTCTGATCCCTGGGCAGAAATAAGAGAAGGGAGGAGAAAAAAAAAAAAAAAGGTTGGATTGGCAGAAACTTAGATACAGCAGAGGGTTTATAAAATTTGGGGAGGCCAATGGAAGTGATGCATTTTCATGGATGCCACAAGATATATGTACATGCATGCACACATATATGTGTGTGTATATATATATATTTAAATACATATTTATTTCTCCCAATGAATTATTTTTTTAAAGATTGTATTTATTTGTTCATGAGAGACACAGAGAGAGGGAGGCAGAGACACAGGCAGAGGGAGAAGCAGGCTCCATGCAGGGAGCCTGATGTGGGACTCAATCCCGGGTCTCCAAGACCACACCCTGGGCTGAAGGCAGGCTCTAAACTGCTTGGCCATCCAGGAATCCCCCTCCCAATGAATTATTAATGAATACTTTAAAATATTTTCATTTTTAGGTACTATCCTAGATATCACATTATTAGGATACCCTGTTTTCAGGATTTTTTTCACTTATGTATTAAAATTTCTATGTATTATTATCTGTTATATCAGAAAAGACAAATACACAAGCAACTTGCCCATTGGGTGCATTGTTGTATACTGTTATCTACTCTTTTTGAATGATTTTTAGCATCCAGAAAAGAAAAGCTACAAGTCATCTTTTAATTTTCCTCTCAAATGTTTGTCTTCTTTTACAAGTAGAAAATATTTAAGCTATGTATAGGATCCTTTTTTAATACTTCATAACTTTGGAAAGCTAAATTACACTCCTCATACAAAAATCAAGACTACCGTTTCTTCCTTAATGACATTAAAATAATGATTGTGGGCAAAGGCAAAACTTAATATAATTGCAAATATATATGCACTAGACCACGGGATGCACACTTTGGCCATGGCCAAAGCATAATTAGATTTCTCTGAAATACCTCCCAGTTAGGGCTTAAGAAAAAGAACACTATATCTCAGTGCTACAAAGTGTGTATGAATGTCGTGACATTTTTTGAGAAATATGATTGATAACAGATTACATGCTGTTTGCTCTGGTAGTATTAATGAAATTTGAGTGCCTGTAGACAAGTCATAAAAATGTTTTTACCTACCTTAAACAATGACAAAATAATAACATTTGTATCTTTTTTCCACTTGGTGGTTATTTGACTTCCTAATTCTGTTATGGACAGGGAGGAATATAAAGAAGAACACTTAGGTTGGTGGATTGTGGGTATTAAGCACAATAATAAATTTGGCCAATACCTTTAGGTCTCTTGATACACATTTTTTCAAACCTTAAGAACCTAACTATTGATTCCCCATATATATACAGTTTTATTGGTAAAGTAAAACATAAGTATAACTAAAAATCCATTATGTTTATCTCAGAAAATTGTTCTGAGAATCTTATGTATGCACAAATATTGTAGTTTCATGTACCATGGGGAATATTCACATTAAATCTGCACTTCTACAGTGTTTCTGGATTACTTTTCAGTAATTCATATTTTTTGTTACCCAAAAACTCACAAAACAGAACTATAGTATTAATAAAATCCCTTCTAAAATGTTGACTTTTAAATGTTATTAATATATGTTTCCTGTATGGTAGAGATTTTATTGTGCTTCTAGCCATCAATATTTTACAACCTCATGATTGAGGAATGGAAATTTGTGCTACTTTTTATAGTACTACATTAAATTTCAATTAATTAAAACAATTTTAAAGGAAATTATTTCTCAGTTATAGTTGGTGGAACAACTAGAAAACATCTAATAGAGTGTATCACTTTGAAGGGCACTGCAATTCATGTGTAAGAAAAAATAATACCTCTAATTTTTTTAATAATTTGGAGTAATATTTTAATTCATTTATCCCATAAGGATTCAGTGAGTTTCACAGGCAAAATACTTCTCACCTAATAAGTGTTAGGTGAAAAATAGAGACATTACTCTGCTTTTGCAAAAGTTTTATTCCAGTATTCATCAAAAAACTTATTTTCTAATGCTTTTATATCCCTCAAATAGTCCACTACATAATTGATTACTTGATTGCACCTGGAAAGAATGTAGGAAGGAAAAGTACAAGGAATCAGAAGAGCCTATTCTCAGCTAGGCTTAGAGTTGAGCCTGGGAGCTATCCTTGAAAGAGTGTTGTGGGAGCAGAAATCTGGAGAATGAGTAAACAGCGTCAAGGAATACAGTGGAGGAAGAGTGTTCTAATGAGAAGGAATAGAATATAGGGACATATTAATAGGAAATGAGGAGGAACAGTATGCTTTAGGAAATATGAGACCGTTGTGACTGGGGCTCTGAAAGCAAGCTTCTCTTACTTGACCTGGGAAGAGAGGCTGGAAAAAGGGTAGGAGGTCTCTAAATGTGTCCTCATCTAGCTCGTAAGAGTAAATGTAAGGTGTATTTTGTTAAATGTAGGGAGCTTATTAAACTTTAGGTCACTGTTTGATACAGAGTGTAATAGTAAATTATATGATCTTAATATGCTTGTGATATTCTTGATCAGATCACAGAGATTTTTCAATTCTTTTTTTTTAAGATTTTATTTTTTTACTCACGAGACACACACACACACACACACACACAGAGTCAGAGATACAGGCAGAGGGAGAAGCAGGCTCCACACAGGGAGCTCGATGTGGGACTCAGTCCGGGGTCTCCAGGATCATGTCCCAGGCTGAAGGCGGCGCTAAACTGCTGAGCCACCCGGGCTGCCAGATTTTTCAATTCTTAATGAACAATTTTATAAAGATCATATTTATATAGGTAAATTATTTATTTAGAAATAAGTTAACGTCAGTTGGTGGATGATACATCAGAAATTTAGGACATTCTCCAATCTTTCCAAATTCCAAAATTATATTACAATGAAAAGTGTTCTTTCTAAAGTACGAAATGTGTTTCTCAATGGAAGCAATAAAATGAAATTTTTGGCAGCTTTCCCAGAAAAAAAAAATCCGCTTATCCGCTTAGCATTTTGGGGAATGGTAGGGAAAATTATAAATAATCAAACTCACATTAGAGACTTATATATAATATTACACAGTGTGTATTGGGAATTACATATTTTTCCTAGTACCTTTAGGATTTGGTGGCTCTATAAGAATGGGAAATTGCGCTCCCATGAGAAATTTGGCATTAACCTGCAATTCTACAAGGAAAAGTCTTAAATGGTCTTACATGTTAGTTTGGATCTATTTCATTTATTTTTAAATATTAATTCCAATGTAGTTAACATACATGTTATATTAGTTTCAGGTGTACAGTATAGTGATTCAACAATTCCATGCATCACTCAGCACTCATCAAGATAAGTGTACTCTTAATCCCTGTCACCTATTTCAACCCAACCCAACCCACTTCCCTTCTGTAACAATCAGTTTGTTCTTTATAGTTAAGAGTCTGTTTCTTGATTTGTCTCCATTTCCCTCAACTTTGCTTGTTTGTTTTGTTTCTTAAATTACACAAATAAGTGATATTTGTCTTTCTTTGACTGGCTTATTTCACTTACTATTATGGTCTATAGATCTATCCATGTTATTGCAACTGGCGATTTCATTCTTATTTATGGCTGAATAATTTTCTATCATATATATATATATGGTTATATGTGGTGTATATATATTTACAAGTATATATACATATATATGACAGAAATACATGTATATATATATGCCTCACCACCATATCTTCTTTATTCATATATTGATGGACATTTGAGTTTCTTCCATGTCTTGATTATTGTAAATAATGCTTCAATCAGCATAGGGGTGCATATATCCCTTTGAATTCATGTTTTCATACATTTTGGGTAAATACCCAGTAGTGCATTTACTAGATCTCAGGATAGTTCTATTTTTAAGTTTTTGAGGAGCCTCCATACTGTCTTCCACAAGTGACTGTACCAATTTGCATTTCCACTAACAAGTGTATAATGGTTCCTATTTCTCCACATCATCACCAACATTTGCGGGGTTTTTTTTTTTTTTTGAAATTTTATTTATTTATTCATGAGAGAGAGAGAGAGAGAGAGAGAGAGAGGCAGAGACATAGGTAGAGGGAGAAGCAGGCTCCCCATGGGGAGCCCGATGTAAGACTCAATCCCAGGACCCCGGGATCATGACTGAGCTGAAGGCAGATGCTCAACCACTGAGCCAACCAGGTGTCACACATATATCGTTTCTTATGTTTTTTTTTTTTTTATTTCAGCTATGGAATATATTTTATTTTATTTTATTTTTTAAATTTTATTTATTTATGATAGTCACAGAGAGAGAGGCAGATACATAGGCAGAGGGAGAAGCAGGCTCCATGCACCGGGAGCCCAATGTGGGATTCGATCCCGGGTCTCCAGGATCGCGCCCTGGGCCAAAGGCAGGCGCTAAACCGCTGCGCCACCCAGGGATCCCCATGGAATATATTTTAAAAGTAAAATCTTGTGAGTAAAATCTTATTCTAGTAGAATTTGATGATTAGGAGTTCTTAACTTCTTTCCATTAAATTCAAACCTGCAATATTGGTGTCTAATGAATACACTGGCTAGTGTAGAGGATGCCAATCAGAGAAAAAAGTCAGGAGAAGTCAAAGTCACTTGCATTAATGAAAAAGATAAGGTCTGTGTGAGGTGTGGCTCTAAAGCAAAGGATCAGGGGCACCTGGGAGGCTCAGTTGGTTAAGCATCCAACTTGATTTCAGCTCAGGTCATGATCTCAGGGTCCTGGGATTGAGCCTTGCTTTGGGCTCTGCTCTTGCAGGGGAGTCTGCTTAAGGCTTCTCTCCCTCTCCCTCTGCCCCCTCTTCCCAATAAATAAATAAATCCTTAAAAAAAATAAAGGATCAAATGTAAATATCAGTTCTGGAATCTGTATCATGTATTGACAGTTATACTTTATGTATGGAATGACAAACAATATGTAAATTACAGTAATAGTAAAGTACTACACACTAATAGGAAATACGAGTTTATTTCTCACTACCCCTTTTCTAGCTAGTTATGATAAACCCTAATTAGTCATCCTGTTTCCTTTATCTTCTCCCTCTTATCTAAATTAGACACATTGTTGTTTTAAATCACAGATATGTTAGGCAAGATTTGTGCCTCAAATCCTTCAATAATTAATCTTATGCTTTATATATCAGGCATTAATACATCCTCTTCTCTTTAACCTGTCTTTCTAGGGTTATTTTCCACACTCCTTGAAAGTAACATGAACCTCTTGTAGTCTATATATTCAATGTTTTCTTACCTTCAGGCTTGTTCACATTATTCTCCCTGTATTTATTTTCTCTTCCTCCTCTTTATCACCTCAATTTCTGAGTATATTTTAAAACCAAATTCAAATTGAATTTGAACTCCATGAGCCCTTCCCTAATCTTGTCTTTTATTCATCAAAGAATTCTCTATGATACATTAATTATGTTTTTTTAATAGCACATCACATTTTCCATTGCATTATTTATGTCTGTCTGCTAGATTATAAGGAACTTAAAGGCGGGGATTATATCTCAGTTATTTAGCTCAGTGCCTTGCATAGAAAATACACCTAGAATGAAGGGAAAATACATATTACTTTCATATGCATCAAGAGAATATAGGCTTCATCCACATACCCAAATCAAGCTGAGTATTTAGCTGACTTGAAGAACTGTCTTATTAAAGGGAAGAGAATAATATAGTTTTCATTTACTTACTCATTCACTTAAAATTCTTTTCCACAGTAATTTATTGAGCATCAGCTTTGGGCTAGAAGTATTATATAGGTAGTTTATAATTTTAAGATTGATTTAATTTTTAGCTGAGCTTCTCAAGAAATATGACATTTCTTCTTAGAGAAAGTATATGAATATATATTAAGGATAAAACGTAAAAGAAGTATTTTCAAAGTTTAATTGGGATAAGCCTATATTAGTCTGTATATAGGAGTTTGAGTTGAACTCTTGCTCCCTCTCCCTTAAAGAAATTTATCTACTACACATTTTTATTGCTTTGAAATAAAAATAATATTTCTGCCTTTATGACATTGTTTTTGCAAATAATTTCAACACCTATTATAAATGAAGCTATTTTTCACTATGAGGTGATGACATAAAGGGGAATGACTAAATCAGGCATGAACTATGTGGTTAGAAATAGCTGGAAGTACTTTCCTTTCAATATAATTGGTATATTTCAACTATGCCAAAAAGTTCTGCTAGCTAAAATTTATCGTATCTTTTCATTTTAGCATGAGAGTGAAATGTTTGTAACTTTAAATTTGTGTTTATTTTATTCCCCAAATAAACTCTTAAGGATGCAAAATTTTCCAAAATTATTAGTCTCTATGATATGCATGGTGATGGCAGATGAACCAATGAATCAGATGACCCAATTCTACTCCTGGGTCAGTTGTCAGTCACTGAATTAAATCTGTGACCTTGGTCAATTCATCTAAATACATTCTACCTTAAAAACCTTACCTGCCAGATTTGGGGATTAGTCTTCAATGGTAATTTTTTAAACTTCTCAGAGGAGTCACAGTGGTTCACAGAGTCTCTTTAGGAACTGCCTGGAAAGAAGGAGAGCTATAGATGCAAAGTACCACCGTTTTTAGTATTTTTGTCTTCTATTTTATTTTGTGTTAAAATTACCTTTACAGTAGTAGATTCCCTGCATTGAATTATTTTTACGTTTCATAAATCAATAATTTTAATTAATTTATACTTTTCTATGGAGCATGGATAGTTCCAGGTAAATGTAATTGGCATTCAGTTCATTTGATTCACTTATCAAACCTGTATTGAGAAGTTTTCTACGTGTCTGAGGTCTGTACCTAGTGTTTTGGAAATTCAGAGTCCACAGAGTTCAAAATCTACTGGGAAAGTTAGTCATATAAATATCTAAGGAAAAAAAATACATGTGATGGGTGTTATGCCAGAAATTTGAATAAAGTGCCATTAAAGAGTGTTGGCAGAAACTATGTACTTCCTGTGCTTCATGCACCTGGCAGTTAAAGGACCATAATAGCAGACTGATGCAAGTTTCTTTAATTCCAGTGATTTTAGTTTCTCTTTTGGAACTGAAACACTTTTTATTTCAGGAGCATTAATTTTAAAGAAGATGCTTTATTTGAAGGAGGAAATATTATATTTGAAAACAATTTTATTTTCAAAATCATCATTTATTCACGTTATTTTATTACAATATGACAGATTCTAACCTTTATAAAAAAAAAGAGTGGAAAGCATATAAAAAGTCCATAGGTTAAAAGAAGTATAGATATCTTTGTGACTCAAGTATAAATATGGAAATGTGTGTAATTGTTATAAATAATTTAGTATACAAATATGTCATAGTCTAAGTGAAATATCCACTGGGACATGAGCACTCTTAATGTATAATGTATTAGCATAACCTAGTATAGTTTAAACCACTTCTAGGTACGCCTAGGTGGCTCAGCGGTTAAGCGCCTGCTTTTAGCCCAGGGCATGATCCTGTAGTCCCTGGATCTAGTCCCACGTCGGGCTCCCTGCATGGAGCCTGCTTCTCCCCCTGCCTGTGTCTCTCCCTCTTTGTGTCTCTCATGAGTAAATAAATAAAATCTTTAAAAAAACAAAAATAAAGCACCTCTAAACAGTGCTTATGATTTATCTTTAGTATTTACTTAAACAACCTCAAAGTAAAAAGTACTACTGCATGAAAAAAGAAATATAAAAATCTTATTATTTTACTTTCCAGAATTCCAGGTTTGTTTGTTCACCCATGTTAATTATTATATTGTCTTTCTTCCTTTCTATTTTGTCTTTGAACATTAAGGTTTGTCTTCCCCAAAATGTGAACATATACACCATGCCTACCCCAGATTTTACTCTATGTTAACTGAAGTGTATATTCATTTGTGATGGTTAATTTTATGTGTCAATGTAGCTAGGTCATGATACTCAGATATTTAGTAAAACATCAGTATAGATGTTTCTGTGAAAGCAGTTTTTAGATGAGGTCAACATTTAAATCAGTAAGCTTTGAATAAAGCAGATCATCCTTCCTATTTTGAGTGGGCCCATTCCAATCATTTGAAGGGCTTCATAGGAAAAAAAATGATCTTCAATGAGGTAGAGGAAATTCTGCCAGTATACCATCTTTGGACTCAGAGTGCAACTCTTCCGTTGGTTTTCGGCTTTCTGACTTACCCAGTATGTTTTGGAATTGCTAAGCTTCTATAATTGAGTGAGCTGGTTCTTCATAATCAGCCAATCAATTAATCAATCTCTCTTTCTCTCTCCAAATGCTGTGTATCTGTGTGTATGTATTACTTACTCTATATATGTAACTCCAGTTTCTGTTTCTTTGAGGGGCCCTGAATACTTTAAGGCCTAGAAGATACTGAACATTTTATAGGTGTTTGTTTGAACAAAAAAAAAATTTGGCCTAAGCCAGAAATAACTCCTTTTATATGTAATGTAATACGGTGATGTAGATATTGAAAGGCAATATGGTATGGTCCAGATAATAGAGTGAACAGATATTCTTCCAGAGGCAAGAAGCATTGGTGTGAATATGTAGGCCAGTTAAGTACTCAGTTTTATTTATAAAGGGAAATCAGAGAACCCAGTAATGCTGTAGTTCTTAAGCAAAACTATCCAGCCTTTCCTTACTTCCTTCCTCCTAAATATCATGGAGAAAAGCCTGGATATTGTACAAAAGTTCCCCACATGTCATGTATGATGGATGGCAAAGTAGGAGAACTACTAACATATCCACCTGGAATGGAGGAAAACTAACTTCAGTAATATATAATACTTACAGTTGTTATTTATAATCATCATTTATTTGGTTCTTAAATTTAGTTCCCAAATGATTTTAAAAGTAGTATGATCGTTTTTCTTCTGTCTTGTTTTGACTTTTAGTGGAAATATGATTATCACAGGCTTTGAAAGCCTAAAATAAGCAGGTCTTATTTGAAATTCTGAACTCTTTGAATCTGAAATATATTTCTTGAAAGTTTTTGTAAATTTAGTAAAATTGTACACTAATGTCATTATTTTGTTCTTTTAAAAAAGTACACCATGGTATAAAAGAAGGAGAACGAATAATCTAGGAAAAAAGTGCATATCAGGCAGCCAGGTTTCTTTCTTTTATCAACATTTTAATATATGGGATCTGTTTAAAAAATAATATTACATAAAGAAACTTTTGAAGCTCAATATATATACCACCCTCATCTATTTTCCTCCTTTATTCCTTATACCTATTTTGCCATATATGTATTTATCATAAATATTTATTGTTTTACATCTAAAAATTTTATGTGTGATATATACTACAGAATATTTGTATAACTTACTTTTGTCAGTTACTACTTTTTGATGTTTGCCATCATTGTGTACATAAGTCTGGTTTATGCACTTGAATTGCAATAGATCATTTGCTTTTTTTTTTTGTACTTTACAAAGATACCACAAGAATTTTACTATATTGCAGATGTATATTTTATTCATTTGTAATTTGTTCTAATACAATATGCACAGTTTTACTGAATAATCTTTGTGTATATCTTTGTAAAAATAATATCTTAGTAAGTGTTCTTTACATATTCCATTCAACAGTGAGATTTTAAAGTGTTCATCAGTTTTCAAGTTTGTGAAAAATGATTCAGTCCTTTAAAATATTTTCTCCAAAGTTTATTTAAAATTCTTTGATGCAAGTTTTAAGATCTACACTAGTTTTTCCAGAAAATTACATATATTTACACATTTAAGCATATAAACCTACTTTTTCTTTTTTCTTTTTTTTTTTTTTTTGAAAGATTTCATTTATTCATGAGAGACACAGAGAAGAGGCAGAGACATAGGCAGAGGGAGAAGCAGGCTCCCTGCAGGGAGTCTGATGTGGAAATCAATCCCAGGACCTCAGGATCACGACCCCAGCCAAAGGCAGATGCTCAACCACTAGCCACCCAGGTGCCCCTAAGCCTACTTTTTCTACTTAATGTATAGGTATGGAAGTAGAATTGAGTTTGAGCATGTGGAACTTCCTACAGAACTCAGCCAAGGAGTATACTATGTGAAGTATCTATCCATCATGTTAGTTCATGTTTTATAACATGTAGTAAAGCAAATGTTTTATAGTAAAATATTTAATCAGGTATATTCGTCATGTTTTCTAGCCAAAAACTCCAAGAAATGTAAAATGAGGAATGATTCCATATACTCTCCATATGTCTTTTTCCTAAGAGGTCAAATAATCTTCTAGTATAGATGACTATATAGCTACCTCCTATAAAATTATAGATTCCAAAAACATATTAGTCATAGCATAGATTTTCTTTCTTAAACCCATAAAACCTAAACTTACACTTGTGTTTCCTTCCTTAACTGACATATACTTTCTGCATGAAGCTTTTGAAGTTATTTTTGTTTCTCATATTGATAAGTTTAAAATTTATATCCAATTATATCAAACCCCAACTAAGTTTTAGTGTCTTCTCTAGGTGCTTTACATATGATATCTGATTGTATCTAACTTTTAATCTCAAGGAAGCTTTGAATGATTATGTGTGGTGGCTTTTTTGTTTGTTTTTCTTTTGAGTGTTGTTTAAATTTTTTTATATGGTCACCAGTGTAGATTGGGTATTTTTCATTTTATCTTTTTCAGTACATTAGAGCAGATTTGACACAATGATTCTTTTCAATGAATATTTTCAATTATTTTCTCTCATGCTAAATTTGCAGGTAATTTGTAGGTAGTGTTCCCAAGGAAAATGTTCATCGGGTTAGAAGTATATAATTCAAGTCCTTATGTATTTTTAACCATACCCCTAACATTTTTATATTGCATCCTCTGTAGCTGAAATTTTTGTATATTGTGGTAATCTCTGTACAGATAGAATGCCCTATTATTTGGGACATTACAAAATATGGAAAGACTTTATGCATTCAAGTAGTAATAAGCATTGCTCCAGAACATAGTACTTTACTTTATGAACACATAATTCCTTTAGGGCTCCTGGCCAGGGGTTTGAAAACAGAAAGCAAACAAATTTTTATTTTCCCTCTGGGAAGGTCGATAAAGAGCAATATATAATTACAACTCTTAATACTCACATCACTAAATTAAAAGTGTATTTATGGTTGATGTCAAACACTGCAGTTGTCTACCCATCAGAATCTGGCAAGGAGGCTTTATCTTTAATAGTACCACTGTACTCAAGCAGGATTCTTGACCATTCCTATCAAAGAGTTTGCTATTCGGGATAGATACAGTGGGAGAAAGTCAACTTTGTTTCACTGTATCATTGTTTAAAAATATGATAAATTTTTTAAAACGGGTCCTCATGTGTCTGTTGATTTTTTTCTATCAACTCTTAGTTAGAATCAAATATATATTTTAGCTTAAGATAAAGTTAAGGTTGGGATGCTTGGGTGGCTCAGTGGTTGAGCATCTGCCTTTGGCTCAGGGCGTGATCCTAGTCTGGGACTGAGTCCTGCATTGGGCTCCCTGCAAGGAGCCTGCTTCTCCTTATATCTGTGTCTCTGCCTCACTGTCTGTGTCTCTTGTGAATAAATAAAATCTTTTTAAAAAGAGTAAAGATTTTCAATAATGCTGAAGATCACCATTCAATATCAAAATATTTTTGTTGTTATTTTCTGAATACTCAAAAAAGAGAATTGGTTAAGATAAGGAAAAGACTTGCTACTTAGGGAGATGATATTCTAGTTTGTAATCTAAGGGCTTCCCTAACCAAGATATATTCCTAAAATAGCTATTTTCTTGTACTTTGAGTTAGGTAATTAAATTATCTTGCTTTTATTTTTTTTATTTTTATTTTTTTAAAATAAAGATTTTATTTATTTATTTTTTTTAATTTTTATTTACTTATGATAGGCACACAGTGAGAGAGAGAGAGGCAGAGACACAGGCAGAGGGAGAAGCAGGCTCCATGCACAAGGAGCCCGACGTGGGATTTGATCCTGGGTCTCCAGGATCACGCCCTGGGCCAAAGGCAGGCGCTAAACCGCTGCGCCACCCAGGGATCCCTATCTTGCTTTTAAAAAAAAAAGTAAATGCTTCCTCATAGAACACCCTTTAAGTCACTCTTGATATATCATTGAGGGTCTTCCAGACCAAAGATGAAGCCATTGAGAACTGTTACACAGTTACATTTGGCTACACAAATGTGTTGTGATGCCTGACCAAGCTCTCATTTTTATTGAGGCCACTAAAGATCAGAAGAAATAGATTCTCATTTATTATTATGGACACAGTTTTCTCTGGTTCAAATTTGGATAGATTTAATGTCAATTTTCATGTAAATCCATGTTTATATAAGAAAGGTAAATTTATTGCATCATAAAATAAACCATATATTATTTATAAAAATAAATATTTATTTATGTAATATTTATTTTTATATATACTTATATATGTAAATATATAATAATATCTATGTGTATAATATTTTTATCAATTTTAAGGCTCTTATTAAATGATTATTTATTGAATTTGCAGTGAAAGTCCAACAATGATTCTGAAATGTAGTAATTAGTTACTGTAAAGTTCTCATGTGAAACTGATAGTGTTTTATTTCATAATTCTATTTCAGAATTCAGGTCAGAAACTATTGTCAATCTAAATGTTGTAAGTTATTCTCTCAAGCTGAGGTTTTTGCTTTCATCCACTTAGAATTTTCTTTAAGGGTTCTTGCTTGTAAAATCATTTGTATTTTTTCTGTGCCATTAAATTGTAGTAAACTCACTCTTCCTGTAGAAGCCCTCACTTGGGATATTGATGTGTATACTTAAGTATACACACAGATTCATCTCATTGAGTTTAAGTATGCAGAATAAATTCTATCATCACAGATTTTTTTCTGAAATTTTTGAACCATACAATTTATGAGGATAGTTTAACTTACTTAGGTCTTATTTTTAATCATTCGTATATATCTTTTGGAAAATAAAAGTCTGTGGTAAGTTTAACAACAGTGAGTCTCAACTCCAAGATCAACAGAAATCAAGGGACTTAGACAAATCTGTGTTCAAACTTGAGGTATCAAATCCATTTCACTGAAATGGTCAACAATGATTTATAAAAATGAGCTGAAGGTCACTCTTCATTTAGTAATTTCCATACTTATTTTTCTTCTTATATCTGTCCTTACATAGCTTCTTTTTGTTTAATGAAGTTTATATTAAAAAGTCAGGAATATTAGGATTTACGCTTCCTATTGCTAATCTTAAGAGAGATTTGACTCTTTCTTGTCTACCTTTCTTCCATGGGTGAGAATTGGGATACTAGTTGTTAGACTCATTAAGGTCTGAGGAATCTGCTGGTCCCAGTCTCCATCTTAGAGTCTTACCTTACCACCTCTATTTGTTTCTTTTTTCCTTTTCCTTTTCCTTTTTTTTTTAACCCAATTACTACTTTCTTCAGCTTCTCTTCCATTTAAATACTGCTTCCCTTTGCTCCCCCCCCCCAATTTATATGATAAATCACTTTCAATGAACATTCCTCACCCCATTCTTGAACATTCATAAAATAGCCTTTCCTAAATTGTAGAGCATATGGTTTTTCTCATCTCCATCATTTCTTCTTATCATATCATATATAGTCTATAATCTGTTTCTAATGAAGAAATTAGGGCTGTTCTAGCAAGGACCAAAGGAATGAGAAAGAGTGGAAGTAGCATAGCTTTGGTTGAAACTACTTTAATTGTACTTTTTCTGTGAGCAACAATTTACTCTCACTGTATTCTAGGAGGATTTTTTTGCTACATTCTCTTCCCTCTCCTAACCCCAATTCAAACGGAGGCTTTAGATCATCTAAGTTTAATTAAAAGAAAGAAAGATTGTTCTCTTTAATATTCGACATAAAGCTGTATCCCTTCATTTCAGGAAAGTTTTAGTAGGTATATTAACTTTTTGCTCTATGTACTTCAGCAGAGTCTAGATGAAATATGACAATATATTTACCTATTTTCTGCTGATGACAAAGCAATATGATGCCTACTAATACTGTCACTGTATATAATATTTGAGGTGTTTGACACCTCAAAAAAGGTAATGTGTAAATCCAATATATCGTTTTCAGTTCAACTATCATTTGATAGTGTGTGTCAGGATCCAAGGAATCAAAAATGAAAAAGACAAGTTCATTGATCTCAAGGAGCTTACAGTTTTGTACAGGAGCTAGAAATGTGTTTAATTGTAAACAGTTTATTTAAAAATAGGAGCATTAATAAAATACAGTACCTGTACAGAAAAATGCCTAATTCTCATGGGAAGCTAAAGCAGTACTTCAAAAAAGTAAACCTACCGGGGATGTGAATGATGGGGCACTTTTCTTTTCAGTTTCATCAGAATCTTCATTGAGGAAAAACTTAACATTCCTCTAATTGAATCTTTCATTTTAAAAGTATCTACTTAAGTATTTATTTGCAGTTCATAAAGCATCATAATCTTGTTTGTTTGGAAATCTTGCTTGACATGTTCTTCTGTTTAGTCTTGGTATTAAATTAGGTGAGAATAAATAATGAGATGTTAACACCAAGGTCAGTTCAGTTTTCTACCCATTTCCACCAATGTGAAAAGCGTCTAACACATATGCATAAATCTTGACTTATAAATGTGGTAATAAACAACCAAAATTGCAAATTTTACTAATTTACCTCTAGTAAGCAATAGACAATGTAGACAAAATAAAGATCCTGTACAGGCAGAGGTTGACATTCTCACAAAATCCTTTTGTATTGTTCATTTAGATTTTCATTGTTTTTAGAATTTTTACATGGATTTATACCTGTATTTCTTTTTTAAAAAATGAGTTTTGCACTTTTTATTTTTTAGATTGTTTCTTTTGATTTTTTCTATATTTTACTTCTCCCTCTGTTCTGTTCTTCTCTCTCTGTTCTGTTAAACCGATTAGACTGTGTAGCTTTTAAAATTTATTCTACATTCTGTAAATTGTTAATATCTATAAAGCTAGGCTTAAATTGACCCCATTTTTTTCATCTTGAATAAATGATATTTTATATGTCCTTTAACAGCTTAGAATGTCTTGGAAATGGGTGCTATAAAATAATCATCATATTAAAGCTGCATATATAATAAAAATGTAAATTTATCTGAGTATATGAAAATTCAACCCAAAGAAGAACTAGATTATCAATAGTTTATATATATCATAGAGATTTTAATTAACCCAGGCTATGTCAGCTATTATCTAAACTAGTGAAGGGGTGGTGGAAGGGAAGGAGGGCGGGGGGTGGGGGTGAATGGGTGATGGGCACTGAGGTGGGCACTTGATGGGATGAGCACTGGGTGTTGTTCTGTATGTTGGCAAATTGAACACCAATAAAAAATAGATTTATTATTAAAAAAATAAAATAAAATAAAAAATAAAAAAATAAAAATAAATAAAAATAAACTAGTGAAGGATAAGTTAATCCATCCCCCCAATACAAACTGAAATACAGTTACATACTACAAGCATTGTGATTATGTTCTGGAGATACAAGCAAAAGTATTGTTATTTAACATTTATTGAGTGTTCATAACATAGCAGTTTCCATGTTAAAAGCTTTCATCATTGGGTAGTATAAGTTTTCAATAATCATCCTGAATAGGTGCTATAATTTGCTCAAGTTTTGAGGTAAGAACATTAAAATTTAGATAAATGAAATGACTTTACCAGAGTCACTCAGCTAGTAGAAAATGGAAGAACTGGGACTAGATCTTAGTTCTATCAAAACCTCTGTCCATTATCTAATGTACTTCCATTTACCCAAAATATTTGGTTATATATTAAACAATCCGGAAAATTCCTAACCAAAGAGACTTATTACTTTGAAGATATTTTCTTTAGTTTCCTGTTATTTTGTATTCTGTTCTCAAAAACTATTATGGGAGAATGAAAGGCTTGTTTTTTGTTATAGCATCGACTTCAGTGTTGGAGCAATCCAATGAGAAGGGGGTTAGACAAATCGATACTGGGCCAGGAGAAGAGTTAAGGAAAAAGGCACAAACTACAAGGCCAAACAAAGGAAATGAAAACCAAAACCACAACAAAAATACAGAATCTTAATATGATATATATACACAGTGGAATGTTATTCAGCCATCAGAAAAGATGAATATTTACCGTTCACATCGACATAGATGGAACTAGAGGGTATTATGCTGAGTGAAATAATTCAGCCAGAGAAAGACAGTTACATATGGTTTCACTCATATGTGATATGTAAGAAACAGTATAGAGGCTCATAGGGAAAGGGAGGGAAAACTGAATGGGAAATCATCAGAGATGAGGGGAAAACCATGGGAGACCCTTAACTCTAGGAAACAAACTGAGGGTTGCTTCAGGGGAGGTGGATGTGGGGATGGGGTAATTAGGTGATGGGCATTAAGGAGAGTACGTGATATGATAAGCACTGGGTGTTATATGCAACTGATAAATTATTCAATGCTACATCTGAAACTAATGATGTACTGTATATTGGCTAATTGAATTTAAATTAAAAAAATCCTGGAGAATAATCCCAAATCCATCAGCTTTGAGGTCCCCATAATTTTTATTTCTTTGAAGGCATGATTAAAAACAATTTAATGAGAGGGGCACCTTGGTGGCTCAGTGGTAGAGTGTCTGCCTTTGGCTCAGTTTGTGATTTGGGGGTCCTGGAATCGAGTACCGCATCAGGCTCCCGGCATGGAGCCTGCTTCTTTCTCCCTCTACTTGTCTCTGCCTCTCTCTCTCTGTGTTCTCATGAATAAATAAATAAAATCTTTAAAAAAATATGTTAATGGAGAATTTTGGAGGTAATAAAGCAAACCATGGTGCTTAATCACAGAGAAGAGTTCATTGCTTTCTGAATTATTTTCACAATAGTAAATGCTAAAATTACTTTAATAAGATTAAAATTTGAAAATTAAGTTATATTAATAAATTAAGGAGACACTGATTTCTTTATATTCCAGGAGATAACATTGTATATACACAAAATATTTAGTTTGTAATATATTCCAAACATACTGAATGCACAGATAATGTCATAGATATATTAAAGTTTTGCTTTGAAAGCAATTATATAAAAGGATGCCAAGTATTTTAACCCAAATAAGAGAATAGAAAAAGATCCATTTTCACTGGTATTTCTAAAGGCTCTAAGTAAGTATCCTAAACTATAATTGGATGTGGACATTGAGTTTAGAAGATAGTTTTCCCTGAATAATAAATTTCTCTCTTCTTTATTAGCTAGGAAATAAAAACTTCCAAATAAAACTTCCAAAAAATAGGAAGAGGGAGGCACATGTTTTTCACTTTAATTTTAACACCTGTAGAAAAATAACTTCTCAAACATGGCCCGAGCATAATTCAATATTTTGACTTAAAAACAATACCAACTTGATTTAAAAAATAATACCAATTATTAAGCTTTAAAATAATTCAACCTTTATTCATTTCTGAAAAAGAGAGTTACAAATTTATTTAAGTATTGTCAAAGGAAGCCCTCATCCCTCTTTCATAGGGACTATTCTTTTTTTTTTTTTTTAAGATTTTATTTATTTACTCATGAGAGACACAGAGAGAGAGAGGCAGTCACAGGCAGGGGAAGAAGCAGACTCCATGCAGGAGCCCATGCGGGACTCGATCCCGGGAGCCCAGGATCACGCCCTGGGCCAAAGGCAGGCCCTAAACCGCTGAGTCACCCAGGGATCCCCGGGACTATTCTTTATGCAATATTTCTAAATATAAGGAATTACCTGGATTCTTGGAGGTTTGCCACACCTAACCAAGGAATAAAGTTTACCCAAAACTGCAATGTATTAAGAAGGAGAAAAAGGGGCTTTACGCAAAAATTGGCTAAAATAGTTCAGACTTACAGTTGTATGCTAAGTGATGTCCAAGGCCATGAGACTACTAGTGTTTCGTAGGTGAGCAGAATTTCCATTTATTGTGTGTTAGCTGTGACTCATAGCACACAGATATCTCTAAATCAACAAACAAGAATGATCAATACAATTTTTCAGATTTTACAGATTTAAAATAGTGATCCAAAACAGGCCTTAGAGATTACTTACAACAGTGGTATTCACTGCTTCACTGGAATACTGCTCAATTTTGAGAAACATGTACTTTAATTTTGCAAATTAATACTTTCCATGTACAGTATTCCTAGAATATCTTAAGTAGACATGTAGTATATTGTTGTGTTGGGTACAAATCCTGACAGTGAATAGCAAAATGCAATAGTTAGGTAAAGCCAGTTCAAGGAAAGATAACATATTTCCTGGAACATTTGAGAATTTTACCATTTGTATATATAACCGAGCAGTGTAAGGGCAAAATGACATAGTAGAAAGGCAAGGAAATGGCATGTTAAGTGTGGGTTGTTTAAAAATTACTGTGTGGTATTGGAATAAGTTAAGGATTGTGTTTTAATTATTGTTGATTTACAGAGAATTTTGTGGGTGATTCTTCAATTCCTTCAGTTGCTCATTCCTAAAAACTAATACTCCAGAATGGTCTATAAATCCAGACAAGGCTAAAGACCAATGATCTTGTACAGACCTTTCACTTTACAGATGATCACACGGAAGGCTTGAGTGGTTTAGTGATTTAATCATAGTCAGTGAGCCAGTCATTACAAAACCAGAACTAGAACACAGATCTCCTATTTTTTTTTTTTTCCCTGCTATGCTTGCTGCATAGTATAAAGATAGTTGTAACATTTCTGGTACATTACACGTTATATTTGTGTAACTTTTTTTTTAACTCTAAGTGGTAAGATTTTTGTGATAGTAGTAAATGACCAATAGAATCAATTAAAATAATTTACATATACATGTAACAGCTTTATTATGGTATATATGATACCCAGTAAACTATACATATTTAAATTGTATAATTTGTACAGTTGATGTGTATATGAACCATAATAACATCAAGATAATGATTATCTCCCCCACATCAGTTTTCATTTGCTTCTTTGTAGTTCCTCCCTCCCACATTTCCGTTTGCAAACTCCATCTCCAGGCAAATGTTGATTATCCTGTTGCTATATTAGTTTGCATTTTCTAGAGACACATATAATGGACTCAAACACTATATATTCCATTGTGATCTTGTTTCTTTAACTCAGTCATAATATTATGGCATTTATATTTCAGTGTTTATTAGTAGTTCATTGTGTTTTTTTTATTGCTGAGTAGTATTCTATTATATGAATATATGTTGAATTTTTTTTACCTATTCATATATTGTTGGGCATTTGGATTGTTGCTAATTTTTAGCTATTACAAATAAAGCTGCTGTGAACATTACTGCTCAAGCCTTTGTATGTATATATGCTATATAAATTTTGAATAAATGCTTAGAAGTGTAACAGCTGGTTTATATGTAATAAATGTATGTTTAATTTTTAAGAAACTGACAATTTGTTTTCCAAAATAGTTATGCCATTTTATTTACTCCCTGATAGTATGAGAGTCCCAGTTGTTCTGTCTTCAGCAACACTTTGTGTGGTCATTTAAGAAAAATATTTCAGACATTGAAACACGAGCATGATAGTATCTCATTGTGATTCTAATTTGCATTTCTCTAATGACTAATGATTATGATCAATTTGTCTATTTGATCCGTTTGACTTTGTATCTTGAAACCTTGCAACCACTTTTTAGTCCTGGTGGCTTTTATGTAGATTCTGTTGAATTTTCTTTGTTGATGATAATTATATCATCTACTGGTAAGTCAAATTTTATTTCCTCAATTTTGGATGATATATTTATTTTTTCTGATTTATGGGATCAACTAGTATCTCTAGCACAATGTTGAGTAGAAGAGAGGAGAGTGAACATTCTTGACACATTTCTCATCTTAATAGTCTTCACCAGTAAGTATAACATTAGCTGTAGATTTTTCATACATGGTGTTTTCAGGTTCAGGCATTTTCCTTTTATTTCTAGGTTCCTCAGAATTTCAACCCAGAATTGGTCTGTCATGGTAAATATTCTCTACTAACCGGACAGGAATTTGTGTTGTGCTGTTGTTAGTTGATGTGCTCTATAATTATCAATAATGTTGCTTTAGATAATATTGTTGTTCAAATCTTTAACATCTTTATTGAATTCTTGTATATATTTTCTATCAATTATTGTGAGAGAGGTGTTGAAATTTCTTTCTGGGATTGTAGATTTTTGGATTTCTCTTTGAAGTCCAGTCTGTTTTTGCCATGTGTGTTTTTGCAGATGTTATTAAACACATAAACATTTAGAGTTGTTCTGTTCTCTTGCATTGCCCCCTTTATCATTGGGAGATGAACTTCTCTGTATCTGATAATAGTTTGTTCAGAAAGGGCAGTATTCTTTGCTCAGAAATTTTCTTTGCCTGATATTAATATAGTTAATCCAGCTTTCCTTTGATTGGAGCAAGCCCAGTATCTTGCTTTCCATTATTTTATTGTAATGTATTTGTATATTGTGTTTAAAGCTTATGTCTTGGGGATCCCTGGGTGGCTCAGTGGTTTAGCACCTGCCTTCGGCCCAGGGCATGATCCTGGAGTCCCAGGATCGAGTCCCGCCTCGGGCTCCCTGCATCGAGCCTGCTTCTCCCTCCTCCTATGTCTCTGCCTCTGTGTGTGTGTGTGTGTGTGTGTGTATGTCTCTCATGAATAAATAAATAAAATCTTTAAAAATAAATAAATAAATAAATAAATAAATAAATAAATAAATAAATAAATAAATAAATAAATAAAGTGTATGTTTGGAATGCCTGGCTGGCTTAGTGTGTATGTCTCTCATGAATAAATAAATAAAATCTTTAAAAATAAATAAATAAATAAATAAATAAATAAATAAATAAATAAATAAAGTGTATGTTTGGAATGCCTGGCTGGCTTAGTGGTTGAGCATCTAACTTTGGCTCAGGTTGTGATCCCAGGATTCTGGGATCAAGTCCTGCATCAGGTTCCCCACATGGAGCCTGCTTCTCCCTCTGCCTGTGTCTCTGCCCCTCTCTCTGTGTCTCTCATGAATAAATAAATAAAATCTTAAAAAAATAAAGTGTAGGACTTACAGGTAACATATCATTGGATGTTGCTTTTTAAAAATCTTAATCCAATCTCAATGTCTCTATCTTTCAATTTGGTTAAGATCATTTATATTTAAAGTGGTTCTGATATGGTTGAATTTAAGTCTAACATCCTGCTATTTCTTTTCTGTCTGATGTTCTTTGTTCCCTTTCTTTGCTTCCTTTTGGATTAATTGAGGATTTGTTTTTGATTCTTTTAGCCTTTTGGTTGACTTATTTATTGACTTTGTTGTATTATTTTAGAGGTTGCTTTAGGATTTATAGTATTTATATTTAACTTATCAGGGTCTACCATCAAATGATACTACACCACATTAAAATAGTAGAGGAAATCAGGAGCCTGGATTGCTCAGATCGAGCATTTGCCTTCGGCTCAGGGTGTGATCCCCATCTGGGGATCAAGGTCCCCTCCTCACCCGCATAGGGCTCCCTGTAGGGAGCCTGATTCTCCCTCTGCCTGTGTCTCTGCCTCTCTCTCTGTATCTCATGAATAAATAAATAAAATCTTTAAAAATAAATAAATAAAATAGTAGAGGAAATTGAAATCACTATTCCCCCATTTTTTCCTCCCATGGCTTGTGTGTTACTGTTGCCATATATTTTACTTCTGGATATGTTCTAACCTCACACTATATCATAATTTTTCTCTTTAAATAGTCAATATTTTAAAGACCTTTAATAGGAAAAATGTGCTACATTTATTCACATATTTTTCATTCCTAAGGTTGTTCATTCACTTGTACCAATCCATATTTACATTTGGATCATTCTCTTTATACATGAAGGTCTGCCTAGTGATTGATTTTATATATTTTTTATGTAATGTCTTGATTTTAGTTTTGTATTTGAATGTTATTTTCTGGGTAAGAAAATCATTAGTTGACAATTTATTTGTCAGTGCTTTAAAAATGTTGATCCATGTCTTCTGGCTTGCATTGTTTCTGATATTAAGTCAGTTTGCTCTTTATCTTTGTTCCTCTGTATATTATGTTTTTTCTCCCTCCTTTAGCTGCTGTTAAGATGTTCTCCTTTTCCTTAGTTTTAAGCCATTTGATTATAATGTGCCTTGGTCTGATTCTTTGCATATCTCTTATGCTTGGGGTTTGTTAAGTTTTTTGAATCTACAGGTTTATAGTTTTCATCAAATTCAGGAATAAAAAAGAGCCATTATATTTTCTGCTCCTTTTTTTGAAATTATTTAAATACAAAATATCTTGGAAGAAAACAAAACAAACACAAAACATATAGGCAAATTTTTACTTCATGAACTTCTTAAATCCTCACTTGTTTACTAATTCCCAAGATGAAAAACTTGTAAAGGAGTGTTCAGCCACCAACAATGATGTTATTGATAGGGATATAGATCAATTTCACAAAAAAAGCCAATGATTCCCATTATAGCACATTATATTGCTGTTGCCATGGCAATCTTCTGGAATTCTTTTCTGTCAGGTTTAGTAGATTTATTAACCAACTGAATTTAATCCTTTGCAAACTGCCAATTTGGCTCAATGAACTACATTACCTAATCCTTGATGCCTACCTGCTGATGCCTCAAATTCCAGGAACAGATAGCACTGTTTCTCCTTTCCTTGTGGATTCTAACTACACAAGTACAGATTTCTTTGTTTTCCCATGAGTTACTAATGCTCTATCTTTTAATTTATTTTTTCTCTATGTGTTTCATTTTGAGTTGTTTCTAATATATTTTTTCAAGGTTGTTTTTCTTTTGCAAATTGTTCTAAGTAATTAATGCCCTATTATAAGGTTTTCTATTTTGGTATTAAGAATAGCCAATAGCCTCAGCCTTAAGTAAACCTTGGTGGATGATACGCCTACAACTTTCATGGGTTTCTTTCTCCAGTTTTAGACAGTGTACTAACACACATGCACTAATGAGTACTCAGCTGACTACATCATGACAAGTACTTTGGGATTATTCTGGAATGTCTTATAGTCTCCTGTACTTTACCATGGTCTAGAAATGTTCTTTAGGTTGTAGGGTAGGACAATTGTTGGACTTACCTTGTTTGTTTCTTGTCCCTTAGATATCACTGTCCTTTGTATTCTGATGTCAAAAAAATTAAGAACTGTTGTTTCATATATCTTGCTCAGCTTTTAGTTGTTTTACTAGATTGTTAAATTGGTCCCTGAGACTTCTCTTGGCTGTAAGTGAAAGTGGGACATCATATATATTTTTAATATTAGTACTTTTTAGTCCTTGGAAAATCTTATATTACTTTTCAAAGCTGTTTCATAAACTAATTATTTCCAAGTTCTAGCTGTTAATGCTATGTGTACTCATCAAAAATAAATGAATAATATGGTATTGTACAATTAAAATCTTGTCAGGAGGATATATCTCATGTTAAATGTTCTTACACACACACACACACACACACACACACACAAATAAGTGGAGCCAGAGACTTTTTGGTGGTGTTAGATGTATTTACTACTTTCATCGTAGTGATGGTATCATGAGTATATGCATATGTTCAATAGCATCAAAATGTATATACTAAGTATGTAAATTTTTTGTATTAACTATACCGCAATAAAGCTACAAAAATAATAAATGTATTTTATTGTTTCCTAGAAACTCAGTGATAGTTTAACAATTCCATCTTTGAATTTTCTCAATAAACATATGGCTTTATGTTTTATTATTGTATTTAATACTTTTGTACAGTTATTATATTAAAATATTTTCCTTAATAAAGCATATACTAAAACATATTATTTAGAAATTCCTTAGAGATGTATCATTTTTAGAAAAATAAGAGTAGAAAAGACCCACTATTAATTTTCAAATATATAAAAATGTACTGTTTCAACAAGAAGTCATTGAACATTTGCTTTTACCAGCATTATATTGCCCACTGTTGGACATATATAAGACATTTTGAAAAGAACGTATTTGTCTCAGAAATCTTATAATAATGTTGGAAATGTAAGATTAGGATAATATTTAAGGAACAGTTGTACTCTGAACAAGTGATAGCCTAGCTATCATTAGGGCATTGCATAGTGATTTGATGTGCTGAAGTTAAAAAATTAGTTAAAGATTAGCTTTATATTAAATATAAGCTACTATTTGAAAGTTCTGCAAAATTTTATTATTTAATTTTTATTACAACTCAATGTAGTAGATTTTTTTTAATATTTTTTAATTTTTTTAAAAAAATTATTTATTTATTTATGATAGTTACAGAGAGAGAGAGAGGCAGAGACACAGGCAGAGGGAGAAGCAGGCTCCATGCACCGGGAGCCCGATGTGGGACTCGATCCCGGGTCTCCAGGATCGCGCCCTGGGCCAAAGGCAGGCGCCAAACCGCTGTGCCACCCAGGGATCCCTGTAGTAGATTTTTGTAGTATCCCTAGAAGGTGAAACTATAGCACACAGGGGATATATAATTTGTTCAAGGCAATACAAGCAGTAAAATTTTATAGTAAGTTGAAACAAAACTGTTATATGCTTATATATCCTTAATTCTTCATTACTTTAGTTGTCCAATTTTGTTCCCTGTTGAAAAATGATTAAAATAATAAAATAGCTTATTAATGATCAATAAATCTTACATATATATCAGAACCTATTAACATTCTAACCATTATGTAGAGAAAAAATATTTGATAGATTTTTCTAAATATCATGGTATTTAAAGTACTTTTTTTACAGTCTATTTTTTAAAATTTATTGAGGTATAATTGGCATACAATATTATATTAGTGTCAAGTATACAACATAGTGATTTACATTTGTACACTTTAGGAAATGGTAACTATAATAGGTCCAGTTACCATCTGCCATCTTGCAAGTTAATGCAGTGTTATACTGTGTTCCCATGCTGTACATTACATTTAAATGATTATTTTATAGCTGAAAGATTCTACTATTTAATTCCCTTCACCTATTTCTACCCCTACCCCTGACAAAGACCAATCTGTTCTCTATATTTATGAGTCTGGATTTTGTTTTCTTTGTTTTGTTTTTTAAACTCCACACATAAGTGAAATCATGAGGTATTTGTATTTCTCTATCTTCCTTACCTCACTTAGCATAATACCCTCAGGGTCCATCTATGTTATTACAAATGGCAAAATATCACTCTTTCTTATGGCTTAGTGGTATTCCATTGTGTGTGTGTGTGTGTGTGTGTGTACATGTCTGTGTATGCGCATATACACACCACATTTTCTTTATCCATTCATCCAACCTTGGATGCTGATGTTTCCATATCATGCCTATTGTACATAATGTTTCAGTGAACATAAGAGTGTATATATCTTTTCAAATTAGTATCTCTGTTTTCCTTTGATAAATACTAAGTAGTGGAATTGCTAGATCATATGGTAGTTGTATTTTTAATTTTTTGAGGAAACATTATACTGTTTTCCATAGTGGTTGCACCAGTTTACATTTTCACCAATTGTTCATAAAGCTTCCCTTTTCCCATACATCTTCACCAACACTTCTTTCTTGTCTTTAGCTGTTCTGACAAGTGTGAGGTGATAATCTCATTGTGGATTTGATTTGCATTTCCCTGATGATTAGTGATGCTGCCCATATTTTCATGTGCCTGTTTGCCATCTATATGTTTTTGGAAAAATGTTTAGACCATCTGCCTATTTGTGATCAGATTTTTTTGATATTGAGTTATATAAGTTATTTATGTATGTTGGATATTAACCCCTTATCAGATATATGATTTTCTAATATCTTCTCCCATTCAGTAGGTTGCCATTTCATTTTGTTGATGATTGCCTTTATTGTGCAGAAGCTATTTAATTTAATGTGTTCCCATTTGTTTAATTTTGCTTTTGTCTCCCTTGTCTTTGGTGTCAGATCAAAAAAAGTATTGCTAAGACTGATATCAAGTAGCTTACCACCTCTACTTTCTTCTAGAAGTTTTAGAACTTTGGGTTTTATATTCAAGTTTTTAATCCACTTTAGTTAATTTTTGTACACTTTAGTTAATTTTTGCTTATGATGTAAGATAGTGTCTGAGTGCCATTCTTTTCATGTAGTTGTTAGTACCATTTATTGAATACCATTTATTGAAGAGATTTTAAGAAGAGTCCTTCATCCATTACATATTCATGCCTATTTTGTTGTATATTAATTGACCACACATAGGTGAATTTATATCTGTGCTCTTTATTCTAAATGCACATAGGTGCATTTATTATCTGTGTGTCTATTTCTGTTCTTATGCCAGTACCATATTGTTTTGATTATATATATATAGTATAGTTTGAAATCAGGGACCATGATACCTCTAGCTTTGTTCCTCTGTCTCAGGATTGTTCTGGGTCGTTTTGGGTCCTTTGTGGTTGTATACAAAATAGAGAGTTGTTGTTTTAGTTCTGTGAAAAAGTGTCATTGGAATTTTTGATAGAGATTTCATTGAATCTGTTGATTACTATGGATAGTATAGAAATTTTTCAATACTAATTTTTTAATAATAAATTTATTTTTTATTTATTTTATTTTTTAATAAATTAATTTTTATGGTGTTCAATTTACCAACATAGAATAACACCCAATGCTCATCCCTTCAAGTGCCCGCCTCAGTGCCCGTCACCCATTCACCTCCAACCCCCGCCCTCCTCCCCTTCCACCACCCCTAGTTCGTTTCCCAGAGTTAGGAGTCTTTATGTTCTGTCTCCCTTTCTGATATTTCCCACACATTTCTTCTCCCTTCCCTTCTATTCCCTTTCACTATTATTTATATTCCCCAAATGAATGAGAACATACACTGTCCTTCTCCGATTGACTTACTTCACTCAGCATAATACCCTCCAGTTCCATCCACGTTGAAGCAAATGGTAGGTATTTGTCGTTTCTAATGGCTGAGTAATATTCCATTGTATACATAAACCACATCTTCTTAATCCATTCATCTTTCGATGGACACCGAGGCTCCTACCACACTTTGGCTCTTGTGGACATTGCTGCTAGAAACATTGGGGTGCAGGTGTCCCGGCGTTTCATTGCATCTGTATCTTTGGCGTAAATCCCCAAGAGTGCAATTGCTGGGTCGCAGGGCAGGTCTATTTTTAACTCTTTGAGGAACCTCCACACAGTTTTCCAGAGTGGCTGCACCATTTCAGATTCCCACCAACAGTGTAAGAGGGTTCCTTCCCTTTTCTCCGCATCCTCCCCAACATTTGTGGTTTCCTGCCTTGTTAATTTTCCCCATTCTCACTGGTGTGAGGTGGTATCTCATTGTGGTTTTGATTTGTATTTCCCTGATGGCAAGTGATGCAGAGCATTTTCTCATGTGCATGTTGGCCATGTCTATGTCTTCCTCTGTGAGATTTCTGTTCATGTCTTTGACAAATTTCATGATTG
Organism: Canis aureus; assembly: GCF_053574225.1. NCBI lineage: Eukaryota > Metazoa > Chordata > Mammalia > Carnivora > Canidae > Canis > Canis aureus. The sequence continues at coordinate 15,769,969 of NC_135643.1, forward strand.
GATTGTTTGTTTCTTTGCTGTTGAGTTTAAGAAGTTCTTTATAGATCTTGGAAACTAGCCCTTTATCTGATACATCATTTGCAAATATCTTCTCCCATTCTGTATGTTGTCTTTTAGTTTTGTTGACTGTATCCTGTGCAAAAGCTTCTTATCTTGATGAAGTCCATTTCATTTTTCAAAAATAGTTCATTTTTGCTTTTGTTTCTTTTGCCTTCGTGGATGTATCTGGCAAGAAGTTACTGTGGCCGAGTTTAAAAAGGGTGTTGCCTGTGTTCTCCTCTAGGATTTTGATGGAGTCTTGTCTCACATTTAGATCTTTCATCCATTTTGAGTTTATCTTTGTGTATGGTGCAAGAGAGTGGTCTAGTTTCATTCTTCTGCATGTGGATGTCCAATTTTCCCAGCACCATTTATTGAAGAGACTGTCTTTCTTCCAGTGGATAGTCCTTCCTGCTTTATCGAATATTAGTTGACCATAAAGTTGAGGGTCCACTTCTGGGTTCTCTATTCTGTTCCATTGATCTATGTGTCTGTTTTTGTGCCAGTACCACACTGTCTTGATGACCACAGCTTTGTAGTACAACCTGAGATCTGGCATTATGATGCTCCCAGATATGGTTTTCTTTTTTAAAATTCCCCTGGCTATTCGGGGTCTTTTCTGATTCCACACATCTTATTTTTTTCCACACAAATCTTAAAATAATTTGTTCGAACTGTCTGAAGAAAGTCCACAGTATTTTGACAGGGATTTCATTAAACGTGTAAATTGCCCTGGGTAACATTGACATTTTCACAATATTAATTCTGCCAATCCATGGGCATGGAATATTTTTCCATCTCTTTGTGTCTTCCTCAATTTCTTTCAGAAGTGTTCTATAGTTTTGAGGGTATAGATCCTTTACATCTTTGGTGAGGTTTATTCCTAGGTATCTTATGCTTTCAGGTGCAATTGTAAATGGGATTGACTCCTTAATTTCTCTTTCTTCAGTCTCATTGTTCGTGTATAGAAATGCCACTGACTTCTGGGCATTGATTTTGTATCCTGCCACACTGCCAAATTGCTATATGAGTTCTAGCAATCTTGGGGTGGAGTCTTTTGGGTTTTCTATGTAGAGTATCATGTCATCTGTGAAGAGGGAGAGTTTGACTTCTTCTTTGCCAATTTGAATGCCTTTAATGTCTTTCTGTTGTCTGACTGCTGAGGCTAGGACTTCTAGTACTATGTTGAATAGCAGTGGTGAGAGTGGACATCCCTGTCTGGTTCCTGATCTTAGGGGAAAGGCTCCCAGTGCTTCCCCATTGAGAATGATGTTTGCTGTGAGCTTTTCGTAGATGGCTTTTAAGATGTTGAGGAATGTTGCCTCTATCCCTACACTCTGAAGAGTTTTGATCAGGAATGGATGCTGTATTTTGTCAAATGCTTTCTCTGCATCTAATGAGAGGATCATATGGTTCTTGGTTTTTCTCTTGTTGATATGATGAATCACATTGATTGTTTTAAGAGGGTTGAATCATCCTTGTGTCCCGAGGATAAATCCTACTTGGTCATGGTGAATAATTTTCTTAATGTACTCTTGGATCCTATTGGCTAGTATCTTGTTGAGAATTTTTGCATCCATGTTCATCAGGGATATTGGTCTGTAATTCTCCTTTTTGGTGGGATCTTTGTCTGGTTTTGGAATTAAGTTGATGCTGGCCTCATAGAACGAATTTGGAAGTACTCCATCTCTTTCTATCTTTCCAAACAGCTTTAGGAGAATAGGTATGGTTTCTTCTTTAAAGGTTTGATAGAATTCCTCAGGGAAGCCATCTGGCCCTGGACTTTTTTGTCTTGCGAGGTTTTTGATGACTGCTTCAATTTCCTCCCTGGTTATTGGCCTGTTCAGGTTTTCTATTTCTTCCTGTTCCAGTTTTGGTACTTTGTGGCTTTCAAACAATGCGTCCATTTCTTCTAGATTGCCTAATTTATTGGCGTATAGCTGTTCATAATGTGTTTTTAAAATCGTTTGTATTTCCTTGGTGTTGGTAGTGATCTCTCCTTTCTCAGTCATGATTTTATTAATTTGAGTCTTCTCTCTCTTCTTTTTAATAAGGCTGGCTAATGGTTAATCTATCTCATTAATTCTCTCAAAGAACCAACTCCTGGTTTTGTTGATCTGTTCCACAGTCTTCTGCTCTCGATTTCGTTGAGTTCTGCTCGAATCTTAATGAACTCTGTTCTTCTGCTGAGTGTAGGATCTATTTGCTGTTTTTTCTCTAGCTCCTTTTTGTGTAAGGTTAGCTTTTGTATTTGAGTTCTTTCCAGTTTTTGAATGGCTGCTTGAATTTGATGTATTTCCCCCTCAGGACTGCTTTTGCTGTATCCCAAAGATTTTGAACGGTTGTATCTTCATTCTCTTTAGTTTCCATGAATCTTTTTAATTCTTCCTTAATTTCCTGGTTGACCCTTTCATCTTTTAGCAGGATGGTCCTTAACCTCCACGTGTTTGAAGTCCTTCCAAACTTCTTGTTGTGATTTAGTTCTAATTTCAAGGCATTATGGTCTGAGAATATGCAGCGGACGATCCCAATCTTTTGGTATCGGTTCAGACCCGATTTGTGACCCAGTATGTGGTCTAGTCTGTAGAAAGTTCCATGTGCACTTGAGAGGAATGTGTATTCAGTTGAGTTTGGATGTAAAGTTCTGTAGATATCTGTGAAATCCATCTGGTCCCGTGTATCATTTAAAGCTCTCGTTTTTTTGGAGATGTTGTGTTTAGAAGACCTATGGAGTATAGAAAGCAGTAGATTGAAGTCACCAAGTATAAGTGTAATATTATCTAATTATGTCTTAACTTTCATTATTAATTGATTGATATATTTGGCAGCTCCCACATTCAGGGCATATATATTGAGGATTGTTAAGTCCTCTTGTTGGATAGATCCTTTAAGTATGATATAGTGTCCCTCTTCATCTCTCACTTCAGTCTTCGAGATAAATTTTAGTTTATCTGATACAAGGATGGCTACCCCTGCTTTCTTTTGAGGACCATTTGAATGGTCAGTGGTTCTCCAACCTTTTATGTTCAGGCTGTAGGTGTCCTTCTGTCTAAAATGAGTCTCCTGTAGACAGCAAATAGATGGGTCCTGCTTTTTTATCCAGTCTGAAACCCTGCGCCTTTTGATGGGGTCATTAAGCCCGTTCATGTTCAGAGTTACTATTGAAAGATATTAGTTTAGTGTCATCATGATATCTATTCAGTCCTTGTTTTTTGTGGAGTGTTCCACTGGACTTCTTATTAAAGGGGAATTTTAAGAGTCCCTCTTAAAATTTCTTGCAGAGCTGGTTTGGAGGTCACATATTCTTTCATTTCCTGCCTGTCTTGGAAGCTCTTTATCTCTCCTTCCATTCTGAATGAGAGCCTTGCTGAATAAAGTATTCTTGGTTGCATGTTTTTCTCATTTAGGACCCTGAATATATCCTGCCAGCCCTTTCTGGCCTGCCAGGTCTCTGTGGAGAGGTCTGCTGTTACCCTAATACTACTCCCTATAAAAGTCAGGGATTTCTTGTCTCTTGTTGCTTTAAGGATCTTCTCTTTATCTTTGGCATTTGCAAGCTTAACTATTAAAAGTCGAGGTGTTGAACGGTTTTTATTGATTTTAGGGGGATCTCTCTATTTCCTGGATCTAAATGCCTGTTTCCCTTCCCAGATTAGGAAAGTTTTCAGCTATGATTTATTCAAATACATATTCTGGACCTCTGTCCCTTTTGGCGCCTTGGGGAACCCCAATTAAATGTAGGTTTTTCTTCCTCAGGCTGTCATTTATTTCCCTTAATCTATCCTCATGGTCTTTTAATTATTTGTCTGTTTTTTTCCTCAGTTTCCCTCTTTGCCATCAACTTGTCTTCTATGTCACTCACTAGTTCTTCCACCTTGTTAACCCTTCTCATTAGGACTTCTAGTTTAGATTGCATCTCCTTCAATTGATGTTTAATTTCTGCCTGATGAGATCTAAATTCTGCAGTCATGAAGTCTCTTGAGTCCTGTATGCTTTTTTCTAAAGCCACCTGTAGCTGTATAATAGTGCTTCTGAATTGGCTTTCTGACATTGAATTGTAATCCATATTTTGAACTCTGTGGGAGAGAGGACTGTTTCTGATTCTTCCTTTTGAGGTAAGGTTTTCCTTCTAGTCATTTTGCTCAGTGCAGAGTGGCGAAAAACAAGTTGTATTGGGAAAAGGAGAAAAAGAGAGGAGAGAAAGACAGAAAGAAAAGAGAAAAAGAAAAAAGAAGAAATAAAGAAAAAAAAAGAGTAGAAAAAGAGAAAGAAAAAAAGGGTGGGGAAGCAAACGGACATCAAAAAGCAAAAAACAAACAAACAAACAAAAAACAAAACAAACCACAGGGGAGTATCTTCCGATTCTGTATACTTTAAGTCCCTTGACTTTCCCTGGAACTTGTCCTCTAGTTGGTCTTCTGGGGGAGGGGCCTGTTGTGCTGGTTAGCACTTGGGGGAGCTGCTCTGCCCCCTGCCTGGTGCAGGGCTCAGTGGGGGTTGTTTACCCCGTGAGGCCCCAGGAAACAACCGCAGTGGCGGGGCCAGCTCTGCATCCCTGGAGTCAGCCCCCGCAGTAGCCCCGGAGCTCTCCGTCTGCAGGGCCTGGAGGCTCCGGGGCGGGGCCGCTGATCTGCTCAGCTCCGGGCAGGAGCGTCCTCGCTGTCCTGGGCCCTCCCGGCCTCTGCCTGTCCCAGGGGAGGCCGGATCCTGGGCTGTGTCCCGGCGCCCTGTGCTCCGGAGCCTGCGCTGCTGGATTCACGCTCCTGCCCCGCAGCCCCGTCCGCGGAGCTGTCCCGAGCCACCCCGAGCTGTTCCCGCCCCGCAGCCCCCTCTGCGGAGCCGCCCCCGAGCCCCCCGAGCTGCTCCCGCCCCGCAGCCCCCTCCGCGGAGCCGCCCCCGAGCCCCCCGAGCTGCTCCCGCCCCGCAGCCCCCTCCGCGGAGCCGCCCCCGAGCCCCCCGAGCTGCTCCCGCCCCGCAGCCCCCTCCGCGGAGCCGCCCCCGAGCCCCCCGAGCTGCTCCCGCCCGGCAGCCCCCTCCGCGGAGCCGCCCCCGAGCCCCCGAGCTGCTCCGGGTCCCGCCGCGCGCTGCAGCCCTTAGGGAGCTCGGCGCATCTCCCGGGGCGCAGGTGTCTGTTAGTGTCCCCGGGAGCCCGAGGGCATCCCCGCCCTCCTGGGTCCTGCTCCACCTCCCTGCGAGCCCCTTTCCCCCGGGAAGGTCGGTGCAGCTCCTGCTCCTCCGGGACGGGGCTCTCCTGTCCTGGGGACACTCGCCCCGGCCTCAGCCCGGCTCCTCGCGGGCCCCTCCCCCTTGGAGGCCTTTTGTTTCTTTATTTCTTTTCCCCCCGTCTTCCTACCTGATAGCGCGAACTCTTCTCGCTTTAGCATTCCAGCTGTTCTCTCTTTATTTATTTTTTTTTAATTTTTATTTATTTATGATAGTCACACACAAAGAGAGAGAAAGAGAGGCAGGGACATAGGCAGAGGGAGAAGCAGGCTCCATGCACTGGGAGCCCGATGTGGGATTCAATCCCGGGTCTCCAGGATCGCGCCCCGGGCCAAAGGCAGGCGCTAAACCGCTGTGCCACCCAGGGATCCCTCTCTCTCTTTAAATCTCAGGCCGAATTCATAGATTTTCAGGATAATTTGAAGGTTATCTAGGTAATTTGGTGGGGACAGGTGACTTGGGGACCCTACTCTTCTGCCATCCTGCCCCTCCCCCCTCAATACTAATTATTCCAATTATTGATCATGGAATATCTTACCATTTACCTGTGTCTTCAGTTCTTTTTTTTTTTATTTTTCAATTTAATTTATTTATTCATGAGACACAGAGAGAGAGAGAGAGAGAGGCAGACAAGGCAGACAGGCAGACAGACACAAGCAGAGGGAGAAGCAGGCTCCGTGCAAGAAGCCTAAGGCGGGACTCCATCCCGGGTCTCCAGGATCATGCTCTGGGCTGAAGGCAGCGCTGAACCGCTGAGCCACCCAGGCTGCCCTGTGTCTTCAGTTTCTATCATCAATGTAAAAATTTCCAGTGTATAGTCCTTTTACCTCTTTGGTTAAATTCATCCCTTGATACTTTTTTTTTTTTTTTTTTTTTTGATGCAAGTGTACATGGGATTTTTCATGATTTATTTTTCTGCCACTTCATTATTGATGTATAGAAATGCAACACATTTTTGTATATTAGTTTTATATTCTGCACCTTCACTGTACTCATTTATTAGTTATAATAGTGGAGTAGTTTTGGTGGAGTCTTTAGGATTTTCTATATATAGTATAATCCATCTGCAAATAGTGACAATTTTACTTTTTTCTTTCTAATGTGTCTGCCTTTTTTTTTAATTTTTTAAAATTTATTTATGATAGTCACAGAGAGAGAGAGAGGCAGAGACATAGGCAGAGGGAGAAGCAGGCTCCATGCACCGGGAGCCCGACGTGGGACTCGATCCAGGGTCTCCAGGATCGCGCCCTGGGCCAAAGGCAGGCGCCAAACCGCTGCGCCACCCAGGAATCCCTGTGTCTGCCTTTTATTTGTCTTTCTTCTTGTCTGATTGCTGTGGTCAGGACTTCCAACACTATGTTGAACAAAAGTGTGGAAAGTATGCATCCTTGTCTTGTTCTTGATCTTAGAAAAGCTTTCAGCTTTACACTATTGAATAAGCTATTAGCTATGGATTGCCATATATGGCCTTTATTCTGTTAGCTATAGTAAATCTATACCCACTGTGTTGAGGGTTTTTATCATAAATTGATGTTGAATTTTTTAAAAGCTTCTTTTGCATCTATTAAGATTATATGATTATTATCTGTCGTTTGGTCCATGTTGTGTGTCATGTTGATTGATTTGTAGATGTTGAGCCATAAATTCCACTTGGTCATAACATGTGATTCTTTTAATGTGTTTTTAAAATTTGTTTTGCTTTTATTTTGTTGAGGAGTTTAATCTATGTTCATCAGGTACTTTGACCTGTAATTTACTTTTTCTGTATATTGTCCTTGACTGGTTTTGGTATTGAGGTAATGCTGGCCTCAGAAATGTGTTTGAAGCTTTTCCTCCTCTTTAGGTTTTTGGAAGATTTTGAGAAAAAAAATAGATATTATATTTTCTTTGAGTATCTGATAGAATTCAACTGTGTAGGTATATCCTTCTGGACTTTTGTATGTCGGGAAGCTTTTTATTACTGATTCAATCTCCTTACTAGTAATTGGTCTATCAAATTTCCTATTTCATCAAGATTCAGTCTTGGAAGATCGTAAATTTTTAGGAATTTATTGATTTCTTCTGGGTTGTCCAATTTCTTGGCATTTAAATGTTCATAGTATTCTCTTATGATCCTTTATACTTCTGTGGTGTTAGTTGTAGCTTCTCATTTATTTCTGACTTTGCTCTCCCTCTTTCTGGTTTTTGGTGAGTCTAGCTAAAGCTTTGTCAATTTTTTTTATCTTCAAATTATCAGCTGTTAGGTTTATTGATCTGAATTGTCTGTTTAGTCTTTATTTATTTCCACTCATTAAAATTGTATTCTTAAAAGTAATATATATATATATATATATATATATATATATATAGTCACAACATGTAGCCAAATATGGACATATAAAATTTGCTATTGTAGAATGATGTAATCTTAAGTTAGAATTATTAACAAAGTCAATCAACAGAGTTCCTTGATTAATGACAATTGTTTTTTAGTATCCAGTTTATAAGCTTGATCACAATTATAAAATATATAATTTGTGAGGGTTGGGTCATCAAAATCTACTAAATGAAATGTGATCATTTCAAACTGTCTTAAATGGGTAAGGGGGGAATATGCAAATACAGGGATGTCTAAACTATTCAATTTGTCTGACATATATATAGAGTGACACAGAGACAGGGAAAGAGTGTGTGTTTATGTTTAATATTGTTAGATGTGTGAAGATGTACTTAAATCTTTTAAACTTGGAAGAATATTTTTGTCATGAGGCAGCAACTCTGAACTGGAAAAATTCTAGCATTAAAAAAACTATCAATGTTACACTTTGCTAATGCAACACTTATTTTCTCATATGCAAGATACTTAAGGTCTCAGTGGTTAACCCATCCTAGAATCACTGAGAGAGTAGTAATCTGAATCTAATATCAAGTTATTTAGTTTAGAACAAACAGACAGACACATCTTTGCAGTTTTAAAGATACAGTTTCCAATGACCCAGTTTTTGGCATATTACTGTCATGGTTCACTCTAGGTTTCTAAATACTGTTTCTGTGCTTACTGAGCCAGAGACAGCATGCTCGATTGTGTCAGTTTATACTTGAATACCTTCAATATGTGAATTCATGCATTCTACTCACCATTTATCACTCTAACCCTCTAGGGCAGATGAATACAAACACACAGATTTATTTGGATTTTCCTAAAGTGTCATAAATACCCTGGGCTATATTTTGGTTTTAATAGAATTTATAATTTAAAAAAGATAAATACCTTAAATTCCTTTTCTGACAACAACTTATAATTTTAAGATAAAATTTGAATTCATTTATTTATGTAGAATACATATACATCACAAATATGTACATATATGCACACACACATACGTACATATTATAAATTTGTTCTTGGATAAGAGTTACATCTTTTAAAGGAAAATACCAGTCCTGAAAAATAGTACATGCTTAGGAAATACCTATAGACTTAATGACTGCATATGTAAATGAAGAAACTATCTGTAAAATCAATCAAAGCAACATTTAGAAAATTAATTGCATCTCATCCAATATCACAGTTATAATATTGTTCACTACATAATTTCTATTACAATATCTTTGGTTTTCTTAACAATTGAGCTTTCATTTTTCAGTTCCCTTTTCCTGCCCAAGCTAAACATATGGTTGAATTCTAAAATGTAAATTTGGAGTGTACTACCATGAAAGCTTTTTAGTCTGCCTATTTGGAAGTAGTCAGTGTGGAAATTCCTTCAGGTTTTCAGATTTTGCATGTTCCCTTGATGGCTACTGGGAACAAGTTCCTTTGCATGTGAGTTGCCAAAGAAAAAATATGGAAATAATTTTGATGAGCATGCAATGATCATACTTCTGTGACATTCTTAAGTAGATGGCTTGCCTTGGACACATTTTTATTGTGTCTTTCTTACCCCTTTTTGACACTATCATAGTCTTCATTCCATTCTTTTTTTTTTTTCAACCCATTCTTGTAGGCATTTTTCTCCTTTCTTCCCCCTCTACCTCAACCAATGTGTTGTTCCAAATTTGAACTCCATTTTCTGTTTACTTTTCCCTAATTGAAATCTTTTCTAATAGTGATAATTCTGTATGGGAGTACTCACAGGAGTGCTTTGGAAGACAAAAATCCAATTTTAGGGCCCATAAGGGACATCTCAAAGGCAAACCAAGATTTGTCAACTTCCTTTGTTGAGCTGACCTGCGTAAGATTGTAACTGCTTGTATGAGACACATCACTTTATCAAAATGCTCAGTGTGGAGTCTGCCTGGGGGTTAGTCCCAGGACTCTGGGACCATGACCCCAGCCAAAAGCAGACTTAACAGCTGGGCCACCGCACCCCAGACCTTCTCTAACTTTAGTTGTTGAATGATAACATAGGTTAATTGACCAATAGGAACAAAATACATTAGGTGAAAAATAAGTAGTACAAATTAATCAGTTATGGGAGAGAGATTGCTGTGGGCTGCAGTGGCTGGAAGTATGGTAGGGTGGAGTTGAGGCTTGAAAGATAAAAGAGGGCAATTTATGTTTTGTTGGAGCAAGCTAGTATACTTTTCAGATAAATATATATATCAAAGTATTTTATTAATTCAGTTTTAAGAATAATCAATAGGAATCTGATTCTTTCTGAACTTTGTGATTAGTCCTAGCTTAAAATTTTCTATTAGATATTGAGTGTTATTATTATTACAATTATTTTGAGTCGTATTTTCCCTTATTCTTAATTTTCTTATTTGTTTTCCAAAAGTTAATAATAATTCTTGTCAAAAATACATCCATTCCCTAAGTTCCACTAAAATGTAGGATTAATATTAATTTGTTAGTGTGAAGGAAAAATAGATGGTCAGCATCCATGAGGAAGATGGAATAGGAGTAGAATGGGTAGGCTTTTTTTTAACATCCTTGTTGAAATATCTTTGACAGATAAAAGTTGTATATATTTATGATTTACAACTTGATATTTTGATATATATGATATATACATTGTGTAATAATCACCACAATAAAGCTAATGAGCATATTTGTCACCTCCACATAGTTATATTTTTGTGTGTGTATGCTGAAAAGATTTAAGTCAAGTTCTATCCTTTTCACAAATTTCAAAGTTACAATATCGTTCATTATCTTCACTGTGCTGTGTATTAGGTCTCTAGAACTTACTGATCTTGTGTAACTGAAACATGTATTATTTGGCCAGTTTCTACCATTTTCCCCTCCTCCTGGCCTTTGTCACCACTGTCCTATTCTGTTTTTATGAATTTGACTGTTTTAGATTCTACATATAAATGAAGTCATGCAATGTTTGTCTTTCTGTGTTGCATATGTAGTTAGCATAATGCCCTCCAGCTACATACACGTTGTCACAAATGGCAGGATTTTGTTCTTTAGGATTGAATAATATTTTGTGGTGTATTTCTTTATCCATCCATCTGTCAAAGGACATTTAGGTTGTTTCTATATCTTGATTATTGTAAACAGTGCTGCAGTGAGCATGGGAGAGCAGATATCTCTTTGCAATCCTGATTTCAGATCCTTTAGACATATACTCAAAAGTCAGATTGCTAAATTGACCATATGGTAGTTCCATTTTTAATTTCTTGAGGAACTTCCATATTGTTTTTATAATGGCCATACTAATTTCCACAAACATTGTACAAAGGGTCTCTTTTGTCTACATCTTTGTTAACACTTGATATCTTTTGTTCTTTGATAGTAGCCATCCTGACAGGTGTGAGGATATAACTCATTGTGGTTTCTATGACTGTGTGTCAGTCACAATTTCTATGACTGTTAGTGACACTGAACACTTCTTCACGTACCTGTTAGCCATTTAAAGTTCTTTTATTTCAGAGATGACTATTTAGGCTCTTTGCCCACTTTTTAATTGGGTTCTTTGTATTTTGGGTATTGAATTCTATGAGTTTTTTATATATTTTTTTTATTAACCCCTTATCATATATATGGTTCATAAAATTTTTCCATTGTGTAAATTCCTTTTCATTTTGTTGTTTGCTTTTCTGTTTCTTTAATCTTCCTATATAACTTCTTATATAATTTACTTGTCTTGCTTAAAGTGAATATCCTTTTTTATGATAATCACAGATATCAAATTTTATTTTACATAAGTTTGTATGACATTAGTTAATAGTTTTCTTGTGTCAGTATAGATTTCAGTATACAAAAACATTTCCACATTTTCTTTTCTAATAGGAAACATAGTCTTAACTATTGGTAAGACATTATGAAGAGCACCAGGGATATTGGGAAGTACATTTTCTTGACATGATGCCTATATTAGTTTCCTGTGGCTGCCATAACAAATAATCTCAAATGTGATGGCTTATAACAATGTAAGTGTATATTCTTTCACAGTGCTGGAGGCTTGGAGTCCAAAACCCAACTCCAGGATGGTTGTGTTCTTTATGGGGACCCTAGGAGGAAATCCATTCTTTGCCTCTTCTAGCTTCTGTTGGCTGCTCTGGCTTTCCTTAACTGTGGCTGCCTCTCCCTGATCTCTGTCTCTGTGGTCATATCTCTTCCCGTTCTTTTATCTATCTAAAATCTCTCTTTGATTATCACTTATAAAGACATTTATTACAGGATTTAAGGTCCACTTAGATAATCAAAGGTAATCTGTTCAGCTCTCTCAAGATTCTTTATTTAATTATACTTATAAAACTCTTTTTTCTAAATAATAAAACTCTTTTTTCTTATAATAACTCTTTTTTCTTTTCTTTTTTTGATCCCTATAACTTCCACAAGTTATAGGGATCAAAATAATAGACGTATTTTGAGGGCCACCACTCAATCTATACAGTTCTCCTTTCCTTCTTCTGAGCTTTCCTCAAATTCATAGTTTGATCTCTGTCTGTGCTTACTGCCCTAGCTAATTGTGCTCCCCCTCCTACCCCAGTGTAGCACTTAGGAAATTGTCAACTCTTAATTCCAAATCTTTACCAACTTTTAAGACTTATCATCTTATTTTTCTGATTTGGTATCCAATTCCTTGAATTCCTTATGCTCTTTATGCTGACAAAGCAAGGTTGACTGGTCTAAGTACAATAGAATTAGTTTTCCATGCACAGTTAAAGTTTTGAAGGCAGCAGGATGGGCTGCAGCTGTAAACTGTGAACACAAACATGGAAAACTAGAATTAATGCAGCTGTTACTAGATAAGTACACAGAATTTGTGGATTAATGAACTCAGAAGTCTTGAGAAAATTGTTTACAGTCTTTTTTTTTAAAGAGATTTTATTTATTTATTCATGAAAGTCAGAGAGAGAGAGAAAGAGAGGGAGAGAGAGAGAGAGGCAGAGGGAGAAGCAGGCTCCATTCAGGGAGCCTGATGTGGGACTCGATCCCAGGACTCCAGGATCATGCCCTGAGCTGAAGGCAGGCGCTAAACCGCTGAGCCACTCAGGGATCCGCCTGCTTACAGTCTTTTAATTTTTACATCTTTACCCTGTTCTATTTTTTTATTTTCTATGTTATATTTTTAAAACTTTTTTGATGTAGAGGAACATTACTCTTTTTGTTCTGGGCAGTTATGGGAAGAACTGTTAAAGGTATCTTGTGATTGCACTGGAGTGAGTGCTCATTTAATGTGGTGGTAATAGAGAATGGACATGAATGGTAAGCACTAATTAAAATATTCTCATATTCTTGCACTCTCTCCCAGGCCTAGACAGATACTGTTGAATTGGTGAAAGAGAAATAAGAATATAATTTTACTCCATTTAGTTATGCTAATTGTTCTAGATAGCACAATAGTTTTACACAAATGCACATTCCTTTAAGACAAGAGAGAAGTTCAGGTTAGGAAAGGATGTTTATGTTTTATCTGTGCTTGGTCTAGTCAGCCTATAGACTATTCTCAAATCATATCCCAGGGAAGATATTGTTACCCAATTCTGTCTTATCTTGGACTTTTCTTTGGCCAACAGGCTCTAAGGTGCATAATATAAGAATCATAATGGAAGAGAATATTTGTTAATTGACTATTTACATCTAATAGTTATAACTTAATATGCTATTTTACAAATTTAAATGTTTAGTTTATTATTAATGTGACTTCCTAAATTCTACATATCCTTGCTTTCGAAAATCTTTTTTTTTAGTTTTAAATAGTGAAATCTATGACATACTAATTATCAAAATGCACTGCATCATGGATTGTGTTCTTACATGGAATGCTTTGACAAAGCACACTAAACACATCTACACATATTTATTGCTTAACTGGGATAGTCAGTCACAAATACAATCTTACACTACTCAAAGAATTTTAGTTTTATATGAGGTATCAGATAGTTTTTTGAGTTAAATTTCCTCTTCTCAAGTGGTCTAGGCATGTATTTTCAGGTTATTTTGTCAAGACTTAGTCAATTTTTATGTTGAAGAGAGGCACTAAACCTCTCCTTGCCAAATAAATATTACTGGGCTAGCCAAACTAGAATAAATCCTGGATAAGGGTCACCAACTACCAAATATAGGGAGTAGTCTGATTTCTGAATGAGGTTAACAACTTGGGGTCATTTGTCTTGAGAATAGGATCAGAGAGAAACAGATATAAAAAATATAATTTGTCTTGCCAAACCGAATATTTGGTTTGATGGAAGTCATATTTGAGATATTTGGGGGAGTGCTTTCAGGATCCTATAGGAACAGGATGATAACCACACAATAGAAAACAATATGCTTTAGCATGTTTAGTAGAGTGTCCCTTATTGGGGTCACACCTAATGCTGCAAAGCTAAGCAAATTAGCTTACATATATTTGAAAAATTCCAAAAAAATGGAAAAACTGCATATGAGAATGTATAATTGCTAGTAAACTTTAGTCAAACTCTCTGATTTGCCTGTGAAGGAAGATTAAACTATGCAAATGACAAAACAAGAGTTTCTTCGTATACACTAACTCATAAATAGCTATTCATCTATCTATTTATTTATTTATTTATTTATTTATTTATTTGAGACACACACAGAGAGGCAGAGATATAGGCAGAGAGAGAAGCAGGCTCCTCACAGGGAGCCCGATGTGGGACTCGATCCCAGATGAGGATCGCACCCTGAGTGGAAGGCAGAAGCCCAACTGCTGAGCTGACCAGGCGTCCCTCATAAATACTTAGTATTCCCAAATTTGTTTTGTTTTTACCCATGTTATAATAGGATAAGGTAAATATGTGATAGGAAAATGAAAATTTACATATAGGCATAGAAAATTTTAACTAGCCATAATGACTATTGCCAGTGTTTTGATTCATTTTAATAATTGTTAACTGTATTTATCAGTATTTATTATGTGCCAGATATTGCTCTAAGTGCTTTACACATGTTTTTTGCCATTCAGTCCACACAATGGCCTGAGTTAGATATTATTTATTCCATTATAGAGATTAATCCACGATACAGAGGGTTTTAGTATCTTCCTCAAAGTCACAAAGATAGTAACTATCACAATTGGGATTAGAACCCCCAGAAAATGATTTAGAGCAGGATACTAAAGCAGTGCTTCTACAGGCAAAGCACTGAGATGCCTTCTACAAACTACATAATGTTTCAGTCACTTACCTGAAAAAACTTCTGGTAATTAGAAAAAAAAGTGTAGATAAAAATCATTTTGGATGTATAGAACCTCTAGTAGTAATATATTTTATTATATACTGCATAAGAGAGAAACAAAATGTTATAGGAATTCCAGATAATAAAGATCACATCTATGTAAAATGTTCAAAGAAGACATCTGGAAGGATTAAAGGTTACAAATATATCCTGTATAATGAGTGTTTAGAAAGGTAGAGAAAAATTCAATTTTAGGCAAAGGCAGAGTACAGAACAAATCTAGTTGCATGAGGCCTAATGTGACATATATTGGAAAGCCACATTAGAATAGGAATGGAGGGCCTAAGATTCAAGCCAAAAATTCCAGACCCAGTTTTAGTAGGTGTTGAGATAATAGGATGATATGAAGAGCACCCTATGAAGAAGCAGAATAGTGGTTAGGTTTATGAACTTTCGAGTCATATTGATTTGATCCAAATCTCAATTCTACTACATATTAGCTCTGATTTTACTTAAGCCATCTGTTATTATTATGCCTTCTGTTGCTTAGATGTAAACTCAGATTAATGAAAATATTTGCTGCCTTTGGTTATTATCTGAATTATATCAAAAACTTCATGTGGAAGTCTGAGCACAGTGATTGCCTTAAATTTACAAATTATCTGTTCTTTAAATAAACAGTTTTTGAAGGGCTATTATAAATACATCTTTGGATTATTACTAATTTTATTGTTACTATTATTTGATATAGCTAATGACTTTAGGAAATTCATGGCAAAGATATATAGGGTGGATGAAAAAGGAGAGAGAGAGAAGTGAAGAAACCAATTAGAAAGCAATTTCAGTAGTATAAAAAAAAAGAGGCCTATAAATAAATAGAGTATGATAGTGGGGAAAATAAAGAGTTAATGGGAATATTCAAATATTTATAGTTAAACATATTTTATTTATATATTTTTATTCATTATTTATAATAGGTTTGCTTCCAGAAGAGGTAAAAACATGACTTAGGACAATTAATAACATAGGAAAAAGGTCTACAAAAGTATTTGTGATGAAAAAGCATGAAGAAGTAGATTTTGGAGCATCAAACTTTACATACATGTTAGTGTATCATGTCTACCATATTAATTTTATGTGTTTGTGTGTTTGACCCGCATAATAGTACATGATAGCTTTCTAACATTTTCTGGACTTTGGTTTTTTTTTTTTTTTTTTCATTTTCTGGACTTTGAATCAGGATTTGGAATTCCAAGAAAAGTGAGTATAGTGAAAACTGATGATGTAGATAGAGTAGTTAATAATAATGGTGATAGCTGTGAAAAAAGCTAGACTATGTTAATGGGATCTCATTAACACCCACACTGATTTGATAGACTTGCAGTCCATACATGTACACTTGACTCTATAAAAGATAAGCTGGTCAATTTGACAATCAGGTGTTATACAATGCTATTAATGAAAACACTAATTTTAGAAAAATGTTTGTTTTTAATCATTTAAAAACTAAACAATGTGGACAGAATCAAATCACCTTTATCAACCTATTAGAACCACTTAGTAAAAAAGCATAGTGAATTTAATGTCTTGCTGTTGAGTATATTAGCACAAAAATTAAGGAAAGTTAAAAGAAAGGTACATCTCCCATAAGTCTCATGTTTTATATAAATTGAGTTTCTTACATTTTTTGGATGTATTCCCCGTCGTGTTAGGAAATATAATGAATCTTGCTTGCAGCTTTAAAATAACATTATTTCAATTTGTCTTTAAAAATCAGATTTATATTTATGTTTGAGGTTCATTTGTATTCTGTTCTTTCAAAAAATGATATGCAATACCTTACCAATTGCTCCCCCCCCTTTCTTACACACACACACACACATTTACACACACATACACAGACTTTCACAAAAAGGTTAATCTAAAAGGAATAACAAGCACAATAATCTTTGACATGATGGAAAAGTAAAATATGTTAACTTAATGAGTTGACATGGTCTGTGATTTAAGTTAGTATAGCATTATAAATCTCATTATAGCCAAAACAACAAAAGAAAAGGGGAAAGAAGAATCTTACATATATATGTGTGTGTGTGGCGTTATAATCTTACATATATATGTACATATATATGTACATACACACATATTTATATTAAAAATCAGGTTTCTTGGCATATGGAATCTTTCCTATTTTAAAAGGAAAATCTCACATGGGAATATTATAAGACATACAGTGTGTGATATAATTGACAGTATCTTGACTACAAAATATAGCAAACACAGAAGAAGAATTCATATGTCTTTTTGGAGAAGTTGGTAGGGATTGACCGAAGTAGACTATAAAAGAATAGTAGCCAGCTAAGCTCGTATGCTTGAATAGATTATTTTTATTGTGGTAAAAACAACATGAGATCTACCCTCACCACATTTTAAGTGTGCAGTACAATGTTGTTAACTGTAAGAAGAATGTTGTACAACAGAAATCTTTAACATTTTCATTTCACATGACTGAAACTCTCTAAACATTGAGAAGCAGCTCTCTATTTCTCTATCTCTCCAGCCCCTGGAAAGCACCATTCTACTTTCTGCTTTGATGAATTTGACTGCTTTAGATACTGTGTGTGGAATCATTCGAGTTTCCTTCCAAGATTGATTTATTTCATTTTGCTTGATACCCTCAATGTTTATCCATGTTGTAGCATGGGAGATGATTTTTCTTTTTCTGGTTGAATAATATTCTGTTGTATGTATATAGAATATTTTCTTTATCCGTTCATCTGTTGGAGGTCATTTAGGTCTTTTGTATATCTTGGTTATTGTAAATAATGCTACAGTGAACATAGGAGTATAGAAATTGCTTTGCGATCTTGATTTCAGTTCCTTTGGGCCTAAATCCAGAAGTGAGATTGGTGAATCATAGTTCCATTTTTAATTTTCTGAGGATACTTCATACTGTTTTACATAGTGCCTGCACAATTTTACATTCCTATTAATACTATATGAGGATTCTAAATTATCTACATTCTAGCCAATATTTGCTGTTTTCTGGTTGTTTTTATAATATCTATACTAACAGGTGTTTTTTATTTGCATTTCCCTGATGATTATATCCCTATCAAAGTCCATGGCATTTTTTACAGGAACAGAAAAAAATCCTAAAATTTGTATGGAACCACAAAGGACTTAAAATAGCCAAAACAATCCTGAGAAAAAAGAATAAGGTTGGAGGCTCATAGTTCCTGATTTTAAAACATATTACAGAGTAGGATGAGTGGTGGTGTGATAAGACAGTTGATTAAGGAATATTTTTTCTTGAGGTCAGCCAGTTCTCATGAAAGACTGTTAATCAGTTTTCAGCATTGCTTTTATCAAAAGTGGGTGAAGGTTTAGGGGCCTGGAAAGGAAGAGAAACCTGATTAAAGTTTGGTCAAGTTAGTGTGCGTTTTGTCCAGATTGCTCAATTCAGCTAATCACTTAGGAGACAAAAAAAAGAATTTGGATAGCTTTTTTGGGTCAGTCTTTGTCATAAGTAAAATGAGGTTTACCTGAGTCTTATCTAAATTACATAGTGAAGGGCAGTTTTTTGAAGTCAGCCATTTCCCAACACAGAAAGGTTGGCAAATTTCTTAATTGTTGCTGTTCTTACCAGGATGATGATAGAGTTGACATTTTCACTGCCAAATGGAACTTTGCTGGCAAGTGCTGCAAATATCCTGTCTGGGAAATTTGCAGAGGCTGATTTTAGACGGTTTAGTTTCCTATTAATTCTTGTTTGTGTAGAAGACCAATGTGAGTCTGTGCCATAGCCTCACTTCAGCTCTTGGTGTAGATTGTCTGCTCCCCAGCAAGAGTCCCTCAGCCATAGTGAATTTCAAGTCAGAGGAGCAAATACACCAGAAAGAAAATGAAGGGTGCAAACCAGAAGAGCTGGCTGGGTGATCATGCTTATTTACTCTCTTAATTCATCACAACAAAAATGTTGGTGCTGGATCACCTTTTACTATGACCTTTCATGTCTGAGTTTTGGAGTGGTGAACAGCCTCGTTTTTTAAAAATTATTTTCCCTCAGTTTCATTGATATTAATTGACATATAACATTTTATTAGCTTAAGGTGTACAACATCATGTATGTATATATTGTAAAATTGTTACTACAATAAGTTTACAATAAGATCACTAAAAATAATGTTTTTTGTTCTACATATTGTTTAATACTTTGAAATACATCGAAAACATTATTAGATCCATCAAAAGCATATTCAGACACTCAGTAGGTTGTCAAAGTCTCAATTTTGTACAAGTCTTTCTCAAAACTCTTGGTGATTTTTGATAGGCACAGATGACTATTTCCAACTAACACTAAAACCAGAAAATAAAATCATATTATTGGAAGAATGGCATTTTAAAAAAATTACACACTGATGAAATAATGCATTGACTTTGCTCCTCATTGAAGGTAAATGTTTTCTCTTGTAGTAAAAGATGAATGTCCACCTATCACATTTATTAAAATTTTAAAGTTGAAGAAATCTTAGTGTTCGAAACAATACAACTCAAAGAAAACTTCCTTAGAATTAGTTACCAGTGTCACTATTTTCTTTTATAATTTATTTGCCTATGGTTTTCCTGAGGAAGAATATCATCATGGAGCTAAGAATTCTGATGCTCACGTATTATAATAACAGATCATGTTATTAAAGTTTTTTGACTCTATGTTCTCTTTCCAGTTTAAATTGATGAGATAGCAAATATATGGAAATTTATTCTGCCTGTTTGTCGCCTTCATCATATTCAAAGTTAAAAGATGCATTTGGATGGTGTGGGTAGGAGAGGATGGCAGGTGATCAGAATTAATTAGGAATGCACACACAGGAATAGAGTTAGAAGTACAAATTATAAGTATCTTCATTGGTGGTTTATGAAAAATGGAATGCCAGATTTCCTCAGTGCTTGTAATTTCTGTTCAATTTATGAGCCATTATACAGTATTCTGATCTGATAAATTTTTAGTGGATTTATCTTAAGGCTTTATTAAGCTGAATAACAAATGGGCACAGACTTTATTGAGATGGACAGTGTACTGAAGCCATTAGACTTCCAAGATGATTTAGAACCTGGATAGTGATTTCACTGGTTTATTGTGTTCACCTCCATTAAAGACAATTACTATGCCCTATTGAAGAAGTAGTGTGGGATAATTGCTGTAACACATGAAATTTGATTCTGAATTCCCAGTATGAAACCCTGTCTTGAAACAATTCCATGTTAGCATGAGATTGATGGAAAATTTATAGGAGATAGTCACTCTAAAGTCCTAAAAATGTATTTTGATACCTTGATGCCATTTTGATTATTTTTTAAATTATCAGCATTAATCTTTAAAAATCTAGAAAAAAAATATTCAAAATACTAATGAATGATTTATATTTTGCATAATTAACCATAAGTGCCCCTAATGAGTACAGTTGAAATATAAAATCCAAAAATCTATCTAAAAATGACAGCAGAACTGATTAGAATGGAATAAGAAAATTAACTGGAGTAGCAGTTAATCAACTAGTATTGTCATTTTATATTTTGTCTTTTTGTTTACTTACCTTTCCCTACTAGACAATAAGCAACTTATAGGCAGACTCTGGGTCATGTACATGATTGCATCTCAGGTACTTAGCTTTTTTCCCTGACATATTAGCTCTATAAATATTTGATGAACCACTGTTTCTGAAGGTAATCAGTGGCTGGCTGAAACACTTATTTGTGAATGTCTTCAAAGAGGGTTGTGAGTGAAAGGTCTACTACATATGTTTTTATGTATCTTATTTATGACAATTATCTTGGTTAAAGAAGTCTTACATAATATAAATAATACTTCAATTTTCACAACTTTGAACAATTCTAGTTCTGTTTCCTGTGGTATATTGATGCTTTGTGCTATAACTCGCTACTCCTCAAGCCCAGCACAAAACTTTTTGAGTCATTTTCTCATAGCTATGAGCTTAACTCCATTCTTTATCACATGGAAATTAGTTTACAGTAACAACCTTAGAACTGATCTCTCTGCCTAAAGCAGAGTGTTTTACTTCACTCTCTTCTTGGTAATTGACGATGAATGATGGAGTCACTAGTGACATTTATTTTATTGAGTTATTATTTTTTCATTGTCATACTTTACACATTTGTCTTGATCAAGGTAAGTGGGATATGTTAAATAAATTTTGATTATGTCATTTCGTTCTTATCTATGAGCCCATTTCCTTCCCTTTGTATTTTTTTCTAATATTCAGATGTTTTTTAGAGAACACATCACAACTCTGTTTTCATGTTTAATATGTACCAGCATAAATATTCTAATTCTTTAAGTCTTTGATTAGAAAACAGACACTTGGTTGCTTTTATTTGGTCTGTATGTATGTATGCACCTGATGTCAAGACAAATTCATTTTTATTTTTTACAATTATATTGTGTATAAACTTAGATTATGGTTAATTATTCTTTGGTTTCTTCACAGGATGTTAAAGGTCGTATCATTTCTAACCTTTTCATATGTTATTTTATGGCACATTTTTGGGGGATACTAGATCAAATTAATTTTAGAGTGCTGTAATAATACTATTTTTCTCAAACTAGGCATTTTATATTTTCCTAAATTTTGCACAGAAAAATAAAGGGGATGGAAGAGATTTTTTGTTTGTTTGTGTGTGAGATTGGCTTTCCTTGAGATCAACACTTCCTAGAATCTAAATTTTTAGTTATTCACAAACACGCCTCTTTAAAATAAATATTTTTATTTAAAACAATCCTAAAATGCTTGTGTATATTCCCTAGGAGCAGGTGGATTTATGAGGAAGATCCTTACCTAAGACAAATCTTAAAAAGTCTTTGAATATAGAAAAGGACTTTACTAAACTTGTTGGTTTCCAATAAGCATATTCTGGAAAGACTAATGAACTGTCAGGAACAATTCTCTTCATTAGTTATTAACTTGCCTGAAATCACTTAAGTTAGAGAGTTCTCTCATGGTAAATTAGTCACAAGAATTTAACCCTCCTCAGTGCTATGTAATTAGCAACAAGTGGGACAAATATTTTGAATAGAATGTTTATTGGATGTATAAATATTAATCAGGGTTTATTGTGTAACCAGGTCGGCAATTGCATTGATACATACTTGCATGTATCATTTGAGAGTTTGAGCAAAACTCATCTTCTAATGATCACTATTTAGAATGTCCATATTTAATTAGAGCATTCTTTCAGATACCCTTTGATTAGAAAACAGGACAACAGTTTTATATCCACAGAGCCTTTGTCTAGTTTCAGTTCATTTCAATGTGTGATCTGAGTCACAGACAAGTTTCTCTGGTAACAAAGTAAGTGGTGTCATTGTAGTTCTGAAATAGGAAGCTCAAAGGCTCTTTGGGACTAACAAGGTTTTAAATGATACATAGCATAAGAAGTAGTAAGGAGTCATATCTGAAATCCCATGACATGATATAATTCTCAAAAATTACCCTAAAAACTAAACAATGTTTGGGGCAAAAGTGGATATATTTTAAGCCTTGGTGTTACCATTTCCCCAAAAAGAAATAGGGGTTTGTATCCTAAGAATTCTCCTCCAAAAGGGCATTCTGGAACTTTTCAAAGTCAGTGAGAAGGATAATTCAGTTTCTTCAAATTCAGTGAATTCAAACATTTTTAAAAACATACTATTGCTTTCCTTCTACCAGATACCACTACTGGCTGATGTTCTTAGAATCTGAAACTTTAGTCATTCTCTAGCTTGCTTCTTTCAGATAAATATTTTTTTTTATTCATACCTATTTTAAAGGATTGTATATATTCACTAGGGCCAGGCAGATTTTATGAGGAGGATCTTTCCTTAAGATAAATTATAGTGAACAAGGTAGATGTATTCAACTTGTGGCAGAAGCCAGCCAGAAATCAGAGTGATTAAGGCAGACACAGCCCTCCCTCACAGAACTTAAATTCTAAAGCTCAGTCATCCTCCATATTAACTAAATCCTTCTGAGACTAACCTTTAATTAATGGTTGTATTTGTCATCAGCTCTCTTAATTCAAGTCTAGTTGCTTTAGAGGTGCTCCCTGCATTCTTGTACCTTCCTTGCCTTTCCCAAATACTGTTGCTAATTAGTTTCTAAAACTTGATTTCAAAACTAATTATTTCACTTCTCTTATTTATCTCTCATTAACTTCAATTGACCATAGGATCATCTTAACTTGACAGTTATAATTTCTTTTTGACCTAAAGTTACTTAGATTTCGGGTTTTTTTCATAAAACTCCTTAAGATATTGCAGTCATTTTGAATATTTGACCTTTTTTCAACTCCAACCTGTAGCTATTTCCAATAACAATAATCAGAAATAACCACACAGAGTAACCAGTTAAATATTTTTCACCAAACTGAAGCATTGGTTAACATACAATAAAATATATTGGTTTAGTTTTTTTAGAATTCATTCATTCATTCATTCATTCATTCAAGGGAAAGGGGGTGAGGGAGGGAGAAAGAGCATGGCAGCACAAGCAGGAAAGGGACAGAGGGAGAGGGAGAAGCACACTGCCATTTGAGTGGGGAACCCATCCCAGCACTTAGAGAATATGACCTGAGCTGGAGTCAGAAATTTAACCAAGTGAGATACCCAGTGACCATGCACTGTTATACTACTTCATTTCCAGATTAAATGTTAGATACAGTAAGATCTGAAAAAGCAAAAAGAAATATAGACTTGGATAAAAAAAAATTAGTATTAGCTTTCTGTATTACTACTAGTTAAATGAATTTATAGTATCTTTTATTTTTCATTCTCCTCCCTCCCTTCTTTCCTTGTCCCAGGGCCCAAATTCTCTGTTCTGTACACCT
Source organism: Canis aureus (assembly GCF_053574225.1). Taxonomy (NCBI): domain Eukaryota; kingdom Metazoa; phylum Chordata; class Mammalia; order Carnivora; family Canidae; genus Canis; species Canis aureus. The sequence goes on from NC_135643.1 coordinate 15,793,688, forward strand.
TACAGTATTCAAAGTTTCCTAAAATGATCCAGGCCTACTATTCATGAAATTTCTAATAACTACTTTGTGTATCTCACCAAGGTTGCTCTTCCACATTTAACTCTATTTTGTCATGTTTGTGTCTGTGGAACTTATTTTTGTTTCTTTTGGGTGAAGAATTTCTTATTTCTTCTTCTTATCATTATTATTTAATTTAAATTTTGTTAGTTAACATACAGTGTAATATTGGTTTCTGGTGTAGAATTTAGTGGTTCATCACTTACATACAACACCCAGAGCTTATCATAATAAGTGCCCTCTTTAATATTCATCACACATCTTAGTCCATTCCCCACCCACTTCCCTCCATCAACCCTCAGTGGGCTCTCTATCATTAAGTCACTTTTGGCTTATTTCCCATTCTCCTTTTTTTCTTGTCCCCTTCTTATATGTTCATCTATTTTCTTTCTTAATTAAATTCCACATATGAGTGAGATCATATGGTATGATCTCTGACTGACTTATTTCACTTAGCATAAAACACTCTAGCTCCATCCATGTTATTGCAAATGGCAAGATTTCATTCCTTTTGATGGTTGAGTAATATTCCATTGTATCTATATATCACATCTTCCTTATTCATTCATCAATTGATGGCCACTTGGGTTCTCTCCATAGTTTGGCTATTGTTGATAATGCTTCTATAAACACTAAGGTGCGTGTACCCCTTTGAATCAGTGTTTTTGTATCCTTTGAGTAAATGCCTCATAGTGCAATTGTTGAATTGTAGGGTAGTTCTAATTTTAACTTTTTGAGAAACTTCCATACTGTTCTCCAGAGTGGCTGCACCAGTTTGCATTCCCAACAACAGTGCAAGAGGGTTCACCTTTCTCTGCATCCTCACCAACACCTGTTGTTTCTCCTGTTAATTTTAGCTCTTCTGACAGGTGTGAGGTGATATGTTATCATGGTTTTGATTTATATTTTTCTGATGATGAATGGTGTTGAGCATCTTTTCATGTGACTATGAACTATCTGGATGACTTCTCTGGAAGTCTTCTGTTTCTTAACTGGATTAATTGTTTTGGGGGGTTTGAGCTTCATAAGTTCTTTATAGATTTTGGATGCTAATCCTTAGTCGGATATGTTGTTTGCAAAGATCTCCTTTTCCATAGGCTGCCTTGTTTCTTTTACGGGCAGTAGCCTTTTATCTTGATCAAGTCCCAGTGGTTCATTTTTGTTTGTTTCCCTTGCCTCCAGCTACATGTTTAATAAGAAGTTGGTTGGCTGAGGTCAAAGAGGTTTCTGTCAGTGTTCTCCTCTAGGATTCCGATTGTTTCCTGTCTCACATTTAAGCTTTTCATCCATTTTGAATTTGTTTTTCTGTATGATGTAAGAAAGTGGTCTGGTTTAATTCCTCTGCATGTTGCTATCCAGTTATCCCAACACCATTTGTTGAAGAGACTATTTTTCCATTGGATATTCTTTCATACTTTGTTGAAGATTAGTTGACCATAGGTTGAAGGTCCATTTCTGGGTTCTCTATTTTTTTTATTGATCTATGTGTCTGTCTTTATGCAAGTACCATACTGTCTTGATCCTTACAACTTTGAAACATAGTTTGAAACCCAGAATTATGATGCCTCTAGTTTTATCTTTTTCAGAATTGCTTTGACTATTCAGTCTTCTGTGGTTCCATACAAATTTTATGATTATTTATTCTTGCTCTGTGAAAAATGCTGGTGATATTTTGATAGGAATTGCATTAAGTGTGTAGATTGCTTTGTATGGTATACATATTTTAACAATGTTTTTTCTTCCAATGCATGAGCATGGAATGCTTTTCTATTTCTTTCATAAATGTTCTATAGTTCCAGAGTACAACAGATCTTTTATCTTTTTAGTTAGGTTTATTTCCTAGCTATCTTACTGTTTCTGGTGCAGTGGCAAATGGGATTGATTCCTTGATTTCTTTTTCTGCTCCTTCATTATTAGAAATGCAACAGATTTCTGGAGATTGATTTTATAATCTTCCACTTTGGTGGAAACTTTCAGGTTTTCTACTTAGAGTATCATGTCATCTACATGTAGTGAAAGTTTGACTTCTTCTGTGCCAGTTTGGATGTCTTATGTATTTCCTTTAATCTCTGGATATTTTGACAAGTTCTTTCTAGGAAAAATTTTTAGTTGTTATGCACTTGTTATATGTATATTAAAGGGTTTTTATTCATGGATAATCAAAAAACCAGGTCATAAAATCAGAATTACCTCACAATGTATAATACATCAGCAGATAAATTTAAATATATTATTTAAGTATATTATTTTACATAATACATGACAAAATAATACTGCTTATGGTAATATTAATAACAAAATAATTGAGCAGGTACTATAAGTTAGGAAGTATGTTGTACTTTTAATCATTAAGGTGCTCTAAAAGAGAGTTTGCTTATTGTTACCAAGATGTAGAGATAATAAGTGCAAGGGTCAATTCTGAGTCTTCTGGTATAATTGCTTCTGCTTATAAACACTGGATGACATGAATTTGTTATATGAATGATAAAATGTATATTTTAATATTAATTTTATATATTTTATTTTTATTCATCTTACAGTAATATTTCTAATTTTACTAGACAGATACTATGCATATAGTAGGCACTTTAATACATATTTAAAACCTAAAGAAATTTATTAGTTAAAATATTTCAATCTTATGTCTTCTGCAGTAATATAGCTGATTTAGATAATATAACAGTATACATTTATAATAATTTTTATATTCTTGACTTGGATGAAGCACAAAATCCCATAATAGAAGAAAATACATCACAAATAATCAAACTATTACACATATACAGAAAGTGTGAAGAGTATTTAAAAACCACTTTTGTGATAGTAGAGCAATGGGAGCATTCATGTGGAATCTATTTCATATTTTGGTATGTGTTTTTATTGGATTTCGATTTGCCAAAATATAGCATAACACCCAGTGCTCATCCCATCAAGTGCCCCCCTCAGTGCCCCGTCACCCAGTCATCCCAACCCCCTGCCCACCTTCCCTTCCACTACCCCTTGTTCATTTCCCAGAGTTAGGAGTCTCTCATGTTCTCTCACCCTCACTGATATTTCCGACTCATTTTCTCTCCTTTCATCTTTATTCCCTTTCACTATTTTTTATATTCCCCAAACGAATAAGACCATGTAATGATTATCCTTCTCCGATTGACTTACTTCACTCAGCATAATACTCTCCAGTTCTATCCACGTTGAAGCAAATGGTAGGTATTTGTCGTTTCTAATGGCTGAGTAATATTCCATTGTATACATAAACCACATCTTCTTTATTCATTCATCTTTTGATGGACACCGAGGCTCCTTCCACAGTTTGGCTATTGTGGCCATTGCTGCTATAAACATTGCTATAAACGTCGGGGTGCAGGTGTCCTGGCATTTCACTGCATCTGTATCTTTGGGGTAAATCCCCAGCAGTGCAATTGCTGGGTCGTAGGGCAGGTCTATTTTTAACTCTTTGAGGAACCTCCACACAGTTTTCCAGAGTGGCTGTAGCAGTTCACATTCCTACCAACAGTGCAGGAGGGTTCCCCTTTCTCCACATCCTCTCCAACATTTGTGGTTTCCTGCCTTGTTAATTTTCCCCATTCTCATTAGTGTGAGGTGGTATCTCATTGTGGTTTTGATTTGTATTTCCCTGATGGCAAGAGATGTGGAACATTTTCTCATGTGCTTGTTGGCCGTGTGTTTTTCCTCTAGGATTTTGATGGTTTCTTGAATCACATTTAGATCTTTCATCCATTTTGAGTTTATCTTTGTGTATGGTGCAAGACAGTGGTCTAGTTTCATTCTTCTGCATGTGGATGTCCAATTTTCCCAGCACCATTTATTGAAGAGACTGTCTTTTTTCCAGTGGATAGTATTTCCTGCTTTGTCAAATATCAGTTGACCATAGAGTTGAGGGCCCATTTCTGGCTTCTCTATTTTGTTCCATTGATCTACATGTCTATTTTTGTGCCGGTACCATACTATCTTAATGATCACAGTTTTGTAGTAGAACTTGAAATCTGGCATTGTACTGCCCCTCCCCCCGGCTCTGGTTTTCTTTTTGAATATTCCCCTGGCTATTCAGGGTCTTTTCTGATTCCACACAAATCTTAAGATTATTTGTTCTAACTCTGTGAAGAAAGTCCATGGTTATTTTGATAGGGATTGCTTTAAACATGTTAGCATTGAGACTTTCACAATATTAAATCTTCCAATCCATGAGCCTGAAATATTCTTCCATCTCTTCATGTCTTCCTCAATTTCTTTCAGAAGTATTCTGTAGTTTTTAGGGTATAGATCCTTTACCCATTTGGTTAGGTTTATTCCTAGGTATCCTATGCTTTTGGTTGTAATTGTAAATGTGATAGACTCCTTAATTTCTCTTTCTTCAGTTTCATTGTCAGTGTATAGAAATGCCACTGATTCCTGGGCATTGAATTTGTATCCTGCTACACTGCCGAATTGCTGTATGAGTTCTAGCAATCTTGGGGTGGAGTCTTTTGGGTTTTCTATGTACAGTATCATGTCATCTGCGAAGAGGGAGAGTTTGACTTCTTTGTGGATTTGACTTTTATTTAGAGTCTTTTCTCTTTTGTTTTTAATAAGGCTGACTAATGGTTTACCTATCTTATTAATTCTTTCAAAGAACCAACTCCTGGTTTTGTTGATCTGTTCTACAGTTCTTCTGGTCTGTATTTCATTGAGTTCTGCTTGAATCTTTAGTAACTCTCTTCTGCTTGGTGTAGGTTTTATTTGCTGTTCTCTCTCCAGTTCCTTTAGGTGTGAGGTTAGCTTGTGTATTTGAGTTTTTTCCAATTTTTTGAAGGATGCTTGTATTGTGATGTATTTCCCTCTTAGGACTGCGTTTGCTGCATGCCAAAGATTTTGAATGGTTGTATCTTCATTTTCATTAGTTTCCATGAATCTTTTTAATTCTTCCCTAATTTCCTGGTTGACCCTTTCATGTTTTAGCAGGATGCTCTTTAACTTCCAGTGTTTGAGTTTCTTCCAAATTTCTTCTTGTGATTGAGTTCAAGTTTCAAAGCATTATGGTCTGAAAATATGCAGGGGACAATCCCAATCTTTTGGTATTGATTGAGACTGAATTTGTGACCCACTATGCTGTCTATTCTGGAGAAAGTTCCATGTGCACTTGAGAAGAATGTGTATTCAGTTGCATTTGGAGGTAAAGTTCTGTAAATATCTATCCAGTGTATCATTTAAAGCTCTTGTTTCTTTGGGGATGTTGTGCTTAGCATATCTGTCATTTGCAGAAAATATGTGTTGAAGCCTCCCAGTATTAGTGTATTATTATCTAAGTTTGTCTTTACTTTGGTTATTAATTGATTGATATACTTGGCAGCTCCCACATTAGAGGCATAGATATTCATAATTGTTAGATCTTCTTGTTGGATAGACCCTTTAAGTATGATATAGTGTACCTCTTCATCTCTTACTACAGTCTTTGGGATAAACTTTAATTTATCTGATATGAAGATTGCTATCCCTGCTTTCTTTTGAGGACCATCTGAATGTTAAATTGTTCTCCACCCATTCATTTTCAGGCTGTAGGTGTCCTTAGGTCTAAAATAGTCTCCTGTAGACAGCAAATAGATGGGTCTTGCTTTTTTATCCAGTCTGAAACCCTGTGTCTTTTGATGGGATCATTAAGCCCATTCACGTTCAGAGATACTCTTGAAAGATATGAATTTAGTGTCATAATACCTATTCAGTCCCTGTTTTTGTGGATTATTTCTTTGGACTTCCTATTTCTTTTACCGAGTCCCCCTTAATATTTCTTGCAGAACTGGTTTGGTGGTCACATATTTTTTCCTTTTCTGCCTATCTTGGAAGCTTTCTGTGTCTTCTTCTATTCTGCATGAGAGCCTTGCTGGAAAAAGTATTCTTGGCTGCATGTTCTTCTCATTTAGGATCCTGAGTATATCCTGCCAGCTGTTTCTGGCTTGCCAGGTCTCTGTGGAGAGGTCTGCTATTAATCTAATATTTCTCCCCATATAAGTTTGGGATCTCTTGTCTCTTGCTGCTTAAAGGATTTTCTCTTTATCTTTGGAATTTGAAGGTTTTCCCTATTAAATGTCGAGGTGTTGAACGGGTTTTACTGATTTTTTTGGGGGTGGGAACATCTCTATCTCCTGGATCTGAATTCCTGTTTCTCTCCCCAAATTTGGGAAGTTCTCAGCTGATTTGTTCAAATATGCTTTCTGGCTTTCTGTCCCTCCTGGCACCCTCTGGAACCCCAATTATACATAGGTTATTCCTTTTGAGCCTATCATTTATTTCCTGTAACCTTTCCTCATGGTCTTTTAATGTTTTTCTCTTTTTTCCTCAGCTTCCTTCCTTGCTATCAATTTGTCTTCTATGTCACTCACTCTTTCTTCTACCTCATTAACCCTCGTTGTTAAGACCTCCAGTTTGGATTGCATCTCATTTAATTGATTTTTAATTTCAGCATGAGTAGATCCAAATTCTGCAGTCATGAAGTCTCTTGATTCCTTTATGCTTTTTTCCAGAGGCACCACTAGCTTTATAATTGTGCTTCTGAATGTGCTTTTTGACATAGAATTGAAATCCATATACTGTAACTCTGCTGCAGAGAGTACTGTTTCTGATTCTTTCTTTTGTGGTGAGTTCTTCTTTCTAGTCATTTTGCTCAGTGCAGAGTGGCTGTATGACACACTATATCAAGAATATCAACCGCAACCTAAGTAAATTTCACCCTAGATGGTTCTGCCGAGGTCAGAGACCAGAAACTGCAAACAAAGATCAGAATGAAATAAAACAAAAGGACCCCTAAGTGTATTAACTTTTGCCATTGTAGAACAAAATGAGGTAGAGAAAAGAAAAAACACAAAACAAAAAACATATCTTGTATATTTCCTAAAATTAAGTTGACTATATTGAAGGGAATCTATAAGTGGAAAAAAAAATCTATGTCCTGTAATTATAGAAATATGAAAGTCAAAAACCAAGAATCTTAAAAATGAAGAGTTGGTAAAAAATTGTAGTTAAGGTGGGAAAAGAGAAAAAAGTTGGATATTTACGATCTGATATAAAAACGGGTTATACTGGAAAATGGAAGATAAAAAAGGAGGGGTACCCTCTTGTTCTATATACTATAAATCTCTCGACTTCCCCTGGAGCTTTCCAGCACTGCTGGGTCAAGAACTTGCTCTTCCCCTGTCCTTCCAGCTGGTCTGTGGGGGAGGCGCCTGCTGTTCTGATTCCTAGGTGTTTGCACCTGGGGGAGCTGTCCCACCTCCTGCCAGGGGCTGGGCTCAGTGGGAGCTGTTTACTTCATGAGGCCTCTGTTCCCTGGGGCCCCACCCCACCCAGGCAGAGGGTGACACAAGGAGGAACAACCACACTGGCGGCGGCCAGCTCTCCAGCTCTGGAGTCAGCTCACACAGTATTGCGGCAGCTCCCAATCTGCACTGGCTTGGATGCTCCGGGGCAGTGTGTTGACCTGCACAGCTTGGGGGCGCCCAACAGCAGGAGGGTCCTCACTGTCTTGTGCCCTCCTCGACTCCACCTGTCCAGGGGGAGCACAGGATCCTGGGCTGTGTCCCTCCGGCGCCCTGAGGTCCGGGGCCTGCTCCGCTGTAATCTCGCTCCCCAGCCGTAGCTTCCGAAGGCAGCAGGGCGCAGCCCCCTCTGCCCGGAGCCCCCGCCTGACCCCCGGCTTTTCCTCGAGGCCCTGACGTGCCCACTCCAGCTCTTCATGTCCATATAGCCTTCCTTCTAGGTTTATTTTAACTCTTAATTAATCAATCATTAGGAAGAATATTCTCCTATGATACATTGTTAGTTACTGTGGGAAAATATTCAGCATGCATATTAGCAACATATTTTCTCAGTTATTCAATGAATAAAAGAAGGTAGGGGACATCTGGTATAAAATGGATGATAGAAGAATTTTAGGTACTGAGGAGATTGCAGGCACAAACGATGATAATTTTATATAGCTATTGAGACAATTAGAAGAATTGATAAAATCATCCTTTTAAGGCGTAAGAGTAGAATAATGGAAATTTTTCAATCATGAGGTGATGTAACTGAAATGTAGCCAAGATTGAGTGAGGTTACATAGACACCGTGGAATCTGAATGAAGAATTCTTCCATGTTCATCTGTCATTTAAACTGGTTATTTATTATTTGTAAAATAAATGTGATATAAAATAAGACATAAAATATACTAACTCGAATAGAGTTGAGATAATTCTAAGTTAAATGCAAACTGTGTAAAATGTTTATTTATTTGAGCTGCACATCACCTGATAGTTGGGTAAGTTGTGGTGAAGAAGAAACCTGAGAAAAAGGCATTTTTATGCTTTCTTGGTAAGATCTGAAAGAATTTTAGGTCCATGACATTTGCAACTACACCTAGCGTGCTAAATTTTTGGTCCTAATATGAGTTATCATCATGGCTAAATGAATTGAAGACAGATTTTTAAGAAATATATATGAAATGAAATTCTGTTTCCTAAAAACTGAGAAAAAACTCTACAATTTCTTCAACAAACAGTATTCTGACTGAATTTATACCTTATAATTTACACCTAATAATATAAAGGACATATCCTTTATTTTTTTTATTTTTTAGGGTCATATCCTTTAAATTAATTTTAAATATTTTGCAAATCATTACAAACTATACTGCACATTTTTATTCTTTTTCAAAACTGATTAATTCTAATTTCAGAATGATTCATTTTTTAAAAATTTATGCACATGTTACTTTACCTTTTATTTTTTTCTTTCTGGGCATCTGCAGTCACTGCTTTTGGTACACCCTGATGCTCCTTCTAGTTGTATGCTACTTTTGAAGATTTCAGTCTATTGGGATCTGAAATAAAGGTCCAGCTTCTTAGTTCTTACATAAATGAACAGTAAGTAATATAGGTCTGAGTGAAGATTTAGCAGCCTTTGCTTTCAGTTGAATGGCTTTATACATCAGACTTCAAGTAAAACTTGAACAATCATCACTAAAACTGTAAAGGAAATTCAAGCACTAGATTGAAAGAGGAGAAGTTTAATTTAGATCACATCTGGTGTTCTTTCCAGAGAGTTTTCATGGAGTCCTTTTTTGATCTTTCCCAACCATCACCTTCATTTATGTTAAATATAATTATTGGAGTTAATTTTTAGAATTCTTATCTCATAGAGTACACGACTAATAAGAATAATAATATAATTTGACATTTAAACTAGAATATTTTGATATTGAAAAAAGAGTGATATTACTAATTATGTTAGAGCAGTAGGTATAAACTAAGACTTTCTGTGGCTTACTAGAATGGACTTATGATTACGCCACCTAAAAGTGACATGTGTGTTAGAAAATCCTCCAGGTATAATATTTTTTTCAGTGAATTAAAAAAAAGTTATTTAGTTCATTTAATTTTACAATTTGTAACTGCTTTTGTTTTTCTGCAGCCAACACTTTTGCCTTTTATTCTCTAAAATGGACACACAAAAAACCAAATACTTAGTAATACATTTCTCCTTTTGGTCTTCTACCTTATATTTATATAAGTAAGTCAGCACTCCATTTCTAGACCTTAGTTCAGTTTAATTTTAGTCTTCTTTTATACATTAAAGCAATAGTTGGAGAAAGACAAACTTAATAGAATGATTTTTTTCTAGGAAAAAAATCTTGATTCTTTGTTGTACATCCTAATACTTTATTATAATTTCAGGGCTTCATCAAAGACTTAAAAAAGGCTTTGTGATTTTTTTCTTGGGAATGCCACTTAGTAGGTGCCAAAACATATTTAGCAGGTGGTAGCTAATTTTCATTTTAATGAAGCTAATCTTTACAGAGTAGGATAACATAAGGTTTTACCATCTGTGTGTATCCTATTTAGTTTAACCAGGTTGGAGAAACCTAAAAGAAGGGCTGTGAAACAAAAAGCTAGATGTTGTTCAACACCAGCATTAACTACCTAGAAGCAGTACTATTTTAAATATAAAATATATAGGGAGATTATAAATTGTTATATATGAACCCACAATGTTTGCTAAATCATACATTCATAATTTGTATCCAGTGATCTTTTAGAGCATTACTTTGGACAGCGTTTTGAATTAAGATTTTTTAATGTAAGACATCTGAAAATCTAGCTGCTGATTCCTCAGAATAGAAATGTTAAAAGCATATTTTAAGAACTGGAGAATTTGAAATATTTTGCACATCTCAATTTTCCCTCTCTTGTACATCATTGATGCTAACTTCTCTACACAATTCTTATTTTCAGCTTTTATTTTAATACACATTTAAATCTTCCTACTAGCTTCTGTTTGCTTGCAAAGTTTAAGAAACTTTTGCATTTATGGTAGTGTCTAAGTTTGAACACATTAAAATATTTTTATGAAAAAAGATTATAGCATATGTTTGTTTTTATCTCAAGAAGTAGAAAATTCTCATCTCTTTTTAAAAGCTACTTAAATCTTATGCTATATAAGTAATAATAAATATAAATGGGAAATTGAACATTTAGTATATACTTAGAATAAAATGGTATTCAGGATATCATGAATTCAATGAGAATAAAAATGGACTAAAAGAAAATAAATATTTTATGGTTCAAAATAAAATGAGATACATGTACAATGAAGAAAGACAATAAAAAGGGGAAGTGGGAAGGGTGGGAGGAAAAATGAGAGGGAAAGAAAGAAGATAGTGAGAAGAAAATTGTAGATAAAAATGAAGAGAAGAAGATTAAAGAATCCCCATTTACATGAATATTTTAGTTATTTTTGCTTTAAATAGTCTTCTAAAGTAGTATGAGGTTAGTGTGCTTTGAAGATAAAGAACTAGGATTATTAGGGAGCTGAGTCAATTCACGATTGATTGCACAATAGAGTTAATTTTAGGAACTTATTTAGAATAAAGCTCCACAATATTATATAAATAGTGAACTTTGGGCATTAAGAGCATTTTTATCTATCAACTATTCTTAAGTAACAAAGGTAAGAAACTTATGCTGAAGAGAAATTTGCTGAGCAGATAAAAATAATAAGATGATTAATATTAGAAGATTATTTACTTTTCAAAAATTCCTATAATGGTCTATTTTTTTAAAAAATAATTGCTCTAATGAATTTAATTGATTTAGAAATCATTAATTGCTTAATAGATGGACTAGGGATAAAGAAATTAAACATGACAAATTAAAAGTTGCTTAAACTGTGAATGTACCAGACACTAAGTTAAAACATTTCTGAAAGTATTGTGCAAATTAATAAGATAATGTAACCTTATTGACGTGCAACAGGTCCAGACTGTGTCAATTTTGTAAATGTACAACATAGTTTTTTTCAGACTTTCTGTGTGTTTTCAGCATTTTGCTAGAATTTGCTTATCACAGTTTCTTTTATTAACAACCTTTATCCAGGAACTTAGTGATTCTTTTCTAGCTTAAGTTTTTCAAAGTCAATATTGTTTCCCAAACTCTTATTTTTTTTCCTTCATCTTTTTATTTTTGTGCTTTGTTCTGTATTTTATGATATTTTTTCCACTTGATCTTCCAGTACAATAATTATGATAATAATAAAGATACTCCATTTCCACTTCATCTACTAAAGTTGAATTCTCTTTTTAGTTTGTATATACTATTCCTTTGGAGATTGAATAAAAAAGTATTTGTTTAAATGGACTTAAATCTCTTTACATTCTCTTAGTTTTTATTAAGGCTGTGATCTGACTTCTTAGCAATTCTCATTTATTTGGAGCTAATCTTTTTTGTGTATTTTATTTATTTCTCTGAGTGACATTACTTTGCCTACCCGTACTCTAGTCTCATTGTTGGGATGCTTTAAGCAGCTCAATTCTGAAACTGGTGGGCCTGTGTCTTTAGCTGTGAAGTGGTACCAGCTGGCACAGAATCTCTCTTCTCTCCAGGAATCAGAGAAATCCTGTCTGCTCGCTGATTTTCTCAACCACACAGGTAGGCTCTCCTTGCCTGAGAACTGTGGAGAACAGTGACCAACACCTGGTCTGACAGGTGCTCTGGGGTTTTTGAGACAACTCAGGTCTTTTGGGGGCATGTTTCTTAAAGAGTATTCTTTTTAATTAATTACAGCTTTCCAATATTACACCTACAAGAACTCCCTTTCTTTTCTGGGATTTATTCAGATTTTTTGTTGCATTCCCCTAGTCTTAAAGCTCTATTCTCCATACTTTTGCTATTGCAGGGAATTATATGCTATTTTTAATAAATGCCAGTAGAAGTATGTGACTATCTCAGATGCTGCAGCCCTGCCCAACAGTGCCAGAAGATTCTTCTCTTAGGAGAAATGCTAGTGAATTGAATTAGATTAGCAAGGGAACGACATCAGGAATGCATTCAGAAATTCCCAATGATTTATTTGCAGAAATATATTCTAATGGACTAATTTGGCAGTAGTTTACTTTTTCTACTGTAGAAGCAGATAATATGCTCTGGGGGTAGCCAACTATTGTGTGTCAGGAAAGGAAATGACTACTGGCATCTGGAGAGTGGTAGGTGATGCCAAAGGGCTTATTCAAGTAGCAACCGATTTTGACATTTGTTGAACAAATGTATACTCTAGGTACTGTGTCAAGCTGGTCTATGAGATGAAATATGAGTAAGACAAAGATCCTGCTTTCAGTTTTCTCACAAAATAGGGATTGGCACAGGGGGCATGATGACAATGATGAGCATGTCAACTTATGGGGACTTCCAGCTTCACAGTCTTCTCCAAGATAAATGGTTATAGGGTATAAAGACAATATTACACCACACCATCTAACCATGTCTTCTCCCTTGAGTACCAAAATTCTACAAGTTCTTTAGTATACTCTCTGAGGTATGTGTCTTCTTAAGCTTTAGTGAATAAAACATCAGCTTCTGGGATCCCTGGGTGGCGCAGCGGTTTGGCGCCTGCCTTTGGCCCAGGGCGCGATCCTGGAGACCCAGGATCGAATCCCACGTCAGGCTCCCGGTGCATGGAGCCTGCTTCTCCCTCTGCCTGTGTCTCTGCCTCTCTCTCTCTCTCTCTCTGTGACTATCCTAAATAAATAAATAAAATATTAAAAAAAAAAAAAAAAACAAAACATCAGCTTCTACTCTCTGTGTGATCTTCTGGTTGCTCAACTCTGCAAATCAGAGTCTGAGGTTGGAGTCCAGTAAGTCACAGTGGTGCTATTGTGGGTCTGTACTGTCATCAGTGTTTAAAGTTTCTTCCTGATACACTTTTAAAATTTTATCCTAAGCAGTGAATGACTACTTACATATATTTGAGATTGTGATTAATGTGACAGTAAGATGAGTAAAATAATCAGAAGACATATAGCAGAATGATTTTATTTCTAAATATAGACATTGCATCTTTTTGGTGCATTAAATTTTTGAACTGATTTTCATGCTTGGATCATAGTACAGTTTTGTTGTCATTGTTGTCTTTATGTGACTTCAAGGCAGAATAGCTTACTAATATATATGAACCTTAGGTTTTTTTGTAATTCATTTAGAAATTGGTTGTTGGACAAACTATAAATTAAATAGTTAATGTTTCTTTTTAAAATAACTATGTCCATTAAAAAGTGATTATACTGTTACCACAAAGTGAGCAAGCATTTAAAATATTCTAAAAATGTATTTCTCTTACAGTTCAGAAAATTTCTATTTCTATCTTATAAATTCAATTAGTGCTAGAAAGAATCACTTGCATACTTACATTAGTTTAAAAAATTACATGTAAACTAACAGCTTTATTAAAAATTATCATTCATGGGCTGGGGCACCTGGGCCACTCAGTTGGTTAAGTGTCTGACTTTGAATATCTTCTCTGGTTATGATAAGGGTGGTGGGACTGGTCCCCCAACCCTTGCACTCTTTGTCTCTCTCTCTCTCTCTCTCTCTCTCTCAAATAATAAATATTTAAAAATTATTCATTAGAATCAATATCAATTATTCCATAATTACTAGAAATTAAAAAACAAATATTCTTGAGGATATTTTGCAGATCTTTCCTACTCTCGGTAAAGATGTTACCAAACTAAAATCAAATGGGTAAACAGAAAAAGAATTAACACAAAACAGGAATTTATTTTGATGTTTTTAGGTGGTTTTACTGAAAGTAACATGTTCACATCCACCTCAAATATTAGAAAGAAATGTTTTAAGTAAGAATGCTGGTCTGAAACATCAAAAGTATAGTTACCATGTAAGTGTTTTTAGTGGATTAATTTTGATACAAAGATATGTGTTATCTTTCTGAGTTCTTGGAACTCTATTAGGTGGAAATGATGGTATTATTTTTCAGATAATAGCAGTGATCTAATGCTATGTGATTTTCAAAAGCAAAGTAAATAATTGAATCTTCTTATTATAGGTGGTTTTAAAACTAGTCCCTTGAAATATGGATACTTTGATCATAGTCTTAAATACTTTCTTTTCTAGAACCTGAAATTCCTTGTACTAATTATGTGCATGCCATTTGCAGCTGAGAATGTGACCATAAAGTAATAATGCCTCCTATACTATTATAGTTAGCAAATACTAAATTCTAAAAACAAAAACAAAAACAAAACCTGAAACAAAAAGCATTTCTAGTTGAATATCAGAGACTCTAATTTTAAATAAGGTAGAGTTTCTTTCTGCCTTTTAAATCTCTAGATAATAAGTTTACTAACGTCATTTTAGAAGTAAGTCATTAAACAAGATTATAACATCTTGGCATCAGAAACTTAATTGTACATCAAATTAATCTACCCCATCTCAAAGAAATACACAACTAGATCTTCTAAATTAGATTAGGATTTATGGTCCCATTCAAATTCCTTGAGCTCATTACCCATTTTTATGAGACTTCTTTAAAAGAATTTTTAAAGTTCTTCGAAGTATCTGATCATACATTATGAGCTTATTTTGCAGTTCATTATACCTCCATTTCTCAATCCAGTAGACTTTTCAGTGGTCTGCTTAAATGCCAAATCCTCTGAGAAACTGATCCCCAATCCTAGAGCAGCATAATTACCTTCCCTTTGAATGTTCAAATGCATGTTTTTATTTTATGCAACTTATAGTCATAAGTTAATGCTAAGAATTATTTTTCTATATTATAAAGATAGGATAAGTCTATAAAGGAAGTTTTAAGTACTTAATACAATGTCCAAGGATTGCTAATAGTTATACTACATAACCATCATGAATATTTATTGAACTTAATGAGGTGCAAGGTACGGATGTAAGAACTGTAGGAGTTCAGGAAGTGTGAACCATTTTCCCTGATGTTAGGCAGTAATGGTCGTGTTGAAGACATGCAAAGTAAAACATGATGATATCAATAAAGATTTATATATCAATTCAGGACCAGAAATGTGTTGTGCATGTGTAGTGCATAATGATTATTAACTATATTAAGCAGATGTAATAGCAATACGACTAAATAAGAAGAAAAAAAAGCACATCAGAATGCTGCATTTATAAAAGACTTTTATATAAATTGGGATAATAATTGTGATGAATAGGTAAAATTTGGATGGCCAGAATAGTGGATAAAAGGTTATGCTTTGCATATGGAAAGATCTAGCAAGATCATAGAGATGTACAGTTGAGTGACTGTGAAAGATCCATCCTGTGAGATGAGATTCTAAGAGAAAAATAGCAGAAAGGAAGGAAAAATGGAATTCCTTAGGGGCTTCTGTGTGATGAAGAGGATACATGCCAGGCAAGTGCTACCTGAGTAAGTTTGAAAAGGATTCCGGTTGATGATGTTAAGAAGATAGCATGTAGAAAAACATAGAAATATGTCAGAGGTAATAATTATAGAAAGTAGCATTAATTATATTGAATAAGAAAGTTACATCAAACAATAATAAATGAAAATAGGTTTAGATAACTATTATAATTCTATATTTGCATATTAACTAGAAAGTAGAAAGTATATAATAAACTTACTAAAACTGCTTTAAAATTAAGGAGAGGGCTGCCCGGGTGGCTCAGCGGTTTAGTGCCGTCTTCAGGCCGGGGTGTGATCCTGGAGACCTGGGATCGAGTCCCAGTCAGGCTCCTTGCATGGAAGCCTGCTTCTCCCTCTGTCTGTGTCTCTGCCTCTGTGTGTGTGTGTGTGTGTGATGAATAAATAAATAAAATCTTGAAAAAAAAATTAAGGAGAAAGTTTTGATTTGTATTTTTTGATAATTTGGGCAGTTTAGTGTAGTATTAACCAAATTTCTAAAAGTATATGTGGCCAAGATTTAAAGAATATAAAGATGTATGACATGCCATATAAAAAAAATCAAATTAGGCAAGTTTGATTCTAGAAAGTGTGGTAGAATTCTAAAGGATTTTATGATAAAGGAATTAAACTCTTTTTGAGGAAATTGAAGATGAGAACAACATTAAATCTTTGGACAGGACTGTAAGTAACTTTGAGGTACAATATATATGGCCATTAAAAGTGTCATGGATAGTCAAAATGGATTTATGTTAAGTAAAAATTTAATTAAAGAAATATGAAAAGGGAAAGCTATTTTTTAAAGATTTTATTTATTTATTCATGAGTGATACAGAGAAAGAGGCAGATACTTACGCAGAGGGAGAAGCAGGCTCCCCACCAGCTGGAAGCCTAATGTGGGACTTGATCCCAGGACCCTGGGATCATGACCTGAGCCAGACTCAACTTATAACAAAATAGAGATCAAAATTTCTCCCTAATTTTAAAGCAGTTTTTGTAAGTTTATTATATAGTTTCTCCTTTCCCTAGTTAATATGCAAATACAGATGAATTATTAATTGTATTATAAAACTATTTCACTTATTATTGTTTGATGTAACTTTCTTATTCAATATAATTAGTACCCAACCACTGAGCCACCCAGGTGCCCCAAAAGGAGAGCTATTTCTTAAGTAAATATACTATATTTCATTTGCATGAGATAAAGACACTGAAGAAACAATATTGTTAATTATCTTAAGAAACAATTGTCCTGACTGGTGAGTACTGATTGTGTATGTTTGACTTAGTGACAGCTTAAAAGCTGCATTTCTAAGTAGATTAAGAAGAGTCATTGCATTCCTTAACCGTATGCAGTAATATAATTTCTCTCTGTTTTTTAGCCTCTTGTGATTCTACTCACAAGTGTTTTTTTCTCCAATACTTTTTCATCCTCGACTCCTACTTGGACTACTGTTACTTTTCTTCCTTAATTTCACTGCAAACCTCTTCTTGACAGAGCAGTCTACTTCACTCTGTGTTTCCTCACTGTCAATTTACTTTTTAATCTCTTACAATCTCCCTTCCTTTGTCCTCAATATTTTGATGATCCTGCTCTCTCAGAAGCATATGTAGCTAGCATTTTGAAATGCTTTATGTGCATTATTTTATTTGAGTCTTACTCTTATTTAAGGTTTACTTTAAAGAGTGCCATTCACACATTTCCTGCATAGATCTTTCTCTGAAATTACATAGCATATCCCCAGTTTATGTCTTTCAGACAGCTGGTTGTTCTCGATGTTTCATCACCTGGATGAAAGCATCTCAGATTTAAGACATCCAAAATCTAAAATTATGCTATTTCCTACTACTTACTCCATGGCTACAATGTACTTTCAACCTATAATGCATTTTTTGAAGGGCATAGCTCTTTATTTGGTCCTGATGAGAGAAAACTTAAAATCATCTTCTTTCTTGCATATCTCATACCATGTATGTAATTAATTTCTGAGTACTCTTTTTGATTTACTTCTGTAAGAGCTCTCAATATTGTCCTCCATTTTTATTTGCCTTTACAGTGAGTATATATAAATATTTTATATATTATATATACATTTATTTTATATATGCAATTTTTTCTTCTACTTGTTTCTTTCTTCTTTTTTAACCTGATACAGTATCTTCTTAGCAGTGCTTCTTGTATCCATTACACTCTGGCAAGCCGCATATAACTTCATTTCAAGTCATTCTCTTCAATTTGTCAAACTACATGCTCTACTCACACAGGATTAGGTATCATGCTTCCAACAAACCCTTTCATAAGTCCCTGCCTTGGGTTCTATGGCTTACATCATGTAGAATACCCTTTCCTGGCTTTTCTTGCATTGTAAATCCCTTCAAAATACAATGGGAAAGTTCACTTCCCTTGTAAATAATTCTTGCCTTTGGCAGAAATATTCATTTCAAATAGCATTTTATTTAATCTTTTTTTTATTATGGCATTATATTTTATTAGAAGTTTCTTATTTGTCTGATGCTCAAAATAGACTACACTTTTCCTTAAGAGAGTGCTATGTTTTATTCCTTGTAAACAGAGTTTTTAGAAAGTGCCTGATACATAGTAGGTATTAAATAACTGTTACTGACAAAGTGCTTCCATTAAAACACTTATTTCAATGCATTCATTTATTCAGTCAACAAATATTTATTGTGTGATAGATACTATTCACTATTTCAGTTCTCAGGCTGTAGCAATAAATACATGAATTCCTTGATATGAAACTTACATTTTAGAGAGGGATAAGAGAACCATTAAATAATCTGATTTTACATAGTAATAAATTCTATGAAGTGAATCAAGGAGTGGTACAATCCAAGGAATGACAGAGCTGAAGTTGGAAGGCAATCATGCAGGCTTTCAGTGAGAAAGTGGCATTGAGTTAGACCTGCATAATGTGAAGGAACAAAGACCTAAGCAAGAGGCTGAGAAAAACTATACACATAAGAGAAGAATGAGTACACCATGTTGTAGAAACTGCAAGAAGACCAGGGTGCCTGAAGAAGAAGAAAGATAAAAGTTGTGAAAAATGATATTGAGGGACTTGGACATTTTGGGTCTGAGAAAGGAGGGTTGGATTTCATCCCAAATCTGGTGGGAGAACTTTGGAAGGTTTTTGTAGGGAGTGACAGATGATCACTGTAAGAGGCTACCAAAAGTCCTGGTTGAAATAATCATAGTTTGAATGACCTTAGTAGCTCTGTGATAAGAAAGATAGTATCAAGATGGATTTTGAAGATGTATTAAATAGAAATGGATTAGGAGTGCCTGCAGTGACCCAGTTGGCTAAACATCCTACTCTTGGTTTGTGCTCAGTTGGACTGTGTTGGACTCCATGTGCAGCAGGGAGTCTGATTGAGATTCTCTTTCTATTCCTCTTCCCCTCTCTCTGTAAAATAAATAAATCTTTAAAAATGGATTGTATGTGATACAAATGATGTTATTTAATAACGGAGAAAAATTAAGGAAAAGTATAACCATTGATTCATATCTCTAATGGAATATAAATTCCCCTGACTAGTCTTCTTTATATTCTCTAGCATAGTGCTCACCAAAAGTATGTTTTTAATAAAAAGTAATCATCCCTGGATCTTAATCAAGAAATAGTTATTACCACTTTTTTTATTCCTATATTTTTTCAGCCTATGTTCATGCAACAGATATAATGGAGTGTGCTAAGTGCACTGAGGTAATGAGGATACATTAATGAGTGAAATAGATACCACAAGCTAATATTCTAGTCAGATTATTTATACAAAAATAATAAATAAAATAATAGATTGTGATAAATGCAGCAGGAAAATTAAGTAGAAAAAGACAGTTGAGGGGAGGGGGACATTGCAAATTTACAGAATCTACACTAGCCCTGAGTAGCAGCATGCTTGACATGTTCTAACAACAATAAAAGGCCAGTGTTGCTGGATCAGAGGGAAAGAGATGAAATAGTAGAACATGAATTCCAAGACGTAAGGAGATGCCAGATTATGTAGAGGCATATTGGAGATTTTACAAATTTTGTCTTTTACTCAAAAAATGGGAAGACAATGAGAGGTTTTCAACAGAAAAATGGCATATTATGATATACACTTTAATAGGCTACCTCTAGACTTTGTGTTAGGAAGATAATGCCTTGAGGGGACAGATATGAGAAAAACAGCTACTACATGGTGTTGGCCCAAACCAAGGTGAATAGCTGAATGTTGGGAGGCATGGTTGGATATATTTTTTAAGTTAGAATATACAGAATTTGGTGATGTATAGGATTATAAAGGTCATGAGAGAAAATCATATAAGGTTTTCGACCTGAACAATTAGAAGAAAGGATTTTTCATTTACTGAGATGAAGAAAAAGGGACATGAGGAGCTCATATCGGATATACGGAGTTTGACATATCCATTGAACATCCAAATGCAAATAACAGGCAGGAGCTGTCTACACAAGTCTGTAATATAGAAGGAAAGATGTTCACTCTAAGAGTTATGGATTTGGGAATCATCAGAGTTATCTGTATCTTTTTTTTTAAAGATTTATTTATTTATTTATTCATTCATTCAAAGAGAGAGAGACAAGCAGAGGGGGAAGCAGGCTCCATGGAGGGAGCCCAACGTGTGGGACTCCATCCTGGGTCTCCAGGATCACGCCCTGGGCTGCAGGCGGCGCCAAACCGTTGCGCCACTGGGGCTGCCCGAGTTATCTGTATCTTAAGTTAAAAGACAAGGTAAGATTATCAGGGGGTTAAGAGAAACAACTCTTTGGATAGTTCAAAATTAAGAAATCATAGGGATAAGGAGGAGTCAGCCAAAGTGTATGCTGCTAATTAAACAAAACCCAGGAGAGCAGGATATCTTGGAAGCCATGTAAGTGAGGAAGAAGTGAGCAACTATACATAAAATACTGATAGTTTGGCTCACAATAAGATTTATGATCCAATCTGGCACAATTCTGAGAGTGAAACAGATCATTACTAATTACATCTGAACAATAAACATAAACCAGTACTATTCAAGGTAAACTGGGATGTGTAGTCATGAAGTGATGTTTCAAATATGAAGAAGACTGAGAAATGATCATTACATTTAGTGATGCACAGGGCTAAATGACCTTGAGAACAAAAAGTTTTGATAAGTTTTAGAAATAAAAGTCCGATTGAATAGTTTCAAGAGAGAATGGGAGGAAGGAATTTGGAAATAGTAAGAACAAACAAATAGTTTGAAAGATTTATTATAAAGAAAAAAATGAGGTGGAACCAGAAGAGGTTATACGAGTGAAAAGTTTTTTTTTTTTTTTAAGGGATTATATTATATTACTTAAATATTTTTAAATGTAAAGTTTAGTGGCAATGAGAGCATTCATGATTTTGTGGGACTCAAGAGTGCCATCAATCTCCAGAATTTTTTCATCTTCTGAAACTGAAACTCATTAAATAACAACTCCCTATTCTCCCTTCCTCTGCCCCTGCCAAACACCATTCTAGTTTCTGTGTCTATAAATCTGACTGCCTCAAGCACCTCATATAGGTGGAATCATACAGTATTTGTCTTTTTGTGACTGGATTATTTCACTTTGCATATGTTTTCAACATTCATTCATGATGGAGCATGTGCCAGAATTTTAAGACTGAATAATATTTCATTTTTATGTATGTAAATACCACATTTTGTTTATGATTCATCTGTCAGTGGACACGAGTTACTTCTATGTTTTGGCTACTGTAAATAATGCTTCTGTTAACATAGTTATACAAATATCTATTTGAGTTCCTGATTTTAATTATTTTCTTATATATTATTTTATTAAGACAAAAGGAATCTAATGTTGTGGGCTTTCTATATTTTTCTTGGACCATACAGAATCTGGAAAAGAGATGAAGGATTTGTCTCTATCCAACAAATATCTTTTAGGGAGACAACATAGTAACTTAAATAGCAATCAATCTTAAATGCTTTAAATTAAAAGAGTACCAGGTAGCTAGAGATATATTCTACATGTGGAAAAAAAAAAAAAAAAAACAAAAAAAAACATCCTCATTGTACTTTCAATGCCTAATTAGTCAGGAGCATTGGTTTTCAATCAGAATGTGAATAGTATAAATTGTATAAACCAGTAAAAAACAACCTTGAAAATGTTAACATATGATTATTTTATTGTTCTTGTTCTACCTCTTTTTTGTTTTATCTGGCTTTGGTATTTTTAAAATTATCATCTGGAGTTTGATTATATATACTGTATTTGAATCTCAGACTTTTAATTTACTTTGGGTTGAACCACAGCATTGACAGGACAAAAATCTGAATATATCATAAAACACGAGTACAGGATTAACAAACAGAATGACTCCCAGTGGAAACTTTAGCAAAAAGTGTGAAAAGAACACTTGCAGGATTTTTACAGCAATGACAACTTCCCTAAATTGATGTATGTGTATAAATAAAGCTGTCCCAATGCTAATTGCTATGATATTTGTCTGCTACTAAAAGCTGACTCTTTCCTAATTAGCCTTTTGCCCTTTCTTGCCAATGTCATCAGTTAGATTCTGCAACATTATAATTCAATGCAGAAGAACACAGTTGTCACTGAATTCTGACCTCTTAAAATTGTTTAGGAGAAGGTGGTTGATTGAAGAAGGAAAAATTTTGATTAAGTTTATATCCCTGTTATGCATGGAGCTTTGTCAATTCTGGAACTCTACATTAACAGGAGAAAGTTTGAGTTATTGGACTCATGCTCTTGTTCCAAAGTCTTTGGACAAAGACTCACCTCTACTTAAAAAGAATTCTTTCTTTACCTTTAGTCAATCATTAATTTCACAAGGAAATCTTTAGATTGTAACTTAAGTCAGCTCCCTCTACCATATAATGTCTAGCACAATATAGCACTCTTCTTAATGCTTCTTATTATTTTAATTTTTTAATGATTATTTGAATAATAGCTATCTCATATATGAAACTGTCAGCTGCTTGTTGATAGGGATCCTGCCTGCTTTCGTCACTGCTGTATCCTTGTTTCCTTGCATAATGTGTGACACTATAGTAGGCATTCAAAAAATTTATTTGATGAATTAGTGGGTGAATGAATGAATGATAAAGACATATGGAGGGAATTTTTAAATATATGTGTTTTATGTGAATATAATGTATTATAAAGGTTTCTAATTAGGGAAGTATAGTATAGATTAAGGAATTGTATATTAATTTCTTCAGAATTTCAAGTAAGAGTTGAACAATAAGAATTTTATACCTGTGGGGACCTGAGTGGCTAAGTCAGTTGGGTATCTCACTCTTGATTTCTGCCCAGGTCATGATGTTGGGGTCATAGGGTCAAGCCCTGCATTGGACTCAGAACTGGGCACAGAATCTGCTTGAGATTCTCTCTCTCCCTCTCCCTATCCCTCCCCAGCCTGCAACCCCTAAAAATAAAATAAAGAATTTCAGAGCTGTTATTAAATGCCTGTTTCATCCTTTGAATTGAAACTTTGGAACTGTGAAACACAGAAAGACCATTGATGGGCAGGCATTTCTCAAGAGAAGACTAGAAATCAGAAACCCATAAACAATTGCTGAGTTCGGGATCCCCGGGTGGCGCAGCGGTTTGGCGCCTGCCTTTGGCCCAGGGCATGATCCTGGAGACCCGGGATCGAATCCCACATCGGGCTCCTGGTGCATGGAGCCTGCTTCTCCCTCTGCCTGTGTCTCTGCCTCTCTCGCTCTCTCTGTGTGACTATCATAAATAAATAAAAATTAAAAAAAAAAAAACAACAATTGCTGAGTTCTTACTAAGCTGCTTATATGGTCCAAATGATAAGTGCTACTTTGCCCATGACAGCTTAAATTTTATATAGCCAGGATTATTTTAGTGTTCCACACATTTCATTGTATTCTAATTCTCTCATGTTTAATCCCTGTGAATAGCTGTAATTTGACAGAACAATGTACTTGATGATCATTTGGAATAAATGGAAGTTTATTGATTTATTATTAGCAGTTAGAATAGCAACTATTTGGTATTTTTGTGCACCAAGTACTGACATAGGTGTATTATTTAATTTTGAGATATTTTATATTTCATTTGAACTAAACAAGAGGAGAATCTGTTATTGTCACATGCTGCAGAAATCTAACTCTGCTATATTCTGTCAAGTTTAAGTAGATTTACTATTATTGTCCCAGGTAACTGATGTGTCCTAGCTGACCTCACATGTTCTCCCAATGAGGAATGGTTGTATTAAAATCTTTGATCTTTCTATGAAAAATGGCACTTCTATAGCTGTCACTATCCACATAGACTAAGTGACAAAAAGGACAGAGTGGCCAGTGGTCATATCCACATTATACACATGTTAAAACTTGTACTTGGCTCTATTGCTGCTGCTGCTATTTGTAAAATACAGCTCTGCTTGAGTCTTTGCCTCTTAGTCACAAAGCCTGCCAGACTCCTTTGATCACAAAAGTCACCCCATGCTTACAGTCATGTTCCAAGTTGGTCTGTCTGCTTCTCTTCTTTCTAAGCAGCGATATTAGAGGTTGTGGTTCAGCATGTGTATAAAGTATTTCTTCTGCACTACTCCACCTCAGGTCTCCATCCAACAGTGGCTTGGATTATAGAGTCCCTACAAATGTCCTGCATGTGCAGAAATATCAAGCTGAGAGTAATAGGTTTTGTTTTGTTTTGTTCTGTTTTTGGTCACAGTGAATACATACAATATTATTATATTTTGTATATATTTATATAATTATGTATTGTGGTTTATAATTTACTCAGTTTATAATTTCAGTACTGAATTCCACCATAAGGATGAGGAAAGGTTACGGAGCTATGTAAAGTTTTCATCATTTTTTATTCCTGTTTCCATATAAATTTCACCCTGAAATCCAATTAGTGTCCATCTCTAATAAATTGTTTTCACTGTAATGCTAGATTCATTTTTTCTTAAAATGAAACCAATTGCCAGTTAGACTATTAACTGTAATAGACAATATAAAAGAGAGTGAGTTATTTTGCATTAAAGGATAAAATGTTATCTTGTTTAGCTTTAATTTTACCCTCTGAAATGTACTTTCTAACTTATTAATTTATTACAGAGAGGCTGGATTTCAGCTGAGAACAATCTAAGATCCTGGAAATTGTAATAAAAGTGGATTCTAAAAAGTGAAGAAATCTGGTGAATTACCTAATAATGGGTTGATTCTCTATGGTTACTTTGGAAATCTTGGGCTAATTGTTGAAAATATTTCATATTTTCTGCTTAAAATATACCTTGGCTATTGTAGAATTGTAATAATTATAATTAAACAAATGGTACAGCTATTACAGTTTTATTATTTATGCTGTGCATATTTATTGTGTACCTACCATGTATAAATTGTTATTCTAAAAGCTTGGATACATTCTGTGATTAACAGACAAAAGAATAGTGCTCTTTTGTTTGTTGATATTCTCTACATTTTGTGACTTTTTTTTTTTTTACATTTTGTGACTTTCAATGAAGGCAAATTATTCTATATTAGTTATCACAGTTTTTCACTTCATTTGTCAGGTTGATTAAAATATTTACATGGAAAGAATATTTTTAAAACATTGAATTCCAGTCAGGCTCAAGCAAGAGAATACCATAGACCCAGAACCACTAAATTTCTCCTTCCTTGAAACCATGGCACGTTATGTTTTTGTTAGATCATTGTAGTTCTCAGATGCATGTAGAAAGAAAAGTCACAGAAGTCTTGTAGTTGTTACCTGTTTTTCACATCTCAAATACTTTATTTGAAAATAATGTGGATGAAATGCTTAAAGTATGTTATAAAGAATCAACTGCTCCTAAATGGAAAGACTGGTCAGTACTTTTGTTTTGATAAATTTTATTTGATAATAAGATACAATTTTCCTTATAATATTTGACCTTTGGTTTATTATATCATCCTTATTTTATTAGATATTCCTTATTGTATAACAGTTCTTAGAATTGTAGGGCAAGACTAGTAATCACTTCATCAAATGATCAAGATAACCAGCACTTTTGTTTCTTTGGGGTCATTAAAACAAAACATTTTTAGTAGTAGGCAACTAATGATTTTCAGGTTTGACACAGAGTTGACCCTTCTTTTCTAGTAACAGCATCCCTATCATTTCAAATTACAATCAGTTCAAAATATCATTTTAATGATATCAGATTGGAAGAGAGCCCTGTGCAGTTTGACAGCTGTGCTCTATATTTAAGCTCAGTTAAAGCTCACTTTAAAGCAGCATGTCTTTGTAGTCATGAAGCTCCTTAATGCTGTGACATGTCTGTGATTCTGTGCATCAATCATGGTGGCAGAAAGCTATATTCCTCCTTAAGAGGAAATGCTGTGGAAGCAGGCAATGAAATGAGTATTGCCATATGTCTGTTACCGCGCAGCCTTCCCGTAGTTTAAATTACTTAGTTCCCATTGGCTCTCGACATTCCCCTTTTTTTCTAACCTTCCCAGAAATATTGTCAGCTTTTATTCTTTTGTCAGGTTGCCATTAAGTACTCCCCTTCTTGGGGTCTTACTATTCATAAAAATAGAATCACAGCTCTTTTTTCCATTTTAAAGATGTGACTAATAATCATCATGCCAGGGGGATAAGAAATTGTACAGGGGGATAGTTACATATATTCAAGATATATTTCACTTTATATATTCTTCTTCTTGGTTTGTATAACTGACTCATTTGCTACCTATTGGATGCCTCTTCAGCTTGCCTATCTTTTCATCTTTCCAAAGACAGATCCATTTTGTGGTGCTGCCCATTTGCAAACTTCACTCTCCAGACAAATCCCTCAGCAGGATGGTTCCTTCGCTTATAGCAAATGCTCCTCTAGGTGAATTTAAAGTGAAACAGTAGGAAAAGAATAGGTATTTCCTATTTTTGTTAATTTTTAAATTATTTTATGATTTTTTTAATTTTTTTTAGTATCCCCTATTTTGTTTGAGCCTTTTGCTTGTTTTCTTTATTCATTCAATAACTTATTTATGACTCAGGATATTTATTTATATTTTCTTTCATCATATTTATTGAAAGCTGGTAAACAAAAAAGATAGTGGCTAACTTTTGAGGATCTCACAATATCTTGTAAATAAAAGCCTTGGAAGGCTTTTTGTACTTTAGATATCCTTTTGTTTGCTTATGTGTGAGTGTGATAACAAAGAATATTAAATATCTTTCAACTGTATTGGCTTCATATATTGCTTTCCTTGTAATATGAAAAAAAAAACAGTCTTAAACATTTGAAACACAAATAGTACTTGGGTTTTAATCAGAGGACTACATAATGTCACCTACAGAAGATAAGAGTTTTTACCTCAAATTTTCCACAGTTAAATATTGAATTTTTAAAAATTTGTGGAAGCATATGAAAATGCTTTCAGGGAAATATTCCAAATAAATTTTATTTGGTTATGCATCATTTAGTGTCACTAAGTGGAGACTCCAATTTTATATCCCTATCTGTAAGTCACTCTATACTTTTGAGGTAAGTCAGAAATGAACATTTGTAAACAGACAAGCAATTTGTCTTATTATATAGTATCGATATTTTACTTATGTATTATTTAAATTTATAAATTATTTTATTTAGGTATGATTAACATAGAGTGTTACGTTAGTTTTAGATGTATAATGTAATGATTCAACAATTATATTTGTTTTTCAGTGTTCATTAAAGTAAGTGCAATCTTAATTGCCCATCCCATATTTTCCTCACCCACTACCCCTCTGGTAACCACTAGTACTCTGTATTTAAGAAATTTGTTTTTTGTTTGTCTTTTTTTTCTTTGTTGATTTTTTTTAAATTCCATGTATCGTATGGTATTTGTCCTTTTCTGACTTATTTTATGTTAGCATTTTATCCCCTTAGTCCATCCATGCTGTTGCAAATAGTAAGATTGTATTCTTTTTTATGACGAGTAATATTCCATTATGTATGTATATATATATACCACATCTTATTTATCCATTCCTTTACTGATGGGCAATTGGTTTGCTTCTGTATCTTGGCTATTGTAAATAAAGTTGCAATAAACACAGCAATCCTTTACCTTTTTAAATTAGTGTTTCTATCTTTTTTGGGGGTAAATATACAGTAGTGGAATTACTCAATTATATGGTAATTCTATTTTTAATTTTTTTTTTTGAGGAACCTCCATACTGTTTTCCACAGTGCTTGCACCAACTTGCATTTCCACCAATGGTGCACAAAGGTTTCTTTTTCACCACATCCTTGGCACACTTGTTATTGCTTGTGTTTTTTATTTTAGTTATTCTGACTGGATGTACAATGATATCTTACTATCATCCAATTTTCATTTCTCTGATGATTAGTGATGTTGAGCATCTGATCATATCTGTTGCCTATCCATATTCACTTGATCTTAGCCAAAAGGCTGAGAAGACATGTTGTTGCCTATCCATATGTAGTCTTTGGAAAAAATTCTACTCAGGTCCTCTGCCTTAATTTTAATTAGATTTTTAGTGTTGAGTTTTGTAGGTTTTTCATATAATTAATATAATATTAATCCCTTATACATTTATATCATTTGCAAACATTGTCTCCCATTCAGTGGGTTGCCTTTTTATTTTATTGATGATCTGTGCAAAAGCTTTTTATTTTGGTATAGTCCATGTAGTTTAATTTTGCTTTTGTTTTTCTTGCCAGAGGATAAATAGCTAGAAAAATTTGCAAAGGGTGATGTCAATGAAATTACTGGCTGTGTTCTTTTCTAGGATATTTATGGTTTCAGGTCTTATATTTAGATCTTCAGTCCATTTTGAGTTTATTTTTGTGCCCGGTGTTAGAGACTGGCCAGTTTCATTATTTTATACATAGCCATCCAGTGTTCCCAACACTATTGAGGAGACTGTCTTTTCCTCATTGTATATTATTACATCCTCTGTCATAAATTAATTGAGCATAAAGCCTAGGTTTATTTATGGGCTTTCTATTCTGTTCCTTTGATCAACGTGTCTGTTTTTGTTCCATCACCATACTGTTTTGATTACTGTGGCTCTATAGTGTATCTTGAAATATGGTTTGGGATATTTTCAACTTTGTTCTTTTTCAAGATTGCTTTGGCTATTCAGTATGTTTTGTGTTCCATACAAATTTTAGGATTATTTGTTCTAGTTTGTGAAAAATGTAATTGGTATCTTGAGAGTGATTGCATTAAATCTATAGATTGCTTAGATAGTATCGGCATTTTAACAATATTTGTTCTCCCAATCCATGAGCTTGAAGTATCTGTTTGTGTCATTTTCAGTTTCTTTCATGATGGTTAACTTCATCCTAGGTATTTATTTTTTTAAGATTTTATTTATTTATTAATGAGAGACACACACAGAGAGAGAGAAAGAGAGAGAGAGAGGCAGAGACACAGGCAGAGGGAGAAGCAGGCTCCATGCAGGTGGCCCGTCACGGGACTTGATCCTGAGTCTCCAAGATCACGCCCTGGACCAAAGGCAGTGCTAAACTGCTGAGCCACCCGGGCTGCCTAATTATTTTTGTTGAAATTGTAATAGGATTGTTTTCTTAATTTCTCTTTCTGCTTCTTCATTATTAGTGTATAGAAATGCAATGGATTTCTCTATATTAATTTTGCTTTCTGCAACTTCACTGAATTAATTTATCAATTCTAGTAGGTTTTTGGTGGAGTCTTTAGGGTTTTCTATATATAGTATCATGTCATCTGCAGATACTGAAAGTTTTACTTCTTCCTTACCAATTTGGATATCTTTTTTCTTTTTTTAAATCTGATTGTTGTGGCTAGGACTTCTAGTACTATTTTGAATAGAAGTGGTGAAATGAACTTCTTGTCTTGTTCCTGCTTTTGGAGAAAAAGCTCTCAGATTTTCACCATTGAGTGAAATGTTTTATGGATTTTTCAATATATGTCCTTTATTATGTTGAGGCACGTTCCCTCTAAACATACTTTGTCATGAATGGCTTTTGTAGTTTGTCTAATGCTTAAGATTTTAAAAGTGATTTCTAGAGAACTATCATGTTTTCTGAACAAAGAGAAATAATCTCTTAATGCTTATATATATAGTAGCCAAATGATAAATATATTCCTCATATCCATACTTTTAATTCTACAACCTCATAATTACTGTGTGTCCATCTCCCCCATTCATTGTGTGTGTATGTGTGCACGTTTGCGTTCTCCCTCCCTTTCTCTTATTCTTTCTCCTTTCTTTCTTTAAGATGGATTTGGGTTCTTCAATAGATTCTTTGCCTGATAATGGCCAAGTTAGAGTTAGGATAAGGCTAGCCCAATAGGCTTATCATACTGCAAATTCAAATTTGACCCTGCTAACATACAAAAGTCAGATTAACTCTGCACCAAGAGCCAATTTTCTATGCACTGAATTAAACCTTATAAGGAGAAACCACAATATAGTGCACTTAGCTGAGAACTGAAGCTAATTACTGATAAAAGTTAAGGGAGTTTAAAAACAAGAAAGACCAGGAGCACCTGGGTGGCTTGGTGGTTGAGCTCTTGCCTTTGGCCCAGGGCGTGATCCCAGAGTCCTGGGATCAAGTCCCACATCAGGCTCTCTCCAGGGATCCTGCTTCTCCATCTGCCTCTCTCTCTCTGTGTCTGTCATGAATAAATAAATAAAACCTTAAAAATAAAACAGAAACCACAAGAAAGATGAATAGGCAAATACTATATGATTCTATTTAATGAAGTATCTAATGTAGTCCAATTTATGGAAACAGAAAGTATAATGTTGGTTGCCAGAGGTGTAGGGGAAGTGAAATGGTTTTTTAACGTGTGTTTTTTAAAAACTACAATTACCAACTAATCAATGAATCGATCATTGACTTATAAGAAATAATGTATTTCCTCAAAGTGTATTCATTTGTTAGAATGTGACAAGAAGTATTTTTAATTATCTTCGTTGTTCTGAAAGTCAGCAGTACTTAACTATTCCATAAATTAAGATATTATAAACTTTTCTCTTGCAAATAGAAATCTAGTTTAAAATAAAAAACCCTTTGGGGGAAAGTATGACATTTACTTAAGTCTGTATGAAGTTTTTTGACATAGTTTTTTTTTTTTTTAACTAATATAATGGAAACAGAAGCCCAGAACCCAAAAACTAAAGGCAATCCATGGCTATATGACATAGAGAAAAGAAAAGAAGCTCAAAGTCTGGAGTATAAGGAAAGGAAATATGTATGTTTTTTAATAAATATATTAAATTTAATGTTGCTTTAGTTTGATTTAGTTATTACAAGTAGTTTTTATATTAAAATAAAGATCAGCTGCAACTTGGAATTGAATATATTTTTAAAAATGATCAAATTGAAATTTGAGAAGCATTTGCCTAAAAGGCACCAAAGAAAAAAGCCATCTAATTATTTAACTTTGCTAAGGAAGCAATTCTGCCCATGGGCTACTGTGAGAAAGACATTGTGCTATTATAGCTTCAGATGTTTACCTGCTGTAATATCTAAGAATTTTTGTGACCAAAAGTACTGTATTTCAAAGTTCTAAGAACCAAAGGATCACAAATAACTTATTTGAAAAACTCATGTGCAATATAGAAAGGACCATAAATAAGAGATCACACCCACACAGAGATCACATGTGCACACACACACACACCTACATAGAAAGGCCTTCGTACTGATTCCATGAACTAGAGCTCATGTACTATATGTGCAGGAACGTCCTATAGTTCCAAGATCTATAGTTAGCCTGCTGAAGATACTTGAGAGCCAATAATGTAAGTTCTAGCCCTTGCCTGAGTTTGAAGGCAGGAGAAGACCAATGTTCCAGTTCAAAGACCTTCCAACAGAGAGAGTAAGTTTTCTCTTACTCAGTTTTTATTCTATTCAGGCTTTCAACTGATTGAATGAGGCCTACTCAAATTTGAGAAAGCAATCTGCTTTACACAGTTTGTTGATTCAAACATCGAATTTTATCTAGAAACATTCTTATACACTCTTCCAGGGTAAAGTTAAACCAAATACCTGGACTCCTCATGGGCAAGTTAAGTTGATATGTAAAATTAACCACTCTGTGTAACTTGTCAAAGGAGAGAACATCATTTATTCATTGTTATTCTTATACAGAATTATCAGGTTTAAAAATTTGCAAATTCAGTTTGTGGCATATTAGAAATCAAACTTGAAAGTAGGCTAAGATAAATCTAAAAAATAAATATAAATAAATATAATAAATATATTAAATGTCTACAGTTGAAGTAAAAGCAAAGAGAGCATTTAAGAAACAATTATTGATCCATGAGCCAAAATAGTAATTGCTGTTGCCAAGTAATAAGAGAAAAAAAACAATTCTATTCCTTTCAGGACAGTGTATAATATTTTTAGAACAAAAACTATCTCAAAGAGTGAATATATTAATAATTTAATATTTAAAGTGATACATTTCAGTTACAGAAAAGTGAATTTTCAAAGTTGAGAGAGATTATATATATTATTAGGAAATTATTCAGGTACAAATGTGAAAAGGAAAAAAAATTCTGCGGAGGTATATCTCCCATTACTATTGAAATGCTATAGTTGCCTTAGATGGAAGTGAATAATTTTGATATGATTTATCTATGTTATGCAAACTCCTATATAACACAAACATAAAAAATTTAAACATGTAAAAGATCTAATATCTATTTTAGGTCTTCTAGGTGTTGATTATGTAAAAAATATTAAAATGCATTTGCAAAAATCAGTGCATTGTTAAAATGCTCAGAAATCACTGCTGTTACTTGCTTAAGTCTGTGTCATAGGGTTTGTTTATTCACACAAAGTCTTTTATTGAATACATTTTGACAAATACTGTGTTAATTGGCCAGAGATCCAAAATCAGACAGAATTTCCTGGAGGAGATGATTTCTGAGCTTATCTTAAAAGATAAATCAGTGTTATTTAGGTGAAGAATCACATTGCTCAGTTCATTTCTTGCAGAGGTGACATTATAAAAAAGGCATGAATGTGATAATCAGTATGAAATATGCATGTACCTGTCTATGGCAGGCAATACAGTTTAATGTTCATCGAGTGGTTAAGAATAGAAATGGAGAGGCAGATAACAACTTGTGAAGGACTCTGTCATATATATTAATTAATTAGTTAATTAAATTTATTGATTTATTGAGTATATACCATATGCTGGGCACTATTCTAGGTGTTTTGAAAATAGTAGTAAACAACTACTATTCAACTAATAGCCCTAATCAACTTATATTTTATGTTAGAGGATGACCAGTACTTTACAGAGAGAGGAAAAAAAGGTGGACTAAGCTAAAGATAGTCATCTGTGTGGCAGATAGAGATGGGCTAGTGGCAGTATTATGTACAGTCAAATAAGAATAGGCTTCACATGGGGCACCTGGGTGACTCAGTGGTTGAGTGTCTGCCTTTGGATCAGGGCATGATCCTAGGGTCTGGGATTGAGTCCTGCATTGGGCTCTCTGCGGGGAGCCTGCTTCTCTCTCTGCCTATGTCTCTGCTTCTCTCTGTGTGTCTCTCATGAATAAATAAATATATATATTTTTAGATTTATTTATTTATTTCCAATAGACATAGTGAGAGAGAGAGAGAGAGAGGCAGAGACACAGGAGGAGGGAGAAGCAGGGAGCCCGACGTGGGACTCGATCCTGGGACTCCAGGATCGCACCCTGGGCCAAAGGCAGGCGCCAAACCACTGAGCCACCCAGGGATCCCCAATAATTTTTTTTTTCCCAATAATTTTTTAAAAAAAATATAAAGAATAGGCTTCGTTGAGGAGGTAATACATGAACAAAATCCTGAATAAGGTAAAGGAGATAGTCAAGTAGATATTTGGGAAAAGAGTATGTTAGAGATAGGGAAGAGAAGGAGCACATATCCTAAGGTTGAATTGTCCCTGGAAGGTTTAAGAAACAGCAGGGAGCTGGAGACACCACTGTAGTGAATAATGAAGAAAGTAATAGAAAGGAGTACAGACACTTAAAAGCAAGAACTTGTAGAGTTTTATAGGCCATTGTAAGGGCTTTTACTCTTGCTCTGAGTGAAATGGGAAACCATTAAAGGGTTTTAGGTAGAGGAAATAAGATCTGAGATCTGAGATCTGAGATCTGACGCAGGTTTTTCAACTGTCATTCCAGC
Organism: Canis aureus; assembly: GCF_053574225.1. Lineage (NCBI taxonomy): Eukaryota > Metazoa > Chordata > Mammalia > Carnivora > Canidae > Canis > Canis aureus. The sequence continues at coordinate 15,827,622 of NC_135643.1, forward strand.
TGCAGTGATGTGAATAAATGTAAGGAGTAAGGGTGAAAGTAGGTACACTCCTAATAAGGCTATTGACACAGTCTGAGCATGAGCTGATACTGTCTCAAGCAAAGGTGTTATCAGTGGATATATTGAGAAAAAGTCAAGTTGTTTATGTGTTGTGAAGATAGAGCCCAAAGAATTTCCTATTGGATTGGATGCAGGATCAGAACAAGAAGTAGTCAAGATTAACTCCAGAATTTTTAATCAGAGAAATTGGGAGGAGTTTTCATCAAATGAGATAGAAACAAAACCAAAAACAGTAAGGGACAGATTTTCAGAGAAAAGTCAAGAATTCAATTTCGGATATGGTAAATTGATGATGTTTATTAGAAAACCAAGTAAAGGAGAAAAACTGGTGATTAGATATTCATAAATTTGAGTTGTATTCTTAAATAGTGGAGAGCCACTGGAACATTTCAGGTAGGGGGAAATACAGTCAGTTGTGTGCTTTAGTTTAATTTTCTCTGGTGGTTAGGTGGAATGTCTATCTAGAAGAAGGAAAGCCTGAAATTAGAGATACCAGTTAGTAGTTGGTTGCAAATGTCCAGAAAGTCAATTTGTGGGAACAAATAATGAATGTTGTAAGAGAGCACTGGATGATTTGAAAAATACTTCAGAGGTAAAAATCAGGGCATTTGTTTGGTTTTGAGTATCTTAGGGAGAAGGAGGAATAAAATATTTTTTCTAAATTTATTCTCATACTAAATTTAACTGCCATTATCTGAAATAAAGAATAGAGGAGAAGCATGTTTAGGGGTAAGAAATTCACATTTAATTTTGACCTTTTATAATTTCAGTTCATGTGGCTTATTCAGGTGTAGATATCCAGTAGGCAGTTGAAAGATACCCAGTAGGAATTCCTGGGGTATGGCTAAATGGAGTGTAGAAATTAGGGAGAAAAGAGCATTAGTGTTAAAATTGAGACCATAAAAATGGATGAGGGTATCATGGAGAGTAGAAAGTGGGGAATATTCCCAAAATATAAAACAAATAATTAAAATTACTTGATATTTATGTAAAAGAAGAGGGACACATGAAAGATATTTTAAACTGGTTATAGTAAGGACAGTCATGAGTTAGTAATAAGGGAATTTAAAATTTTCAAAAATGTCTTCTACACAGTCACACTGTAAAATATTACATTGTGCACTGGAAACGAGAATGTTGATGACCATTGTGATGATAGGTGAAAGTACAGGATTGCAGGGGTGGACTGCACATAAAGAGTCATACTGAAATGTACCAATTAAAAGACAGTGATTGTTAGAGTGAATCAAAAAACAGGACACAACTATAAATGGTCAACAAGAAACATTTTAAACTATATTAAAATGAAAACACAACTTATCAAAATGTTAGGATACAGTGAAAGCAGTGCTTAGATGGAAATTTATAGCATTGAATGCATGTATTAGAAAAGAGGAAAGGTCTAAAATCAATACTCTAGGTGTCCATCCTAGGAAACTAGGAAAAGAAGACCAAACTAAACCAAAGTAAAAAGATGAAGAGAAATAAGAGTTAGAGGAGAAAGTAGTGAAATTGAAAACAGAAAATCAGTAGAGAAAATCAACTGATCTTCTTTGAGAAGATCAGTAATATTAGTAAGTCTCCACTATGGTAAGTAAAAAAGAGAGAGGGCAAAATTACTATATCAGAAATGAAAGACGGGCTATCACTGCAGATCCCATGGACATTAAAAGAGTAATAGAAGAATACTATGAAAACTCTATGTCCACAAGTTTGATGACCTTCATGAATTAGACCTATTGCTTGAAAGGCATAATCTGCCAAAACACACACAAAAGAGAGAGATAATCTGAGTAGACCTATATCTAGTAAAGAAATTGAGTCCATAATGTATAATCTTCAAAACAGAAAGCACCAGGCCACGATAGGTTCACTGGTGAATTCTACCATATTCCACATTTAAGGAAGAAATTATACCAATTCTCTGCAGCCTCTTTCAGAGGATTGAAGCAGAGAGAATACTTCTGACTCATTCTGTGAGGTCAGTATTATCCTAATACCAAAATCAGACAAAGATAATACAAGAAAACTCGAGAATGATATCTCTTATGAACATAGAAGCAAAAACCCTCAATAGGAAATTAGCAAATCAAATCCAACAGTGCATAAAAAAAAGAATTACACACTATTACCGAGTAGGATTTATCACAGGTTTATAAGGCTTATTCAGCATTTGAAAATCACCTAATGTAATCAATCACAGCAACATACTAAAGAAGAAAAATTACACAGTCCTGTCAATGGAAGGAGAAAGGGCATTTGACAAAATCTAATATTTATTCATGATAAAAACTCTCAGTATATAAAAACAAAGAAGCAAATAAACAAACAACTCTCAGTAAACTATAGGAGAAGAGGGGAACTTTCTCAACTTGATAAAGATAATATACAGGGTTGCCTGGGTGTTTAAGTGTCTCACTTTAGCTAAGGTCATGATCCCAGCATCTTGGGATCTAGTCCGGGATTGGGTGCCCTACTCAGTGGGGAGTCTGCTCCTGCCTCTTCTTCTCTTTCTACTCCCTCCCCGTGCTCATGCTCTCTCTCATTTTCTCTCTCTCTCTCTCAAATAAATAAATAAAATATTTTTTAAAAGATATACAAAAAACGTACAACTATGGTGAGAAACTCAAAACTTTCCCACTAAGAATGTGTATAGGCAAGGATGTTGCCCCTCACACCTTCTTTTCAACATTTTACTGGAAGTCCTTACTAATCAATAAGACAAGATAAGAAAATAAAAGGTATGCATGTTGGGAAGGAAGACAAAACTGTGTTTGTTCGCAGATGACACAATTGTCTACTTAGAAATCTGAAAAAAGATAGACAAAGAACTCCTGGAACTAACATGTGAATATAGAAAAGCTGCAGGATACAAACTTAATATACAAAAGCCAATTGCTTTCTTGTATACTTGCAATTAACAAGTGGAATTTGATATTAAAACACAGTATCATGTTTATTAGTACCCTCAAATAATAAAATACTTAGGTATATATCTAACAAATATATTTATAAGATCTATAAGTGGAAAACAAAATTCAGATTAAAAAAATCAAATAAGTAAATAAATGGAGAGATATTCCATGTTCATGGGTAGAAAGTTTCAATATTGTCACAATGTCAGTTCTTCCCAAATTGATCTATAGATGTAATGAAATTGTGATCAAAATCTCAGCAAGACATTTTGTGGATATTGATGAACTGATTCTAACATTTATATGGAAAGGCAAAAAAAAAAAAAAAAATCCAGAATAACCAACACATTCTTGAAAGAAAAGAACAAAATCAGCATAGTGACACTACCTGACTTCAAGATTTATTATAAAAAATGTAGTAATCAAAAAAGTATATTATACTGGTGAAAGAATGGGCAAATAGATCAATGAAACAAAATTGAAAACCCAGAAATGGTTACACACACACACACACACACACACACGCGCATACAGACACACTGATTTTTTTTTTTCAAGATATTATTCATTTAGGGGGATCCCTGGGTGGCGCAGTGGTTTGGCGCCTGCCTTTGGCCCAGGGCGCGATCCTGGAGACCCGGGATCGAATCCCACATCGGGCTCCCGGTGCATGGAGCCTGCTTCTCCCTCTGCCTGTGTCTCTGCCTCTTTCTCTCTCTCTCTCTCTGTGACTATCATAAATAAAAAAAAAAATTAAAAAAAAAGATATTATTCATTTATTCATGAGAGACACAGAAAGAGAGAGAGGAAGAGACACAGGCAGAGGGAGAAGCAGGCTCCATGCAGGGAGCCCAATGTGGGACTTGATCCCAGGACTCCAGGATCATGCCCTGGATCAAAGGCAGGCGCTAAACCGCTGAGCCCCTCAGGGATCTCCTCACACACTGATATTTGACAACAGAGCAAAAGCAATACAGTGGAAAACAGTCTCTTCAACAAATGGTGCTAAAACACCTGGACATCCATATGCAAAAAAAAAAAAAAAAAAGATACAGATGTTACCCCCTTCACAAAAGTTAACTCAAAATGAATCATAGACCTACATTAAAATACAAACTATAAAAGTCCTAGAAGCCAGCATTTGATAAAACCTATATGGCCTTGGGTATGATGATATCTTTCTATATATAATGCCAATGGTACAATCCATGACAAATAATTGATGAGCTAGAGTTTATTAAAACTAAGAACTTTTGTTCATTTTGCTTGTTTCATTTGTGTTGTGTTGTGAATGACAACATCAAGAGAATTGGAAGACAAGCCACAGACTGGGAGAAAATATTTGCAGAATACACATTGAATAAAGGACTACTATCTAAAATATACAAAGTACTCTTAAAGCTCAACAATGAGAATACACACATGCCAACCAAAATTGTGCCGAAGACCTTAACGGTCGCCTCACCAAAGTAAATACACGGATAATAAGCATATGAAAATATTTTCCACATGATTTATAATCAGGGAAAGGCAAATTAATACAAGAATGAAATATCACTGTATAGCTATTAGAATGGCCATAATTTAGAACATTAATAACTCCAAATGCTAGTGAGGGTGTAGAGGATTTGGAACACTCATCCATTTCTGTGTGTAAGCAAAATAGTGCAGCCATTTTGGAAGACCCTTTGATGATTTCTTACAAAAGTAAACATACTCTTGTCATACTATTCAGTTATTACCCTCATTGCTATTTGCTCATAGGAGATGAAAACTGTAGCTACACAAAGGTTTCCATATGAGTATAGTGGCTTTATTCATAATTGTCAAAACTTAGAAACAGCTAATATATCCTTTAGTAGCTGAATGGATAACTATGCTTTATCTTGAAATTGGAATATTATTCAGGGCTAAAATCAAATGAGCTTATCTACCCATGAAAATACATGGAGGAACCTAAAATGCACATGAGTAGATGAAAGAAGTGGCTTAGAAGCCGTGAAGTGAACAGGCTACATACTCTATAACAATTTTATGACATTCTGGAAATTGCTAAGCTATAGGACAAAGAAAAGATAAGTTGTTGCCTATAGTTGTGCATATGTGTGTTTTGGCAGATGCAGTGGGGAGATAAGTAGTTGAAGCATAAAGTATTTTTAGGGCAGTGAAAATACTGGATACAGCATTATAGTCATGGGTATATGTCATATATTTGTTTATAACCCATATAATATACAATGTCAAGAGTGAACCCTATAGTAACTGTGGACTTGGAGTGATTAGGATGTCAGTTTAGGTTCATCCTTGGTAACAAATGTATCCCCTTGGTGATTGATGTTGGTTAATAGTGAGAGGCCTATGCCTGTATGGGAGCAGAAAGTATGTGGGGAGTTTCTCTACCTTCTTATCAATTTTGTTGTTAACATAAAACTGGCCTTAAAAATAAAGGATTAAAAAAGATCAACAGGAAGGGGGTACAGGGTAGAATCAGACTGACAACAATGGCTTATTAGAGAGTTGGAGTAAGAAAAGGAGACTACACTTTCAAGAACTAATACATGGAAGGAAAAGATGATAATATAGGTCCATGTTGTGGGACAAAGAGAGAATCATTTTATCTTCTCATAGTGTCAAATCTCTCCCATTCTAGGAGGAGAGAATATAGGAAAGAGGTGAATTTGAGCAATATCTTATAGAAAGTGGGTAGGATATGCATAAAATGATACTTCAGTGTAAATGGCAGAAAAAATTGGTGAGATGAGCTTACATTCACATAGATTTGTAGATTAAGGGAAGTAAAGTTAAGGAAGACTATACGTTATCACCACAAATGTCTCAATAAAGCACTCCAAGTTGCCTTTTCTGGGAATGTAGGGTTGAGTACAAAGCTGGAATACCTGCAGAAGGAAACTGAGGGTGGATGGGTGGCTTCACCTCCGACTCTACGTTTCAGCTCAATTTCTAATCTCATGGTTGTGGGACTGAGCCCTGCATCAGACTCTGCGCTTAATGAGGAGTCTGCTTGTCTTTCCAGCTCTCTCTCTCTCTGAAATAAATAAATAGAATCTTAAAAAAAGAGGAAGATGAAAACAAATTACAATAAATGTAGTGACAAAACCTCAGAATTTTAGAACTTTCTAATTCTATTGTTCAGAAGTGTGACATATCTCACTAGTTAAAATCAAGATGTCAGTAAGGTTTTGTTCCTTTCTGTTCTAGACTCTAGGGTCAATCTATTTCCTTGCCTTTTCCTGCTTCTAGATGCTGACTGAATTCTTTGGCATACTATCTTTTTCTATCTTCAAAGTCAGCAATGACATACAGTACCTCCTCACATCTTAGTACTTCACACTGACTTCTCTGTTTCCATCTTCCACATTTAAAGGACCCTCCTAAAAAAAATAAAAATAAAAATAAAGGACCCTCCTAATTATATAGGACATGTCCAAATTTTCAAAGATAGTCTCCCTATCTTTTTAAAAATATTTTATTTATTTATTCATGAGAGACACAAAGAGAGAGGCAGAGACTTAGGCAGAGGGAGAAGCAAGCTCCCCATGGGGATCCTGATGTAGAACTCAATCTCTGATCCTTGTTTCATGCTCTGAGCTGAAGGCAGACACTCAAACGCTGAGCCACTCAGGCAGCTCTAATTCCCCTATCTTAAAGTCAACCGTTTAACAATTTTAATTTTCTCTGCTACCTTCATTCTTCTTTGCCACGTAACCTAATATTTATGGGTTCCGGGGATTAAGAAATGGGCATGTCTGTGAGACCATCATTCTGCCTATCACAATGGCTGATGCTGAGGGTCAACCTGAATTAGAGACTAGGAATTGAAATGATGCTAATCTTGGAATTGGATACTTACACCCCACAATAAAAGGTTAATAAACGCTGAGTTTAGCATGGAATCAGAGTTCAGACTTGTGTTTTGGTGAAAGAATAGGAGTACAGAAAAATTAGGTGGTAATGAGAGAGTATGGTGCAGAATGAGCCATGTTGTCTAGTCCTGTTAGCAAAAACACTAGAGAAGGAAAAGGCTGATAGACTGTAGGGGTGGGTGAGTATGGGGTGGAAAATGGAGAAAAAAAAGAAAGTGGTTGTATCTGTCTGTGAGATGCAAAAGTAGCTATGATGTATTTAAGGAAATGAAAGTCAGAAAAAAAATATTTAAAGAGTAGGATATTGGGATTTTATATCTCAGAGTTAGATTAGTTCAGCGTGATTAAAACTTCCAGGACATAATCATGAGAACAAATAGTTAAAGAACAATGGGCATGATGGCCATTGAAATGGAGAAGTTCAAATATCTGTAAAGTTATTGTGTTGGATGGATCATTCATAATGTACCCTTAAGTTATCTGTGATGATAGCTGACTTTGCAATAGGAAGATCATGAGACTGGTAATAATTCCTTAATCACTGAGGGAGAACTCTCAGAAAAGTAGTCATATATGGAGGTACTTGTAATAGATGTACAGACTGACATCTGACATGAGAAACAAAGGAGCAGAGATTATACTTGACTATAGATAAGAAACGATCTGGAGACAGCTTTAGGGAATCAGAAGAATGCTTCCTCCATCTCCTGGCCCCAAATTACAGAAAAGGTTCAGAATAAGGAGCCTTTCCTGAAGAAAGCTACAGAGGAAGTTAAAAACTTTGGTTTGACTTCAGTTATATTTAAGGAACAAAAGTAAAGATTCGGGAATGTTTGTTAACCATAAAACAACATTTGAAAAGGCCTAACAAAGTTTTTCAAGGAAAAGCTGATTATATGTATTTGGGGATTTATAGGGGCCAGAGAGAAGAATTATGGTGCACTATTCCATGCTGGTGAAAACACAAGAGAAGGTAAAGGCTCTAAGCTATTTACCTTTTTAACTAATGAAGGTTAGAAGTGATCATGAAGTTTTCAAAAGGAACATTTCAATAGATTTAGAATAGCATGAATAAAGCCAGAAGCCTTATTGATAGTAGGAAGCTGATCATGTTAAGAATTGATGGTAATCTTTGTAAATGCTACAAAAGCCCCAAAATAAGTCTTAGTCAGATGTCTCATCCATAGGGAGTTTTCCTTAATCATACGGTTGAAAGTAAGGAAGGAAAAGGAGGGAAGGAGGAATTCAATAGAAAGAAATAGAAAAAAATCATTAGGTTACTTTCTAGTGTTATTGAAGATCTATCTATCTATCTATCTACCTATCTATCTATTTATTTATTCATGATAGACATAGAGAGAGAGAGAGGCAGAGACACAGGAGGAGGGAGAAGCAGGCTCCATGCCTGGAGCCCGATGTGGGACTCGATCCCAGGACTTCAGGATAGCGCCCTGAGCCAAAGGCAGGTGCTAAACCACTAAGCCACCCAGGGATCCCCATTTTCTAATGTTATTATGAGAGTGGATTCATCCTAGAGTGCTTTCTACACAGCTCCTGATGCTATCATTTATTTATGCAGGAAAGCATTAAAAAGGAAAAAAAAAAAACTTTGATGGTTATGTTTTTAAATACTAAAATGGAAGTCTTAAGTTAGGTCATTCTAGCATTAAACTAAGCATCTACACAACTGAACATATCAATGTGTGTATGTATATGTGTGTATATATAAAAAAATCATATATATGTTATATATAAATAATGCTTTTATCTTGAGATTTCCCTTTTAAAATTGACAATCTAGAGTTACTAGCTGAGTATTTGTTCACATGGACGGATAAGGATGTGATTATTGATTGGGGGGTAAGATAATATAAGTAAGGACCTGCTTTGAAGAACGGCATGAAGCAGTGCGATGTGCGTCTCTCTTTGTAGTTACTGTCTATCACTCCTAATGGGATCTATATGCATTTACTTCAATGAGAAAGAAGTGTAAGCTTTCACAACCTCTCAGAATGTGAATAATGAATTATAAACATTTCTGATTACATGAATGCTGCAGGAAAAGTAAACTGAGTGTGGAAAGAATTTACAAAATGATTTTCCTCAGATTTGGAAAGCAAATTTGAAGGTATTAGGGCTGTTTAATAAATTTCTGCACACACTGGGTATTTTTAAATTGTAAATTAGTAGGACAATAATTATATGCCATTTAATATTTGGCATTTATATGAAATCAAGAGGGTTTGGACATATCCAAAGTTATTTTTTAGATTTATATAGGAAGATGGAGCAGAAGGAGGGAGGTACAGTATTACAAATTATAATGGAAGATGTAGTGATCCAAGATCCTAAAATAGCTGAAGCATTAAATGAATATTTCCAAATACATTTACAAGGGAGAACGTTTATGACTACCTATTTTATATCAGAATTACATGGCCAAGGTAATAAAGAAAATGGAAAAAATTCAAGCCTCTATTCTCCTAACTTGGTTTGTTAGTAGCACATGACAAAGCTACAAAATTTTTTATTAGGTTTAAGTGCATTTCTTTTGACATTTCATGAGTAAATGAAAATAAATGTATAACATTCAAGTTTATATAGTCAGTCTGCAACCTCAGCATTTGCTAAATAAGCAGATTATCAGTAAAAATTTTTCCCATTTTTTGTGAATATGGCATTATTGCACCTAACAACATGGTTATTAGTCTGATTTTTCAGTACAGGAGACTGGTTACCGTGGTTTTCTCTTATTCCCTTACCCGTGTCTTATTATAAAGTGATGTTTATATTGCTAAAGATTAAACAAAAGGACATTTCCCTTATAATTTGAATCATAACTTTTATTGCTTGCAAAATACATGAGGAAGCCAGTTGGATTCATCTTCTCTGTTTAGTTGGTATGAGACACAACGAAGGAAAAAATAAGATTTCGTATATATGCCAAATATCAGAGTTACTACTCTTAAAACACAGTTTTAGTGTGGTTTATGATCTCTTTTAGACAGTATTGAAACTATTTACTAAAGTGGAAAAAACAATGAAGTAAATGAAATCACAGGCAAGCTTAAGTTGAGTACCTTGTTACTTGGGTTGTGGGTGTATACGTATGTGCATTATTTACGGATTTTAATTGGTTCATTTTAAGAATTGTTTGAAGATTGATCTTTGTATTTTTGCTGCAACATTTAAATTTTTCCTTTTTAAAATAACGATAATACTGTTAAAAAATGGAATATGACATTGAAAATAACCTTCAAAATGATTAGAACTATAGAAGTAATACCCATTAATTTACATGGTATTTTTTTATTCATATAGACTTTTTAAAGCACACACTGTTTAACAATCTTCTTAGTATTTATTAGGAGAGAAATGTTTGACTGTAGTCTTGAGAAGTTTAGTTTCTTTAAGGAGGCAAAACATACATACGTAAAGGGAAAAGCCAACTAAAGAAGTGTGTGGTAAAATCTTGCAAATCCATCTTTCAAAGACTGAAAATGAAGGGAGAGATCAAACATCCTAGGGAAGTTTCTGAACAAGCTCTTCCAGAGTTGCTTCTTTATTATCATTGAAAGAAAATCTTGTAAAAAAAAAAAAAAATCTAGCAGAAAGGAGGTAGACTACTCCACAGAGAACAATATGAGCAAAAATGCATGTTAAAGGGCAGCCCCGGTGGTGCAGCAGTTTAGCGCTGCCTGCCCCCCAGGCTTTGATCCTGGAGATCCGAGATCGAGTCCCAGTAGGATTCCCTGCATGGGGCCTGCTTCTCCCTCCGCCTGTGTCTCTGCCTCTCTCTCTCTCTCTCTCTCTCTCTCTCTCTCTCCGTGTGTCTCAATAAATAAATAAAATCTTTAAAAAATTTGTGTTAGATTGGTAGAATCGTTTCATATATATCAGAGAAACCACCTTAATTAGTAAAATATATGAGTGAAATGACACTGTAGGTAACAGAAGATTGGAAGCTGGATAAAAAATGAGAAATCCAGAGTAGATGGGCTTTCACTGGATCTGAATAAAGAGGAAGAAAGTAAGAAACCAAAGTTGAGCTTAGGGGGTACTTATTTAGTGGGTGGGAAAGGAACACAAGCAAAATATTCTTCATAGGACCAATCATAATTCATCATTACCGTGTACATATCATATGCCAAAAGATACTGCCCTAGGCACTGAAGATTTAGCAAAGATGAGAATGTCCTTGCATTTGAAGAGCTTATTGTCTAGTGAGAGAGATAGACAGGTATACAAATCATTCAGCCACGTAATTGGTGCAATCACAGAGTGTGCCTAAAGGCTATCAAGGAACTAAAACACAAATCAAAATGCCTTTTCTGTCTGGAAAGATGAGAGAAGACCTCATTGTGTAGTTGACTTTTGAGTCCAGTCTGAAAGGATGAATATTGATTTGGAAATCAGAAACAAAGGGGAATAGAAAGCCTGGGAATTAGCAGGTACAAAGATATGTTAAAACAGCCTGCAAAGTCAGATTACTAAATATAGCTAAATGGAACTGCAGCCTAGGAACCTGACTTCGGAATCATAGAAAGTGAAGTTGGCACAAAGTGGGAATGGATCATGAAAGGCTTTGCTTGGTTTTCACCTTAAGATGTTAAGGAACCATTTGAGGATTTAAGCATTTTAAAATCTGTAACGATGCTGTCAGATGCTGCACTTTGAACCACCACTTCAGCAGTTGGGTAGAGGATGATGTTATAAAAAAGGGAGAGTCACCAACATGCCATATATGTCAACAAGGAATGTATTATACATTAGATTTTGAAATGATTTGCATTGGTAATTATACTGAGAGGAATTTTAGAGGAATGATCATGGAAAGAAGAGAAAAGACTGGAAAGCTAGAGAGAAAAGGACTCATGAACAAATTAGAAATAAGACATTAGAATTCTTTGTATCCTTTCAAAAAGATTGGCTCTTAAATTTTTCTCTTTTCAAATAATGCTCACTTTTATTTTTCTTTTCTACTTTATTTGGTAGTAGAGAAATGTAAGAGAATCTGAGCCCTTTCAATCTGTGTGCATGAACATAGAGTTTTGTTAAAAGCACAAAAAATAAGATGTTGGGTGTTACTGTTACAACTTGTATCACAAATTTTCCCTCATATACAGTGGTGTTTGAGTGACCACTAGCATTTGTAGAATCTTACTAAAAGGACTTTGACTTGAGAATGCTTTTAGTTTAGATTGAGTGGGATATATTGTATGTAGTCCAATTGGAGTTTAAATTATTCTGGCCATGTAGACATAGGAATGGTTTATAGGAATTCTCCTTCCACCCACACTGTAAAAAATCATTGTGACACAAAAGCACAGGGCCATCATTTTTACTGTAACTTGTCCCATGGTACTTGGCCCTAGAAACCTGTGGAAAGTAGAAATAAAATTTAAAATGTAGAGAGCTAGAAAAATAAAATTAAAAGTGAGAGATTTGCTTCTCATCAATACCTGGCCAAAATGGACATTTTGCGTGTCTGGAATATACTAGATAATACAACATATATAATCATAAAATACCATATAATTTTTCTTATTTTTCATGAAAATATAATTGATCCAGTTCCCTGTTGTTTGTATAGCATTAACTTTTGGTATTATAAGTGTAATCTATGTTTATAACTGCTCATGTTTACAAGAAATTTAAGTTTCCCTAATTTTGACAATATATGCCCTTTAACCGGAAGTGTTGTCACGTAAAGACATACCATAGAGTATGCAGCCCTTTTTTAAAAAAAATAAATTATTTTTTTATTGGTGTTCAGAGTATGCAGCCCTTAAAGGACAGGAGAAAGATCCTTACAAACCATATTAGGCAATGAATTGATAAAAATTTGTTGCTTTTCTTTATTTCTTCTTTCTTTCTTTCTTTCTTTCTTTCTTTCTTTCTTTCTTTCTTTCTTTCTTTCTTTCTTTCTTTCTTTCTTTCTTTCTTTCTTTCTTTCTTTCTTTCTTTCTTTCTTTCTTTCTTTCTTTCTTTCTTTCTTTCTTTCTTTCTTTCTTTCTTTTGGAGGGGCAGAAGGAGAGGGAGAAGCCGGACTCCTCCCTGAGCAGGGAGCCCGACATGAGGCTCTATCCCAGGATCCTGAGATCATGAAAGCAGATGCTTAACCAACTGAGGCATCCAGCCCCGCCCCCGCCAGATTTGTTATTTCCTACATTTTGTGACATTTAGAATATTTTGCTATTTTAAAATTCATAACTCTTTATGATTCCATCCAAAATAAATGTTCATTTTCATACCTAATACTGCCATTATGATTTTATATTTTTTTCAAGGAAACCTTCACAAGAGTTTGATCTAAATATATATGGGGAGTCAAAGAAGAAGATGGCTTGTGCAATAAAGTGCAATAAACATTTACAAAAAAATTAAAAAATTGTAAAAGCTCTCATCTTTCTTAGTTTTTGCCAGAAGAAGATAAGGAATTGGCTTTTAAACTCAGAAATAATTTTCTTCTTAAAAACATATTTGAAAAATCGTAAGGTTCTAAATACTAGGGTAGTCACGCAAATACATACAAGTAACATATATATTAAAAATAAATGTGTTTAGTTAAGATCTGATTATTGCTTTCTTTCTCTACTCTGTCACCACCTCCAGCTAACGAGAGAAACATACAAACTGTGCATCTCCTTTCTTTAACTTGATTTTTTCTTATCAAGTCTGGAGAGAGAAGAGTTGCCACATATGGAAGTGAAATATTTATAAAAAGCCGAGAGAATAAAATGTAAGCAGAATGGAAGTATTGTCTCTTTTGGGAATTTGAATAAAGTACCATTTCTTGTTAATAAATCTAAAAAGTGAAATGTGTAATGAAAGTACTTTGTCATTGATCAAACATAGTAGGTCTCTAAAATTTGCTCTCATTTGACCACTAGGAGGAAATATCGTATACTCATAAATATACTTAACAGTTAATCGAAGATGATTAAGGCCACAATCAGAAGATATGAAAAAAAAATAAAGACTTAAGCCAAGTGATATTATATCATTAGGATAAAACCGTTAGGTCACCATAGATTTAAAGGATGATAATTTTGTAATAGATGTAATTTACAATTTTAAAAAGTATATTATATTATATTATATTATATTATATTATATTATATTATATTATATTATATATTGATAAAGCTGTACTTATAAGACTTTATTTTTTTAGATTTATTTTTTAATAAATAAAAATGGTGTTCAATTTGCCAACATATAGAATAACACCCAGTGCTCATCCCATCAAGTGCCCCCCTCAGTGCCCATCACCCAGTCACCCCTACCCCCTGAACACCTCCCCTTCCACCACCCCTAGTTTGTTTCCCAGAGTTAGGAGTCTCTCATGTTCTGTCTCCCTTTCTGATATTTCCCACTCATTTTTTTCTCCCTTCCCTTTATTCCCTTTCACTATTTTTTATATTCCCCAAATGAATGAGACCATGTAATGTTTGTCCTTCTCTGATTGACTTACTTCACTCAGCATAATACCCTCCAGTTCTATCCACATTGAAGCAAATGGTGGGTATTTGTTGTTTCTAATGGCTGAGGAATATTCCATTGTATACATAGACCACATCTTCTTTATCCATTCATCTTTCGATGGACAGAGAAGCTCCTTCCACAGTTTGGCTATTGTGGACATTGCTGCTATAAACATCGGGGTGCAGGTGTCCCAGCGTTTCACTGCATCTGTATCTTTGGGGTAAATCCCCAACAATGCAATTGCTGGGTCATAGGGCAGATCTATTTTTAACTCTTTGAGGAACCTCCACACAGTTTTCCAGAGTGGCTGCACCAGTTCACATTCCTACAAACAGTGCAGGAGGGTTCCCCTTTCTCCACATCCTCTCCAACATTTGTGGTTTCCTGCCTTGTTAATTTTCCCCATTCTCACTGGTGTGAGGTGGTATCTCCTTGTGGTTTTGATTTGCATTTCCCTGATGGCAGTGATGTGGAGCATTTTCTCATGTGCTTCTTGGCCATGTCTATGTCTTCCTCTGTGAGATTTCTCTTCATGTCTTTTGCCCATTTCATGATTGGATTGTTTGTTTCTTTGCTGTTGAGTTTAATAAGTTCTTTATAGATCTTGGAAACTAGCCCTTTATCTGATACGTCATTTGCAAATATCTTCTCCCATTCTGTAGGTTGTATTTTAGTTTTGTTGACTGTATCCTTTGCTGTGCAGAAGCTTCTTATCTTGATGAAGTCCCAAGAGTTCATTTTTGCTTTTGCTTCTTTTGCCTTCGTGGATGTATCTTGCAAGAAGTTACTGTGGCCGAGTTCAAAAAGGTTGTTGCCTGTGTTCTCCTCTAGGATTTTGATGGACTCTTGTCTCACATTTAGATCTTTCATCCATTTTGAGTTTATCTTTGTGTATGGTGAAAGAGAGTGGTCTAGTTTCATTCTTCTGCATGTGGATGCCCAATTTTCCCAGCACCATTTATTGAAGAGACTGTCTTTCTTCCAATGGATAGTCTTTCCTCCTTTGTCGAATATTAGTTGACCATAAAGTTGAGGGTCCATTTCTGGATTCTCTATTCTGTTCCATTTATCTATGTGTCTGTTTTTGTGCCAGTACCACACTGTCTTGATGACCTCAGCTTTATAGTACAAACTGAAATCTGGCATTGTGATGCCCCCAGCTATGGTTTTCTTTTGTAATATTCCCCTGGCTTTTCGGGGTCTTCTCAGATTCCACACAAATCTTTTTTTTTTTTTTTCACACAAATCTTAAAATAATTAGTTCCAACTGTCTGAAGAAAGACCACAGTATTTTGATAGGGATTGCATGAAACGTGTAAATTGCCCTGGATAACATTGACATTTTCACAATATTAATTCTTCTTATCCATGAGCATGGAATATTTTTCCATCTCTTTGTGTCTTCCTCAATTTCTTTCAGAAGTGTTCTATAGTTTTTAGGGTATAGATCCTTTACCTCTTTGGTTAGGTTTATTCCTAGGTATCTTATGCTTTCAGGTGCAATTGTAAATGGGATTGACTCCTTAATTTCTCTTTCTTCAGTTTCATTGTTAATGTATAGAAATGCCACTGATTTCTGGGCATTGATTTTGTATCCTGCCACACTGACAAATTGCTGTATGAGTTTTAGCAATCTTGGGGTGGAGTCTTTTGGGTTTTCTATGTAGAGTATCATGTCATCGGCAAAGAGGGAGAGTTTGACTTCTTCTTTGCCAATTTGAATGCCTTTAATGTCTTTTTGTTGTCTGATTGCTGAGGCTAGGACTTCCAGTACTATGTTGAATAGCAGTGGTGAGAGTGGACATCCCTGTCTTGTTCCTGATCTTAGGGGAAAGGCTCCCAGTGCTTCCCCATTGAGAATGATATTTGCTGTGGGCTTTTCGTAGATGGCTTTTAAGATGTTGAGGAATGTTGCCTCTATCCCTACACTCTGAAGAGTTTTGATCAGGAATGGATGCTGTATTTTGTCAAATGCTTTCTCTGCATCTAATGAGAGGATCATATGGTTCTTGGTTTTTCTCTTGCTGATATGATGAATCACACTGATTGTTTTACGAGTGTTAAACCAGCCTTGTGTCCGGGAATAAATCCTACTTGGTCATGGTGAATAATTTTCTTAATGTACTGTTGGATCCTATTGGCTAGTATCTTGTTGAGAATTTTTGTATCCATGTTCATCAGGGGTATTGGTCTATAATTCTCCTTTTCAGTGGGGTCTTTGTCTGCTTTTGGAATTAAGGTGATGCTGGCCTCATAGAATGAATTTGGAAGTACTCCACCTCTTTCTATCTTTCCAAACAGCTTTAGTAGAATAGATGTGGTTTCTTCTTTAAACGTTTCATAGAATTCCCCTGGGAAGCCCTCTGGCCCTGGACTTTTGTGTCTTGGGAGGTTTTGGATGACTGCTTCAATTTCCTCCCTGGTTATTGGCCTGTTCAGGTTTTCTATTTCTTCCTGTTCCAGTTTTGGTAGTTTGTGGTTTTCCAGAACTGCGTCCATTTCTTCTAGATTGCCTAATTTATTGGCATATAGCTGCTCATAATATATTTTTAAAATCGTTTGTATTTCCTTGGTGTTGGTAGTGATCTCTCCTTTCTCATTCATGATTTTATTAATTTGAGTCTTCTCTCTCTTCCCTTTAATAAGGGTGGCTAAAGGTTTACCTATATTACTAATTCTTTCAAAGAACCAACTCCTGGTTTTTTTGATCTGTTCCACAGTTCTTCTGGTCTCTATTTCATTGAGTTCTTCTTGAATGTTTATTAACTCTCTTCTTCTGCCGGGTGTAGGATCTATTTGCTGTTTTTTCTCTAGCTCCTTTAGCTGTAAGGTTAGCTTGTGTATTTGAGTTCTTTCCAGTGTTTTGAGGGATGCTTGTATTGCGATGTATTTCCCCCCTCAGGACTGCTTTTGTTGTATCCCAAAGATTTTGAATGGTTGTATCGTCATTCTCATTATTTTCCATCAATCTTTTTAATCCTTCTTTAATTTCCTGGTTGACCCTTTTTTCTTTTACCAGGATGGTCCTTAACCTCCACGTGTTTGAAATCCATCCAAACTTCTTGTTGTGATTTAGTTCTAATTTCAAAGCATTATGGTCTGAGAATACGCAGGGGATGATCCCAATCTTTTGGTATTGGTTAAGACCTGATTTGTGACCCAGTATGTGGTTTATTCTGGAGAAAGTTCCATGTGCTCTTGAGAAGAATGTGTATTCATTTGCATTTGGATGTAAAGTTCTGTAGATATCTGTGAAATCCATCTGGTCCAGTGTATCCTTTAAAGCTCTCCTTTCTTTGGAGATGTTGTGCTTAGAAGACCTATCAAGTGTAGAAAGCGCTACATTGAAGTCACCAAGTATAAGTGTATTATTATCTAAGTATGTCTTAACTTTGGTTATTAATTGATTGATATATTTGGCAGCTCCCACATTCGGGGCATATATATTGATGATTGTTAAGTCCTCTTCTTGGATAGATCCTTTAAGTATGATATAATGTCCCTCTTCGTCTCTCACTACAGTCTTTGGGAGAAACTTTAGTTTATCTGATATAAGAATGGCTACCCCTGCTTTCTTTTGAGGACCATTTGAATGGTACATGGTTCTCCAACGTTTTATTTTCAGGCTGTAGGTGTCCTTCTGTCTAAAATGAGTCTCTTGTAGACAGCAAATAGATGGGTCCTGCTTTTTTATTCAGTCTGAAACCCTGCACCTTTTGATGGGGTCATTAAGCCCATTCATGTTCAGAGTTACTATTGAAAGATATGAGTTTAATGTCTTCATGATACATATTCAGCCCCTGTTTTTGTGGATTTTTCCATTGGACTCCCTCTTTCTTTTACAGAGTCCCCCTTAAAATTTCTTGCAGAGCTGGTTTGGTGGTCTCATATTCTTTCAGTCCTGCCTATCTTGGAAGCTCTTTATCTCTCCTTCTATTCTGAATGAGAGCCTTGCTGGATAAAGTATTCTTGGCTGCAGGTTCTTCTCATTTAGGACCCTTAATATATCCTGCCAGCCCTTTCTGGCCTGCCAGGTCTCTCTGGAGAGGTCTGCTGTTAATCTCATATTTCTCCCCATAAAAGTTAGAGATTTCTTGTCTCATGCTGTTTTAAGGATCTTCTCTTTATCTTTGGAATTTGCAATCTTCACTATTAAATGTCGAGGTGTTGAGTATTTATTAGACTTTAAACTTTATGCCTAAGTATGTAAAGGAAACATAAGTATTATGTGGAATTATAAATTATTAATGTTGTTTGCATGTGTCTTCCAAAAATTGTTTATTTAAATCATTTAAAGATAATTTTAGACATATTTTATTAATTTGATTATTATTTTTCATGATCAAGGTATATATTAATATTTAATCCTGGGGATCCCTGGGTGGCGCAGCGGTTTGGCGCCTGCAAATTCCAAAGATAAAAAAAATTAAAAAAAATATATTAAAAAAATATTTAATCCTGGATCCAGAATTTGTTTTTTTTTTTTTTTTAATTTTTATTTATTTATGATAGTCACAGAGAGAGAGAGGCGCAGAGACACAGGCAGAGGGAGAAGCAGGCTCCATGCACCGGGAGCCCGATGTGGGATTCGATCCCAGGTCTCCAGGATCGCGCCCTGGGCCAAAGGCAGGCGCCAAACCGCTGCGCCACCCAGGGATCCCTGGATCCAGAATTTGACCTAATTTCTTCTTTTGAACTAGAAGTAGTTTGTATTTCAAAAAAAAGTTTATCCTCTTATCTTTTATGTACATATTTAACAGTAGTGTAGACATAGGTACAAAAATGAAAGGGTACTATTTTGTTTTTATAGTACATACCAAATTTGAGAATTTTCCATTTCTTTTCACTAATGTAGACCACTCAAATTTTGCCCACAATCTTTCCACAAAAATCTAACTAATCATCCTTCTTATCCTTTTTGATGATGAAATGAAGGTAAAACTTAGGTAGAAACAGTTGGGAAAAATCGTAGAGGAAGACTTGTAATATTCCTGAGTTTAATCCTTAAACAGTCACTACCTCTCATGTGACCACAGGCAAAATCATTTATTCAACTATAGAATATGATTACTACTTGATTGCTTATATGTTTATTAATAATTAATATGAACTAGCTTTTTGTCTCATTTTTCAAAATGACAGTATTATGAAGACTGCATTTTCCATAGGAATCCACTATCTTCTGTCACATATTTGAATAGGGGTGCTGTATAGGGAGACTTTGCATTATAAGAGAGCACCCCACGAAATATTTATCATTAGCTTTCATTTTTCAACATTATTTAAGTACTTTCATACCTTTGATATTAAAAGACATTTGTTATTATGAGTGAGCAAATTTGAAAGAAGGCAGCTCACTTGAACTTTTGAGAAGTTAACTAACTCATCAATAAAGTGACATAATTGCAGGCCCTAGTTCATAACCTGATCCTTTAATAATGGAAATCTTTTGTAAAATATAATATAGGTTACAGATTTACATTTTAGTTAAATAATTAGTAGCAGCCAAAATAGAAGAAGAATATTTATTTATTTATTTATTTATTTATTCATTTATTTATTTATAGATTTATTTATTTGTTCATGAGAGACACAGACTGAGAGAGGCAGAGACATAGAGGGAGAAGCAGGCCTCCTGTGGGGAACCCGAGGTGGGACTCAATCCCATAACCCTGGGATCATGTCCTGATCCAAAGGCAAGTGCCCAAATACCACTGAGCCACCCAGGCATCCCTCTCTCTTCTTTTAAAGAGCAGCATTCTCGTTTAGACTTGGAAATTACAGTGAATTTCTTATTTTATACGGCTAATTTAATTTTTCACCAAAGAACAATTGCAAACTTTTTTAGACTAAAATCTCATCATTCGGGTTCTCTGAAATATATGTGTAATTATCCTGATATGGTCAGATGCTTATATTACTAAAGCACATATCTGCAACATATTAAAATTATGATTTTTACTAAAGAAGTTAAATAGAAATAAAGTTTTTCTAGTACAATTGGAATATCAAGAATTAGATAATCAACTTTTATTTTTAAAGATTTTATTTATTTGAGAGAAAGAAAGAGAGCACATGCCCACAGAAGTAGACAGGAAGTGTAGAGGGGAGTGGCAGGGGAGAGGGAGAGGCAGTCTTTCCTGCTAGGCAGGAAGCCTGATTTGGGGCTATATCCCAGGACTCCAGGATCAGGACCTGAGTGGAAGGCAGACATTTACCTGACTGAGCCACCCAGATACCTCTTTTCAACTTTTTATTATTTATCTTTGTGCCACAATATTTTTCTTTGCCCAAGTACTGTAATTAATAAAGTGTTTAAACTAACAAAAACAACAATCTTTTATAACTTATTTTATAACTATGGAGATTCGAGGGAATAAACTCTCTACTTTCAATTTTGGAACCATATATCATAAAGTCCCTGTGGCTGCAGCAATGAATTAATGTACTAAGGTAGTTCTTAGAAGAGCTGGTAAATGCTGATAGAAGAGTCATCAAAGGCCAGAAAAATAAAAATAAAATTGAAAAAAAGAAAAAGAAAAAAAGGCTAGAAGTACTGTAATTATGGTCATATGAAAATAACCAAGAGATAAACTAAAAAATAATTGAAGGTATAACTGAAAGTGTATCAATTAAACTCCATTATTATTAAAGTTAGTAGTTAAGTTATACTGCCTAGAAATCTAAGTATATGCTCCATAGGACTAGATTTACCCAGCAGAATGAAAATTGATATCCTATGAAGTCGATAATAGCTCTCCAATTTTTTCCCCAATCTAAAGAACTACCTAAGGAATTAAGACAAAGTTGAAAACTGGATTTACATAAATCTTTCTAATGAAAATTGTGTTATTTCAGGTTTTTTTGGCTTCCATTTGCATCTTATATTTTCCATTTCTATGTGTGTATGAATATGTAATGTAAATATGGAAATACCATTAAAAATTTACTATTTTCGTTATTTCTCTAAAAAATAATTTTGGCCCATTTTTTTTTTTCTGTCTCATATGTCTCTTGTTTACCAGTCCTTCTTCCTCAAATTCAAATGTCCTGAGAGAAATGGATGGCAAGTAAATGCCCAAGAATGACAAAGCATAATAATCAGCTGCTATCAGGCCATTTTCAAAATTAGACTTGGCAAAAATGTTTCTTTTCTGTTTCTTTCCATATGAGTGGAAAGACTAGATGAATAGTTACTATGTTTTTATAAGCCAGTGCCTTATATAACCAATATACAGTTCCCAAAAGAACAGATGTTTGTGTATACTAGGTGAAAGAGGCCCAAGTAGTCTTTTTATAAGTAGGCTTACTTCAACTTTATATTTAATAGTCTCAAACATGAATTTATGTTCCACTTCCTTATACTCTACAGTACATAATTTCACTTATAAATTGTAATGTTATATTTTAACTATTTTATAATTTTTACCTTGACAACTACATTTTCCATTGTCCATTCATTATATTTTGAAGGTGGAAGATGTACTTCATTATGTAATGAATATAAAATTTTATCCCATGTTATTGTAGAGAGTTCAGTTTATATCCATACTGAGATCAGTTATATAATGTTCCTTTCCACCTAAACTTACAAATTTGTATTTCACAAAGGGGATAGCAGATTGTTTTGTGTACTTCAGGAATAATGAAACATTTTGGTGGACACTATAATGTTGCAAGTCAGCTGCATTGAATGTGTCCCTTTAATTACAGAGATAAAATGGATTTGTAATCAGCAATCCTTGATCATGCTTGTATTTATGGCATAGTTTTTTATGACACTTTTTTGATGAATTATTTAGATTTTAAGTTTTTTTATGAAAATAGATTTTCTCATATTTCTTCCTGCCACAGTCTGCCCAGGACAAATATGCTATATTATATGAGTAATTACACCCTAAATGTCTTCTTCTGGATGGAACTCTAGATAGCATTTGTCTTTTGAGTAGTGATCATGGTTTGTATTTGCAAACAGTTTATTAGCCTTTTCAAAGACCTTATTGGGATACAAACAACTTGAGGAACAGCTTGCTTTCCAAGGAATGTGTGTGCGTGCATGTGTGTGTGCGTGTATTTTAAACTTCAGGAAGGTCATCCAGAAAATTGGTACTAACAAATAGATATAAAATGAGCTATCTACCCTATCCTGACAGTTTATTGAATAAATTATCAACCCTCACTCTATCTCTGTTAGAAAATTCTACATTCTATCTAACCTAAATCCTTGAGATTATAATTTAAGTCTGTTTACTCTGGTTCTCTTCTTAGACATAGGTAGTCACCATGATTTTGTATATAATCATAATGAAATCACTTCACAGTTCTGTCTTGTATTTGTTGATAAATTCATTACTTCATTTAGAACTGATCTCTAATACTTTAATGATAAATAACTACCTGTAAGCATTTGTTCATTGCTCATTCTGTACTTAGCACCTTACATGTCTTTTCTCATTATTCTAAAAAACAGCTCTTGAAAAACAGATTGTAATTTAAAACCGAGCCTATATTACTTCACATGCAATAATCTTAGCAATTATTCTTATTCTTCTAAACTCTTTCCAAGATTCAAATATTTATCAATTGTAGGTGTCCCAAAATTTCATCATTGTCTGATAAATATAGATTTGAAGTCAGTGTCCTGGGATGACTTTTTGGTTTTCATCTCACAGATGATACTATAATTCAGTGATGTTTATGAGTGACTAATATGCCCACTGGTCCTGGAAGAAGAAAATTATAAGAAGTGCTATTAAGTATCTCTTCTTGTAAGAAAGTGTGGCTTTTGCAGTTCTACAAAGAAAACACAAAAGATAACAGTATCCAGCAGTTGCTGTCTGTCCAACAAGGCTGTTTTGAAGATTAAGTAATGTAGGCCAAGCACTTGCCACAGCAAATGCTCCATAAATAGCTGTTACTCTTGCTGTTTTGTGAGGTTACAGATAATCACACTTGTCTATTACTGCATCTGTATGTTTAGCATGGGTCTGAGTACACAAAATGTTCACAAATTAAGTGTTGAATGAATATTAATGAATGTGAGGTACTGGAATAAAGGGAAGTCAGAGTGTGGTGAATAACATCATTGAAAGCATCCATTAGGAGATGAATGTTGAGTTTTACTTTAACAAATGTAGGTGATAGGAACTGAGAAATGCATTCCGACGCAAGGGCCTATCATTTATCTATAGTCAAGATGAGAAAGGCTTACTGGTTAAGACAGATAATAATAGCACAACACAATAATAGCACAATATGCCATTTTGGGTATGATGTGTGGTATTTCTTGTTTTCTGTTGGGGTTTTGAAGCTAATGAATACTTACCTTATATTTATATACAGTAACTGTTTTTGTCTATATACTCTTTAATATGAAATAGTGCTTTTGTTCTGTGCATTAATGGTGACTAAAAAAAAATGGTGACTAAAAATTAGTAGAGGAATAAACCAATATTTATTCATATTAAAATATACATTTTAAGCTAAATATTTTTTCTGACAATATTGATCTCATATTTTGTAGGTAATTCATTTCAAGCATTTATTTATTTAAAATTTGATTTCCTCTGGGATAGTGTTTTATAATTACAATCATAGGCAAGTCATTAACTTTTTGGTTTTTCCTATTTGATTGTTTACATTGTAGAGAGAAAAATAAACTTCTAATTAGTACTCTTACATTTAAAGAGTTTTGTCAATCACTACCAGTTTAATGATTGCCATTACTACACTTTAATAATAGCTAGGATTCTGCTGTCAATGGTTTTGACTCCAGTGATTCGGTCATATTTCAGTGAGAATAATGACAACAAATTTATAAATAAATTTTAGTGTTTGCAAGCAGAGCCTGTCCCAAAACTTAAAGACTAAAAATAGAAAATTGTTTATTCCTTTAAAAAGATCTGCTCTACAATGTAGTTTAGTAAGATAGAATCAGAAAACAAAAGTATGAATGATTTGCATATATTACACAGAATCTTACTAAGATTCATAATTGGCCAGTTTTTCCAGTTACTTTAGTATTAACTGTTTTGATATCATTATATCTTTCTGTGCTTTTCTATTTAACTTCAGTTTAGAATATCACACAAGATTCAGGTTCGTTTTCTCTCCTAACTTCAACACTAAATTGCTGTGACTATATTCCTTTAAGTCATTCAAATACTTCCTAATTCCTTTTAAAACACAAACTTTGGACATTGATGAAGACTTTTTAAGCCAAAAGATCCTGATTCTCTCAAGATAGGAGAAGACTGCAGGAAAAATCAGATAGCCAGCAATTTTTTTTTTTTTTTAGTATCATACTACTTGACTATTTTTATTTTAGTAAAATTCTGAGAACTAGGTAATCAATAAACCATAATGGCACACCTACAAGAAATATTCTATACCTGAAAATATTAATCATAGCATGCAAAGAAATAGTGAAAACAATAATACCATTACCTATATAGCACCATGGTGTGAAAATGTTGGGAATAATTATTAGTGTCTGGAGATGGACTGCTTCGGCAAGTAGTAAATTATTCATTAAAGAAGATGTTTAGACTTTGACTAGATGAAACACTCTCAGAGATATTGTAGAAGAGATTTAAAAAGTAGAGAATTTCAGTGTATAGTTTTATTTTTTTATTTTTTTTTTCAGTGTATAGTTTTATAATGTTCATGTTTAAGTGATCATTGAATCATTCTAAGAATTTTTAAAGTAAAATTAAGGTTCTAAAAGATTAAAAATTGACACAAATTATTATCTATCTAAATATATGAGTTAAAATACTAGTGACTTGTCCATTAAGGTATTGAAGTAGTAAGAAAATAAAAAAAGTATAGTGTTTTATAAAATGATTTTTTGTCTGAATATAATGACATCACTGATGTTAAAAATAAAAATGTGATTTTCTCACTTTATTTAATAACAGATTTTAACTCATATCACAAGGCTACTTTTTCATTCTTGAACTATCTTATTACAAAGATTTAAAATCATATATTTTTTTATAAACGTTTGAAATTTCCAGGAAGGAGACAGTGGGAAAGAATTGGGCTTGACACAGATTTTGTTAAATTATATTTTCCTCTTAAAACTAGTCCATTCACTTTAGAGTACTTTTTGCTCTTTTATCAGATTGCACTTTATAAACATGCTCCTGTATCTTTAAATAAAACTGTAATCTGTAAATTATGGTTTGGAGAATTGAAAATTTTTTTTAATTCACTTATGATAGTCACAGAGAGAGAGAGGCAGAGACACAGGCAGTGGGAGAAGCAGGCTCCATGCACCGGGAGCCCGACGAGGGATTCGATCCCGGGCCTCTAGGATCACGGCCTGGGCCAGAGGCAGGCGCTAAACCGCTTTGCCACCCAGGGATCCCCTGGAGAATTGAATTCTTAAGGCAGACAAGCTCAGGTCCAGTTTAATTCCATACCATTGTGACTTTGAGCAAAATAGTCTCCCTAGTCTCAATTTATTCATCTTAATTCTTATCTAATTGAGTCATTGTAAGAATGAGTTAAGGTAATATCTTTTCAATCCCAAACAGTTTCTTACAGTTTCTTCTTAATAACAAACTCTCACAATTGTTTCTTATTATTTACTTTCTATTTGTATTCTATTTTTTCACTTCCTTCTATATGGGACTTTATGAAAGTCTTGAGATAAATTTTGACTCATTGAAAAAGAGATAAAGGCTTGGGATTTTAAAAATACAAAGCAATTTGTTGGAGATAACTTCCTAGGAAGAAACAAAACAAAAACTGTTCAATGTATCTTTTGTTCCATTTATTTTTATTTTTTTAAAGATTTTATTTATTTATTCATGAGAGACAGAGAGAGAGGCAGAAGCACAGGCAGAGGGAGAAGCAGGCTCCATGGAGGGAGCCTGATGTGGGACTCGATCCCGGAAGTCTGGGATCAAGCCCTGGGCTGAAGGCTGTGCTAAACCCTGAGCCCCCCGGGCGGCTTTGATTCTATTTATGTTGCTCGTCCAAGTTGCCTAAAGAAAAAGGTATCTCTTAGTCTCTGTTCTATTGACTGTACTCTTTTTAGCTAACATTTTGAAATTTGGATGGCTGCATTAGAAAAAC
Source organism: Canis aureus (assembly GCF_053574225.1). Classification (NCBI taxonomy): domain Eukaryota; kingdom Metazoa; phylum Chordata; class Mammalia; order Carnivora; family Canidae; genus Canis; species Canis aureus. The sequence goes on from NC_135643.1 coordinate 15,854,053, forward strand.
AGTATTTAGCATGCCAGTAAGATCTTAAAATTAGCTATCATATTTTTAAGATACGTTTTCTAGACTAAAGTGTTGCATTATAAAAGAAAAGGAAGAGAGAAATCAATTTTATTGGAATTCCCACTGCTTTTTCATAAGTGGCTAGCTAAACTTTTATCAGTGAGTTTTTCTAGTGTTCAATTAAAGGAAATATTTTCCTTTTGTTTTGGAGCATAGAGGGATCTCTGATTCTCTACCAAAAATAGTAAATAGGAATGCAGTGCTTTTCATGAAATTGAACACAGCTTAATGCAAAAATTGGTATTTATCTTTGGCCAAGAGCACACTTGGAGAATTTCACTTAATTTTTTTTTGACTCAAATTATTTGACTTCTCCTTCATTTGGTTAAAATGGAAAAATAATGGATTACTCTGTAAAAATGATAGTGCTATTTAGCTTTCACTTTTACATTCAATTAACTATAAACATTTTAAATAAGTCTAAAAATCGGTTGGATCTTTAACAATATAATTATGAAAGAACTGGACTTCACATTTAAGACAGACTTCTCTATGAAAAAAGTGAAGGTATGAAGGAAGAACATAATGTAACAAATGATCTGTGACATGCCTTAGAATGTTTTAGAGAAACCACAAGCTTCTTGCCCTCAAGAAACAATTTTATGGTCAAAGAAACCAAGAAATATTTGAATTATAATATGATGAAAAATAAAATCAAATGAAAATTCTAAACTTTGTATTTGAAAGCTTCAGGACATATGAAGAAATAGATATTACCCTTATCTTGATTTTACATTGAGGTCATTGATAGTATCCAATCCATTCAATATTTTTCTGATGGCAAATTCACAACAATGCATATTCATATTAAAGTCGGTAAGATTTATTGAAAATTTGGGGAGTAATATATGGGAAAACATCATTTTGGATGCTATGCTGTTTTATTTTAAAAGAGCTATAATTAATATGCGTGATAGGGAAGAAAATAAAACACTATATTAATGAAAAGTGAAAGGAAATTAACAGGGTTTTTAAAAGAAGAAACTACGTTTCCTTCAATGTATAAAGTGTATTTGGGCAATTTTCTAGTAAGATATTTCTTAGGGTAGCCTGGGTGGCTCAGCGGTTTAGCGCAGCCTTCAGTCCGGGGCATGAACCTGGGGACCTGGGATCGAGTCCCACGTCGGGCTCCGTGTGTGGAGCCTGCTTCTCCCTCTGCCTGTGTCTCTGCCTCTCTGTCTCTTTGTGTCTCATGAATAAATAATAAAATCTTTAAATATATATGTATATGTATATATATAATCACTGTATAATGCTGTTAGTAATAGTATTATTTACTTTATATAAGTACTATTAGTTTCACTAAATACTGGAATGATTTTTTGTATACCTTCTTCCCCAAAATAAAGATTCTTAGAATATGGATGTGCTGTGGGAAATGTAGGTCTGTGGTTTCTTTTTCATATTAACCTTGTAATACATTTTTGGCGGGATAAGATTCAAGAAGAGACATAGCATTGTAACAACAGCTGGTCTAAAGTCAAGAGCATGCCAGAGTCCAGTTCCCAAATCACTTTGCATATCCTCATTGCTTTATTACAAAACTGGCATAGTTTAATAATTATAGAGTGACTAAAATGATAGCAGTCCTGAGTATATTCTTTATTCTCTCATTGCCTTGTCATAAAGCCTTAATGAATATGAAGCCATCATGCCTGGGTCTTTCTTGAATATGCTCCAAAAACATAACATTTCTTGTCTTCTTCGCAGAGGTGTTGAGAAGATAATTAAAGTTTAGGATACATTAAAAATGCTAAGATCAAATAAATACTAAATTACTAACGTTTCAACAATCAGAAGGCAATCACTAATTATAGTATGTTTATATTCCAGTAGACTCTATCTTTCTGATAATTATTTTGCATATCTATAAAAGTTTTACTTTTTTACATTTTTCTAGAATTATGTTATCAGCATTTTGGTTATATGCGTGTGTGTTGTGTCATTTTTAAATAAATAAACAAATATAGGCTAGTATAGGCTCATAGTCTTGGAACTCATTCATTCTACAAAATGTTTACTGAGGATAAAAATGTGCAAATTATTGTTAGACATTATAATGAAAGGAGAAATGAATCTTCCCTGAACACTTAAGAGTTCAGGAGGCAGAATGAGACCTATAATATAATATTGCTAATACTGCTCCTACATGTGAAATGTAGGCTATGTTATTTCTAAACCTCTTGAAATCCAGCACAAAGAGCATTATAATCTCTATTATGCAAGTCAGGAAATCATCCAAGGTCATACTGCTAATAAGATAGCAGAATTGAGTGAACAGCTCTGCTGTTTATTTGTTCTTAGAATACTCCAATTATATTTGCCTTAATAAAATTTAACTTCCTAATAATAATAATCATGTATCTGTTAGTCCATTCCATCAAATACTTTAGTTTCTTTCAAGAAGTATTTTTATGTTTGTACTGCCTTATTAAATACTTAACAATTAAGTTGCTTGTCCTAAAACCAAGATTAGAACCTGGCAAACTAAATAAATGCTAAATTAATTACTGAATGGATTACTTTGGGAATAAGATGTTCTTATTAAATACATTTGCATAAAAAAGTAATTCTTTTTCTAATATTCTTAGTGTGGGAGAAGATTTCATATTTATTCATAAAAGAATCAAGACAGGAAAAAACATGGCAAATAGTGTCAAAAACAAGATTATAATAAAATTATTAGATTTTGAGTTTTATCAAAAATGATAGTAAATAAAAAAAATGATAGTAAATATCAATAGATGATAATTTTGTTCAGTGATTCTCAAAGGGACATTTTGACAATTTGTAGTATATTTTGCTGACACAATAATTAGGGAGTTTTACCAGTGGTATGGGAACTATCTCAGAGGCTGATTCCAGCTCTTCACACAGTGACCTCATCTTGGTAGCTGAAAATGAGGCATGGTGGGAATATTTACACTGTGGAAATTAACACTACAAAATCTGGAGGTTTTTGTTCCCCAATATTATACAAACTGGCTTCTCCTTTTGCTTAATGGTCAGAATCACGGAATGCTTAATATCTGCAATTTTTAGGAGAGTTCCTCATGAGAAATAACTGTCCTATTTTTATAATTATCTGGGCTTAGACTCATCTCCATTGACCATAAAAGGAAATTTTAAGTTTTGCATGATTTTAAAACAGTAATTTTTCCAAAAGTGCGACTATCATGTAAAGTGATAAAAGGCTGATTTTTACTTAATTACTATTTTAGAATATTTAATGGCATTTATGATATTTGAATCCCACAACACACCATATCAGTTTTCATTTACTACTCTGTCATTCAGCCTTATTCTCTATGGGTCTATGTTATGTCTTCTTTGTAGCGGTGCCAGTCCATTTATATCTTCACATATATGTCGTTTTATCAAGAAAAACCTTTTTGTTTCTTTCGTTTAAATATAGTTATTGCATTGCATTGCTTTTTTTTTGAAGTCAAATGTTTAAGTGGTTATATGATCTGTGAACTGTTTTAACCTATGAAAGGAACACGGATATGCTTCATTCTCTTCATTTTACAGAAGAGAAAGCATAATCTGAAGAGGTAAAAGGATCTAGCCAAGGTCACAGAACTCAGTGATATGCCAGTCTATGCTAATTGATCTACTTTCCATTCACTTTCATTAACCAAACACTTTATGTATTAGCTTAATTAGTAATAATAAATGTATACTATTTGTGACAATGCACATATAGTTCTCCTAACTTGTATCTAATAGAGACCTGGGTAAAATTCGTTCAGGTTTCAGCAGTATGATTTCATTTAAATCATGCCACATTCTCTTTTTCAATGACATAGAATCTGTTTATTAGGTCAAAGCCCAGTTATGATGCTGTTACACTTAGACTTTTATTATGTTTTATGGTACCCCAGAAATATATCCTGAATTTCATATTTCAAATTAGCTTTAAGCTTAATGCATTTGGGAAGCCAGTTTCTTTTTTTGAAATGATTGGCTCATGCAACTACCTAGACACAAGACATTTACCTAAAATACTATAGCTGATGTTACACCTACATTTTAAGCTGACTTTTAGCTTCAACTTTTACATGTGGTCAAACTGAAAAAAAAAAAAAAAAAAAAGAAATGCAAACTTTTTTTTTTTTCCTTTTAACCTAAGTTGCTGTGTCAGCTAAAGCAAGTGAAATCTGTGGGGTAGATGCATACAGCAGAGGAAATGAGGACTATTGCTGGAACTTCAGCACTGCACAATAAAGAAAAAGAAAAAAAAAACAGCCTTGTATTCTAGGTCCCCATGGATAACTGCCTATGAATATCATAGCAATGCTATCCTAAGCAAGGTAATTCTTCTTATTCCAGTTTTCTCTTGCTCAAGGTCACATCTAAGAGTAGAATGAAATTAGCATAATGCTTTAAAATATAGGTCCAGTGAATTCAAGTTAAATTTAAAATGTTCCTCAGATTGATTTTTCGTTAAAGCTTGCTTCTAGATTTTGGCATGTGCAATGGAAAAATGTTACTTGAATGTTTATCCATACTTAAATGGCATTCTTTAAAATTGCTGATATGAAGCATATGAGCTCAAGTTCCAGAATTTAAAAGGTTTAACGTTAAAATCACTACATGAAGAATGCTTATCGAAATACTTTTGATGTTTGAAATAGAGTCTATTGTTTTTTTTTTAATTATTATTATTATATCTCCATCACTGGCAGATTGAAAGATAAAATTCACGCATGATTTAATTGTAGATATTTCAGGGGTGCCTGAGTGTCTCAATTAGTTAAGTGTCTGACTCTTGATTTCAGCTCAGGAAATGGTTTCAGGGTCCTGACATCAAACCCAGTGTTGTGCTCCACACCAAGTTTGGAGCCTGCTTAGGATTCTCTCTCTCTCCTCTGCCTCTCCCCTATGCTTGCTTGCTCTCTAAATAAATAAATAAATAAATAAATAAATAAATAAATAAATAAATAAATAAAATTAAATGTAAATATTTTATTCTTAATGTAAAATGCAAACATTACATTTACATAAATGTGAGTCATACTATTGTTTCCTATGTTACCTGACATTATGGTAATATAGTAAACTGCTTATCTTTGCCTTTCTTTCTTTCTCTTTCTTTCTTTCTTTCTTCTTTCTTTCTTTCTTTCTTTCTTTCTTTCTTTCTTTCTTTCTTTCTTCTTCTTTCTTTCTTTCTTTTTTTTTTTTTTTCCGAGAGAGAGAGAGAGAGGGAGAGAGAGAGGGAGAGAGCACTAGCAGAGGAAGGGTGGAGCGAGAAGCAAACTCCTCTCTGAGCAGGAAGCCTGATTCAGGGCTTGATCCTGGGACTCCAGGATCATGACCCGAATTGAAGGCAGATGCTTAATCACCTGAGCCACCCAATCTCCCCTTTGCCCTGGCTTAATGCTCTGATGTCTTCTTTTTTCTACTTTCTGTGGAACTTGAGAATCTTTAGAAAAGAATCAATGATTTATTTTGAATATGATTTTAAATTTTTTTTAAAGTAACATGGGTAAAACGGGATATTTGATTCACTTGGTTGTGCACTCTCATATGTACCAGGCAAGTTCAAAATGTTCCTCGTCCAACATCTTCAGGTCCTTCAAGGACTCTTAAGAATATTGGGTATATGCTATTAATTATATTTTAATTCATAAAATATGAATCTCCAAATAGGGACTATTATTAGAACTGGTTACAAATTTATTTTTTCCTGATACCATTTTATTGTAGGAGCATCTTAAAAGATGTTCTTCAGTTGATCAAATTTTTAAAATATCACTTTTATATAATTTACTGTTTTTTAAGTTTTAGATATGCAAAGGACCAGCTTCTCTATTATAATCTACTTTTAAGTAAAGAGCCATATCCTTTTATATCTCGTACAATATTAAAAAGCTGTTTTACCTAGTTGATTTAAATCTGTATTTGGCCATTGAGAAGATACCTTTCCCCCTGACTTATACATTTCTGTAAATTGTAATTTACTATAGGTAATATTTTTTAAAATCTGTGAAGAGAAACTTTGCTTATGAGACTTTTCTCCTATCATGCTGTGTGTTCAACTAGATCTTGCATCATGGAAAGAAAGGCAGTGACCCATAAAAATGGCTTTGCAGACTGTCATTATGACATTATCAGATTTCTCATAAAAATGATTTATTTCATAGTGCAACTATGTGTTGGGTAACTAAAAAGGAAGGTCGTCTAGTATTTAGAAGATGTTGATGAATGTGTGTGTGTACATATGAGTATACTCATGTTTTTCATAATCAAACAGAATATAGGGATTTTAAAAAAGTAAGAAATCACTGAGATGACCCTTTGTGCATTTCTTAAGTGTAATTGAAACTATCCATAGATGCAGACTTGAGTTGAAAAAGATTGCTCTTTGATTCCCAGCTTTTTTCAAATAGAATATTTTACCTACAGAAGAAAATAATCAGTAGTGAATATAACAACATGCTCAGGGAAGACTTGACCTTGAGAACAGGTTATATAACCAATTTGCAGAAATTTAGCACAGTATGAAAGGGTTCAACAAGAATGTTTAAAGCTATATCCTAAAAAGTTGGTCTAAAGACCCTTAAATGCTTTTTGCAGAGGTCACAATAGTCCCTGGGTCTCTCAGCTATGAAGTTTACAAAGAGTGGGAGCTGAGTAGCTGAAGCAGAACTAGAACCAAAGTCTTCTGAATCTTAATGATACGGGAGAGCTAGGTTCTTGTCTCACGGAGTCAAAGAAAGAATCTGCGGACAGCAGTGAGCAAAGTGATAGAAGTTTATTATTCGGAGTTACAGAGAAATCTCTCAGAAGTGAGTGGAGTCTCAACAGGGTTGCCACTGAGGAGTTTTAGTGCCAGACCTTTTTTTTTTTTTTTTTTTTTTTTTTAGTGCCAGTCTTTATTAAGAACCCAGCCAGGGAGCCCACAGGCCTTGAGATTCTTGTGCAGTCTAGGTTTGAGCAGGGACTATTGATAATATCTTAATGACACATTTCTTTGTGGTCTGGTATTTCTGTGATTACTTAGTAGCTATTAAGTGGAGATACTCTCTAACATTTTGAAGCTGGGGAGCCAGGTTCATTATTTTTCTCCGTTTTTACTATCTTATCTCTTGTTTTCTTGGGATGGGTAGGAACCTGACTCTGTGCCTTTTGGTCGCCTTGGGGTTTGTGAGAGCCTACAGATTTCTGGGATCTTGACCCTGGGCCTTTCCCTTATTTTTCCCTGCTTAGCCCCATCTGCCCCTAAGTCATTCCTACATCTATAATCTAGTATTCTTTGAGAATTACTGCTCCAGAAATAAAGGGTTTGTAACTTGGAATCAGTAGCTTCTTTAGTATCTTAACATTGGACTTTATCATACCCCATCTTATTTTGGAAAATTAAGTTATAATGAGCTATGAGCCTGTTTCTCATGTGTAAAATGCAGAAAATACAAATAATAATCTACATGCAGATTAGTATTTAAATAAATACATATATATTCACTGTATAAGATATATAAATGTATATCACTTAGTGAAGTCTGGCACATAATAAACGTGTAACCAATGATAGTTATTAATTACAAGAATAATTAACAATAATAAAATAAATCTATGTTACTGAATATATACTGTCAGACATAGGATTATAGTAGTACTAGGAGTGAATCTTTCTAGGTACAGTTCTCAACTTAGTACAAATACAGTACTTAATATACTTTTAATATATATTATATTTAATATAATATATATTAAAGTATCATTCTAAGGCATCTAGGTGGCTTAGTTGGTTAAGCACCTGCGTTCTGCTCAGGTCATGGTCTCGGGGTCCTGGGATGGAGCCCCACATTGGGCACTGTGCTCAGTGCAGAGTCGGCTTATCTCTCTCCCTCTGCCTGCTGCTCCCCCTAGTTGTACTCTTTCTCTCTGTCAAATAAATAAACTCTTTAAAAAATAAAAATGAAAATATCAGTTCTTTAAAACATTTTGAACAATCAAGAGCAATTTTAAATCCATGAGATTTAAAAATGTCTTAAAATTCTAATACTTTACCAAACGGAGAAAGGTTTATTTGGAAAGTAGATGACATTGTGACATTTTCAGTTTATATACATACAAAGTAACAAAGCAAAACAAAAACTAAAACTGAAAAAAAAAAACCTGAAAAATATTTAAAATTTTGTTTTAACGAGACTGGAAAATAAAACACTTAACTTTTATTGTTATTTGGGGTAACAGTTAAGGACCCTGAAGGAGAATTTATTTCTTTTGTTTTGCCTAGTTTATTGATTTCATTATGTGCCAGTAAACCTCACATATTCACAGCTTGCAACTTTTTTGTTCTCACACGTAATTGGATCCTACAAGTAGGGAAGAATTGATTGAAGTTATGAAAATGATGAAAACCTCAGTGGAAATAACTACATGATCACATATTTCAGAATTCTATAAAAGGAAAGGAGAAAATAGGCAAGATATACTTAAAAATGCATTTTAAGAAACAGAATTAAATAGAAAAAGAACTTAAAATACCTGAATTCTCTTGAATTTCAGACAATAAGGAAGTCTGGAAGAAAAAAAAAGGATAAATCCAGAAAATCCAGGAAGATACAGGGAACTGAAGGACCTTTGGAATAATATAACACTCTGAAACTTACCCTGTTCACTAGCAGTATTCAGAAGTATAAAAAGAATGGAAAGGACAAAACCAATATTATCAATAAAAAAGAGTAGTATGTTAAGTTGGATGTATTACTTTGGAAGGAAAAGTTCCATGTCTTCCTTATGCTTATATGTCTAGGCTCAGCACCATGCTCTCCATATAGCAGTCAGTCAGTCACTTTGAATTGAACCAAATTTGATAGTAAAATTTGATAGGAAGCTCTTATTTTATGAAGGTAGGAAAGAACTAATGATAGATGTTGGGAGCAAAGATTTTTTGATTCTCCCTCCCCCTCAAAAAAGATACCTTTATCAAATAATCCAGTACAAATTATCTGTAATGAGAAAATGTCACACCCATTTTAAACTTTAGAAAATACCTAAAAATTATTTTCAATACATTGTATTCCAAGTATCTTTATCAAAAACATGGAATAATACATTGAAAGATGTGATTTCATTGCCATGATTACTTTAAGATTTCAATGATCATAGAGTAGTTTTGAGAGTTGGAGAGTAAAAAAGTGAAGAAAAAAATTTTAAAGCATTAAATCCAATTTTGTTAATTATTTGAATTCATTTAGGTAATTAGAAGGAATTAGCCATAGTATCAATTATTCAATGACATACTTTTAAGTATTTTGTTTGGTTATAATTATTTAATTTTATTCAGGACAAAAACATTTTTAAGAGGTCAGGAATATTTAAATAAATATATCTAAACTTAGGTGAAACTGTCTTTAGATTTGCAGCTGTATCTTAACTAGTTAGCATTAAGTTGTTTTTAGTTTTTTTTTTCTTTTTTAATTAAGAGAGAATTGGTACTTAAGTAATAATATGTAGTTAATAAAGACTAAACAAGGGGATAGAGAAATAACAGACTTATCCCCTTGGTCATAATTATTTACATTGGATAATGTGTATTAAGCCTTGGGGAAAAGAATTGGATTCTGAATCAGACTTTTCTAGCTCTTTGGTGTATTATGAACTCCTGTGGTGGGTTATTGTGTCACATAACAACTCTCAGTGTCAGTAGATTCTTTTTTTGTTACAATTCAGGATTAGAAAAAAAAAAGGTGTTTTTTTTTTTTCATATCTAGTAAAGGAATGAGAAAACCTTACTCAAATATAACCTTACTTCTATATGAGGACTAGAAGGGAGTACTCCACACTGTGTAAGATTTAAGCTTTCCCCATATTACACAGGGCTTAGTCTTTCTTCCTTTCACAACCAAATGTCAGAAAAAAACGTCCTTGCACACTGACATGTTCTTGTCCACTGACATCACTCTGGGAGCCTTATTAACCTCTGTTTGTTCAGTTAGCATCTCTCTTATATTTGCCAGTCTCTCCAGAAGGCTCCTGGTTTCAGTGTTTGCCATATCAGTTAACTGCTTTTCTGTCTTTGCCATACTTGATATGTTATATAAAGTACTGTGTATAAAAGAAAGGTGTGTTCACTTTCTAATCTGGAAATGCTCTCCTTAGTCTCTATAACATTACCTTCTCCTCATTTACTCTTTCATCCTGACTGCCTTCCTATGTCCTTTCAAACTATTCCCTTTTCTATCCTTTCAATGTTCTGACATAGATCCTCCTTCCTTCTTATTCTACAGGCATTTCAGGGTCATCTGCTATATTGCCATGGATTTCATGACCCTATATTTGCTGTAGGGTCCTAAAATGACACTTCTAGCTCAGACTTAGTCTTTATTTTCTTCAGATACATATATCCAATTCTGTACTAGACTTCTCCTAACTGACCAATTCATGATTTTTCCTACTCTTCATGTAGATATCATGATTAGAAATTTGAAAAACCTCCTCAGCCTTGCCCTGCCTTTTATCCCCCAACTTGGATAATCATCAAATTTTATGGAATCTGCTTTTTGAGTCAATATATTTCTCTTTTCCCCACTGATCCTTCCCTAGTGCCATCCTTCAGCCCTCAGATTTGTAGGTACTTCCTACCAGATCTCCTGTCTTCCCAGTTGAACCAATTGTCATACTTTGCATGCATAGTACACTCTACTTTATTCACTGTACTAACAACATCCTGTATTGTAGTGGTATCTGTACTTTACCATGTCCCCATAGTTTTATGTATCAAAAATGAGAGACTATGTTTATTTGTGTTACTAAAGTATTTTCTGCATATAAGACATAACCTGGCTCATAGCAGATACTTAAGTATTTGTTTAATATAAAAGGCATTTTTCCTTTCATTTCAAAAGGCATTATTGCCTTTTCAAAAATGAAGAAAGAGGCCCAGCAATGATAAGTTCTACATCATCATAAGTATCAAAACTGAGTTATGGTCAAACCCAGGTATTTTTCTACTACATCTTGCCACCATTTCTATTTATATTAAATCATCTCCTCTCCATGTAATGAATCACATTTTTGTCTTTCTTCACTCACAACATTCATACACATCACTCACACTTCCAGCAATTTGGCACATCCTTGTTTGGGAAACTTTTCTAGAATATGATTCTCAAGTGATGCAGGATCAAATTAATGCCATTGAATGAGAAATGTCATTGAATGACTATTCAAGTTTAAGGAATCTAAGAAATATTTTAGCCAGACATTTTTTTTTTTAGTCAGACATCTTTAAGAAAAAAAAGGAAAAGCAAGAAGAAAACCTAGAATTTAAGGCATTTTTATTTTTTCTATTACTTGTATTTCAGAAAGACAATTACTTGCAGTTTAGTTTACACATAAGTTGTTCCTAAAGTATGTATGTACGTGCATACTTTTATAGCTTAAAAAAGGATGCCCCTTATTCTTCTTAAAAACCTACTAGTCATGTACATATATGGTATTTGATATTCTGTATAACCTATATGCCCTATAACAACTCTAGAAGACATGCTAATAGATCAAAAATTATTTATTCTCTTAACAAGATATGCTATTCCACTGTTCTTTAATTTCTTTGTAGGGAAAAACTCAAGAGATACCTATATAATATTAAGAAAAATTCTTTAAGTAAAATGAAATATTTTGTGAATGATAAATTCCTAATGAAACTACCATAAATTACAGTGAGAAAGTTAAACATTTTATATCTTATCTCAATCGCCATAACAAAACATTGATATACATATAGTATACAGATAAACAGTGATTTTACCATGCAAAAAGATGACATACAAAAATGTTTCATTTCAGTACTTCATGATTATAATCAAGACCTATACTCTTGGAATCCAGTTTCTAATTTTTGCTGAAATTTAGGAAACTCTAAATATGAACACATAAATTACATTGTGTCTCTGAGTGTTTATGAAATATGTAATGAACATCTGTGAGGTGTAGAATAATTCTTATTTATAAAAGGAATTATGTGACACATATTTAGTTTATGATCATATGTTAAGAACTGTCAATCCATTCTTTTAAGTCCATATTCCACAGATGTTCATTAGACACCTACCATTAAATGTTAACAAAATCTCTTCTTTAGAAAGTTGAATAGATTTAGAGATGACACTTTTTAAAATCTTGAGTTTAATCTGACTTTCTTATGGGTATAAATGTAACTCATATTTATTTATGATTATTTATTCTAAAAATATGCAGACCAATTTAGAAGGGCTTTCTGTCTGAGGCTGTGAAGAGCTTGCTCTGGAATCCTTGTTTTCTCAGCCTAATTGAGGGCACCTTCAATACTTTCAGAGCACTTCACAGCACTGAGAAGATCCTAATAAGAGGACTGACTTTTCATGTGTCATAACTACGATGAAATAAAAAGAAGAATCAGTTACACTACAAAGTGCCAAACTCAAGAAAGATTGGGAACATGTAGAATCAAATAGTCCTGTGCTCATGGATTTCCTTACTTTAGAGCTATCTCTTCTATCCACATTAAAAACTCTTAATATATGAACCAAATCCGTTATGATAAGATAAACAATATTTATATGTAAAGGATTACATCAGAATTTAAGCAGTATAAAAATGTTTGTAGTTTAATGTTAGCCAGTTAAATTACAGAGACTAATCTCAGAATTTAAAAACTTAATTTAAAAATCAGTCAACTTTCCTAAGACAAATAAAAATAATTTTTATGAAAAAAATAACTATCATCTTGGTTGTTTTCATCAGATTGGTTAAATGGAAATCATTGGATACATGTTTCACAACATAGAGTGCTTACTACTTTATATCTTAGATTTTCATATGGCAGATTTTCCCTCCTCTATGAACTGGGAAGGATAGATTTTATCATTTTTGTTTGTCCAGAGAGGTTAAGTAATTAACTGTGTCATTTGTAAACCAACAAATAAGAATATTGAAATCAAACATACATGAGTGCGTGTGTATGTGTGTGTGTGTGTGTGTATTCTCTTATCTGTATTCAGTACTAATACCGTGAAGATTTCCTTAAAATATTGAAATATGGTATGAGAAATATTATGTGTAAAGAGACATAAAGGGATCCCTGGGTGGCGCAGCGGTTTAGCGCCTGCCTTTGGCCCAGGGCGTCATCCTGGAGACCCGGGATCGAATCCCACGTCAGGCTCCCGGTGCATGGAGCCTGCTTCTTCCTCTGCCTGTGTCTCTGCCTGTCTCTCTCACTGTGTGCCTATCATAAATAAATAAAAAAATTAAAAAAAAATAAAGAGACATAAAGCATTGTCATATATCATGGGATCTAGCCCAGAATCTGCCCCTTAGAAGTCTGTAGCATTTAACTTCTTTAAAACTAATTTCATCAAGTAAAAAATGCACTAATAGTACCTGCCTTATCTCATTGACAGATAAATTGTATATCTCAATACCTGGGTGGATTAAATTAGTTTTATTCATTCATTCATCCAATCATTCACTTATTATATTTCATTCATGCAATAAACATTTATTGAACACATAAATGTCCGGGCATTAATAGGGATCTTGGAGGTAAATTAATGGACTTACATTGTAAGAAGAAAGAATTTACAAATCATGAGACACTAGTACAACATAAACAACATGATCAATCATAATATCAGATAATTATACATATTTTGCATTGGTGGGACTAGAGGCTAAAACTGCTGGAGTAGTCCAGGCATGAAAGGAGAAGGGTTTGGGCTGGGAGGATGTTGTCAGGAATGTGGAAGATTTCATCGTTATGAGTAACACATTAAGTAAGAAATATAAGGGATGGTTCTCTCTCAAATAGAAAGTAAGAGAGGAAAAAGAAACGATAATCCTGAGGCAATGACAAAATGGAAATAGAAACATTATGAGGTGGGCAGTTTTGGAGGAAGCATTGACAATTTCAGTTTGGGTGAGATTGATTTTGAGGTGATAGATGCATATGAGATGAAGTTTCAAACTGAAGTTAGAAGAAAAAGTAGCATCATGTATTTGGAGTTAGCAGGGCTTAGTATGAACTATGAAGAAGAATCAGATATCTAATGCAATATTGAAAAGACCAAATACTGAACATGAGAGAATGTTTACACTGGGATACAGAATGGACAAAAGGGGAAAGAAAAGAAAATAGTGGCAGTATCCTAGGAACTAATGAGAAAAAGGAAATTTAAAAGAAACACATGTCTACACTAGCATTAGTAGAGAAGGCAAGAAAAGTGGGAACTGAAGAAAGATAATTTTATAAAAAGGAAATTGTTTGTGACATTTGATAGTGTAGTGTAGTAAAATTGTGGTGATTAGAAAAAGGACAGTGGATTAAGAAAGGAGTGTTTCAGGAAGACATAGTGACAGTGAAAGTTTGACAGCAGAATAGTGTCAAGTAGATATAGGAAATAAATATTCAAATGATAAATTAGCGAGATAAATGATAGACAAAGAGAAAGAAGAGCCTGAATTGGAGGGAGAATGTAAGATTTGCTATGAGAGGACATTTTCTTAATATCTTTTGGAACAGATTCTAAAACTCAACTAGAAAGATGACTTTTTAGAATTTGAGGGAAAGGATAAGAGGTTCTACAGTAACACATAGGAAGGTAGAAGGTTTGAGGGATCAACAAATAAAGTCCCAGACAAATGAAGGCTTAATTTCAGCTTTAGTACTGATAACAGTTGGGTTAGAGAACATGGAGCATTACTTAAAATGACAACATAATAGATCTACTTAATTCTTCACTTTGCTGAACAACTCCAGTCTCTCCCCTTTCTACACCCAACTAGCTCTTCTCAATTGAGAATACCACCAGGTATGTCAGAATATGTCCTTTTGTGGGCAGACTTGCACAAAAATTTAAAACAATGAAAGAGAGAGGGCTGCATATATACTGATAAATAAATTAAAAAGAGAAAAGCAAAGACTGATAATACAGGAGAGTGTTTGTCCCTGGCAGGAAAGCAGCGAATGAATAAGTAATGTGCACTTAGGTAAATACCATGCTGCTACCAATATTCTAGACCTTAATGTAAGTAGTATGTTAATTAATGTGAGGGGAAATCTATAGTGACATACTTTATGAAAAATATAATACAGAAAATGGAAGGAATAACATGGTTTAGAAGACAACAAAGAATCTATTCTAATGTAGTAAATACACATGAAATCTGACTTTTAAGTTTTTTCCAGCCCTTGGAAATATATAAAGTTCTGTACAAGTATAATGTCTCACAAGAAAATTGTTGCAAATTTGTAGGCAAAATGATAAAAAAATTTGGGAAATTTTCATTTAGGAAAGTTTATGTCAGAGACATGAAAACACAGTAGTGCTGAGAAAATTTAATCAGGTAATTTGCTTGTCATCCTGACACTCAGAAATTATTTACAGCTAATATAATTTTTGATGGAATAAAAACAACACATGGGACATTTTTCACTTTACCTTATGCAAAATATTTCGTTTATTATAGTGGACTAATATGTAAAAAGAAGTTACAGTAAAAGTAGATATTACTGGCAGTAACTACTAAGATAAATGATCAGTATAAATTTTCTTCTCAATCTGAACAGAATCTGAATCAAGCAGCTGATGATCTAGTACACACCTACTGTTCCATTGCATATCTGTGTTATCTTGGACACTTTTTTTTATATCCTTGGTTTTATCACCTCCTGTCCTTTGTTTTGAACTAACCAAATTATGGTAGATTGATTTTGTTGTCGTTAAGAGAGTCAATGAACACATTTACGAAATAAAAAGACAGCAAAGATTAAATTGTAATTGCCTCATAAAATTAAGTAATATAAAAACGGGAGGTATTTTTCAAAAGCAGAGAGAAAGGGATGATTTTGAAAGTGGGTTCTAGTTATGCGAGTTGTGTGAGGAAAAATTTGGAAGCATAATTACCTTAATATATTAAAGAAAGCGAGTCTCAGATGCTAAATCCAGGAGTCAAAATATCTTTAATATCCTGATGGTGTGGGAGGCATAGTTTGTTTAAGAGCTTGAATGTCAAGAGAGAGCAGAAAATGAAAGATTAGATTAAGCCATGAGAGATATCTGCATTTAGGGTTTGAGTTGAAATAAAGTAGCAATAAGACATAATGTAACTAGAAATAAAGGAGGATAATTTAAATCACAAAAATCATAAAGTTTGAAGATGAGGGAAGTAATTTCAGAGTCAAAGCTCCAGAAATTTCAAGTAATATTTGGGAGGATAAGGAGCTTATCTTTAATTTCATTGAGGATAGTGAGAACCCATTTCAGTACTGTTAAGGAAGATACCAGATTGCAAAAGAAACTGAGGGAAATGATGGTGAAAAAATGAAGGCATTTGGCATGAATCATATCTTCTAGGAGTTTGGCAATGAAGGAAAATAAAGAAGAACTTCCTAAAATATTGGGATGAAATTTACTTAATTGCATATTGGCAAGTTTTAGAACCTTTTATCTTCTCATTTGTGATTTGTCAGAAATAAAGATGGCTTTCACATTTCCTGTCTTCTCAGATTTGAGATTTGGCTTCCCAGCCATGTTGAGGATGGAGTTATCTTCAAATATCAGGGGTGTGATGTTGCATATTGGACCACAGATGCTCCTCACTTCTGCAAAGTTTTTTTATTATTTTGATTTCTTTTTTCTAGCAAAAGTTTGTATTTCACCCTTCTCACTTTTCTCTCAGTTGTTAGAGGCTGCCACAGTGAGCTCTAAATTCTTTGGCAGATGGTCCTCAGGGATGACTCCTGCAGAGTCCCTACGTTACAAGGATCTATTCTTCTTCTCTACTTCACTTCAATAATTTAAATTCTTCGGCCTCTCTGACCCATGACAGTGGAACCTGAGAGGAACTCAAATCTAAGTTGAGATGTGATCTACAGAGAAAACTGTAAGGCTTGGTTGTGGACCATTTGTAGGTTCTAAGATGAGAAAAAGGGTCAAGAGTATAAAGGCGTCTTGAGTAGAATTTCCTTGCAAAGGTGTCAAATTCTGATAACAACAACAACAACAACCAAAAACCAAAAAACACCTCCACATGATCACTGTATATTCTAAAGATTTTCCAAAATAATGCCCATTTTTATATAATTTGCATAATTAAAGATTGATTCTTTTTTCTCAGATCCAAGAAAGCTTTAATTTAAAAATAAAAAGCATATTTTAGCTAATACAAAATACATGTAAATACATTTGCCCTTCAATGATTTAACAAATAATCATACTTAATTACAAAATTGGGTTTTATTTGAAATAAAAGGCAACTTAAGCTAATTTCCATTGAATTATTTTTGTGTTTGATTTTTGCAATATAGTAGTAATCTGCTCATGTTTAACCCATTACTCCAAACTGAGTGGCTTATAACACAAACATTTATTATCTCATAGTTTCTGTGGGGCAGGAATCCAAGTAGTATCTAGCTGGGTGACTGGTTCAAGGTCCTTCCCAAGGTTGCAGGTCCTTCCAAGGTTGCAGTCAAGGTGCTGACCAGCACTGCAGTCATCTCAAGGTGCAATATTGGGAGGGTCCAACTCCAAGCTTACTCACCAGGCTATTGGCAACTTTTAAGTTCTCACTGGCAGTTGGCTAGGGACATCACTTCCTTGCCTTGTGGGCCTCTTCATAGGAGAATGTGCTTCAACAGGCAGCAGGCTTATCTTAGCATACATTAACAGATGCTGAAATAAAACCAAATTGTCAGTATTCTCTATAAATATATGCATACTTGCTACATTCTAAGGAACCTTGGTGTCGTGCAGTCGTTGAAAATATGCTACATATACTTTGCATAGAATCACAGAACTAGACTAATTTTAATGGTATTCTTATAGTCAATCTATGCCTTGTCAAGTCAAATCTGAGAATGGAGTTTAAAATCTCAGCCTGAAAGATTGACTATATTTTTGGAATCAATAGTTTTCTCTAATTTCCCAACCCTTCCCAAAATGCTTGGTAATGCATGACATTGCTCCTTGGAAATGAGATGGAGCATCATAGATGTCATCTTTTAAAATCCCATCATTTTGTACAATATCATGATATATACACACATAATTTGAAAGAATGGAGGAAAGACGGATCAATTAGCAATTTTATGCACCTGTCTATGTAGATGTTGGAGACATTGACTGGGTTATAGCCATGGGAATGAACAGGCTGTATTCTGAAGATGTCATTCTTCTTTTCAAAACACTTTGATATCATCCTATTCCTTATTTTTTAAAAAAGGCCAGACTCCTATGTTAAGCTCTCATGAAACTTGTGGCAAGCATTTGCACTTTTTTTTTCTAATAGTACGTGCTAGAAGCACTGTATTTCTTATAGTATGCAAAAAGCATTTATTACGCTTGAAATTCACACTTCCTCATTTCAAAATTTTTAAAAAAAATCTAATTAGGGGATCCCTGGGTGGCTCAGCAGTTTAGCACCTGCCTTTGGCCCAGGGCACGATCCTAGAGTCCCGGGATCAAGTCCCACGTCGGGCTCCCGGCATGGAGCCTGCTTCTCCCTCCTGTGTCTCTGCCTCTCTCTCTCTCTCTCTCTCTCTCTCTCTCTCTCTGTCTACATACGTAAATAAATAAAAATAAATCAATCTTTAAAAAATAAAATAAAAATCTAATTAATTCTTCAAGTCCCTGGTCAAATGCTGCCTTCTCCAACAAGATTTTCCCAGTGAGTTCTGCTAGTTATAATCCTCTTACTGGAGCACCTGGGTGGCTCAGTGGTTGAGCCTCTCTGCCTTTTGCTCAGGTTGTGATCCCGGGGTCCTGGAATCAGGTTGGGCATCAGGCTCCCCACAGGGAGCCTGCATCTCCCTCTGCCTATGTCTATGCCTCTCTTTCTGTGTCTCTCATGAATAAATAAATAAAATCTTTAAAAAAATCCTCCCACTTCTGATCTCCCCAATAAGCCTTTATTTTTTGTTTCTTTGTGTTTTTATCAATGACCCTATCAGATACTACATTTTATGACAGTTAGGTTATCATCTGGGTACTACCAGTTCATAAATTCTCTAGTCATTTGTATTCCCAGTGTCCATTACTGAACTTTACATGTAGGGCACATTTAATGAATATTTGTTGCAAGATGGGTGGAAATAATGATTCCATGACTAGAACTGATAGTGCCCCTGGAGGAACTGATCTCAAATATATTTGTGGCGGAGGTCAACAGAAGATGAGACAATGACTGCTTTTATATCTCTTAAGAGATGAGTAAAACCTTTAATACATTTATTGTGGCTGGAACCCTATTCCATATTCATTTTACCATTAGCTGTTTTCTTTATTCCACTTAATTTATGTTCACCTTTTTAAAAAAATAACATCTTTTAGGAAAATTTCATTTCATTATTTGCTCCATATTATGATTAAGTTATAGTAAACCATAATCTGCAAGTAAATTATTCCTATTTTGCTTAATTTAATCTTATTGTATATCAACAGTTTGGTGGATATTATACAAATATATTTTCATATGCTTGTGTTATACATAGCATTCACTAACGTATTTTTAAAGAGTATATGTGTTGTATGTAGACATCCTACTATCAAGTATTATAAGCTGATTACTGAAACCACAATCAGTATCTAACTCTGAGAAAAACTTTTTTTTTTTTTTAGGATTTTGTTTATTCATTCATGAGAGACACAGAAAGAGAGGCCAGAGACACAGAGGGAGAGGAAACAGGCTCCATCCAAGGAGCCCGATGTGAGACTCGTTCCCGAGAATCAGGGATCACCCCCTGATCCAAAGGCAAATGCTCAACCGTTAAGCCACCCGGGCGTCCCATGAGAAATACCTTCTTGTTCTTATTATTATTCTTACCAGTTTTACAAATACTTCATTGTCTACCATAATAAAAAAAAGGTAGAAATAAAAAATAATCAAACATAGGCTAAAGGTAATCCCATTAAGACTGCTGGCTATGCATAAACTAGAAGAAAGACAAATATTTCCACAGAAGTAATTACCAATTCATATATATATATATGTATATATATATATGTATATACATATATATATATGTATATATACATACATATATATATGTATGTATTTAACATTTTATTTATTTATTCATGAGAGACACAGAGAGAAAGAGAGGCAGAGACACAGGCAGAGGGAGAAGCAGGCTCCACGCAGGGAGCCTGATGTGGGCCTCGATCCCGGGTCTCCAGGATCATGCCCTGAGCCTATGGCGGCGCTAAACTGCTGAGCCACCCCGGCTGCCCCAATTCATATATTAAAACAAGAATCAATTGCACATTTTTTACATTGGTAACAATATTCCTACTTAAGGGGAAGATTTGTGTATAAATAAAAGGAGGAGCTGTTAATAGTTACTGAACCTCAGAGCTTCAGTCCTAACTCACAAGGTTTGCAAAGTGCTCATGCATGTGAAAAAATATCATCATTAACTTATAATTAATTTTAAGTTTTTACTAATGTTAAGCTTTTTGCAATTTGATTTGAAGCCAAAAAAAAGAAAGAAAAAATTATCACTCTTAATTTACTCTAAAAGAAATTTTCTTTGTATTTCCTAATGTCTGTATTAGTAGAATATATTGGTCTTTATATCATTGCTGAACAAATGACATATTGAAAGAAAGTGACATTTTAAGAGCTCTAAATGAGAGGTAGGTCTCTTGCATATTGTATGATTCAAAATGGGGCAGTTCTGATAAAGGAAAAAGGTGAAGAAAGCAGGAGAGTGGAACTTGCTTGGCAAGAGGCAGATGGACCCCTTCCTAGTATGGACATGGATTAGGTCCAAAATCAAATCTCTACTCACATGCTCAGGAGATATCCTCCCTTTGGGCACCCTTCACACACACACACACACACACACACACACACACACACACACCCTCCAAATCATTGTTAGAGGGTAGGTAGATGCCAGATGGATTTTATTAATAAGGTTAATGAGTAAATATTTTGTTTCTCTCTCTTTTGAAGCTTTTTATAATTTGGCCACACCCTTCTAAGGCAGTCTTATTCTTTTTCCCCAGCCCACACCCTGAGCCTTAAACAACAGGGGATGAGATATTGATTTTGGGGGGGGAGGGGGATGGCAAATGATGCTAAAGCCCTTTGCAATATTTTTTAGTCAATTATTGATCAATGTTTCACAAAGATGTAGTGTTAATCTGTGCCTTTGTTTACATTCCTTTACCTGCCTGGAACTTTACTCATTTAAATCCTATTTATTTTCCCAGGCCTTGTACAAGGCCTCCTTCTCCATAAAGTTCTCTATTTTTTTTTTTTTTTTTACTCTACTTCTGGTGAATCACACCCTCCTTTGAAATCATTTTTGAATATTGCCAGTACCTTGTGGTAGAGATAACAGTATAGCACAGTATTTTCCAAAATGTTCTTTGAATATCCCCATTTGAAATGGGATTTTTGAAGTGAAATGATTTTGAAAAAAGTCACACATTCTATCTCACTGTTGGATGCTTAAAAAGAATATTGGCATATCAAAAGCTTTGGAAAGTCCTACATTAAAGTTTGTTCATCTTCTTTGACCCAGCATTTCAAAAACTTTCATAAAATTGCATCCTGTTTCATGTACTATTACCTTTCTATAGAACATGCATGAGAAATGCTGGAGAAATAGAAATAGGTTTGTGGGCCAGACAGGTATTACAAACGTACTTCAAGTGCCACTTACTTTTGGGGCTTACTAACTAATCATATGATATTTCCCTAATTCCTTTAATTCCTTCTGTTTTTGCATTGAAAAATGGGAAATATTTCATACAGAGTAGGTAACACAAATAGATTAATATGCTTCTTCCACACTCTTTCCCAGGAGGCCCTGAGTTGCTTCATGGAGCTTGGTATGTTCTCTTTGTGGAGGCAGGAAATATGTCATATGCATATTTTAACTATTCAGTATAATCTTACACATTCCAGGTATAAGATGATGAGTTCAGTAAGAGCAAAGCATCATAGAATGGTTATATCATTTTGTTTACATTCAAAAACATTCATTATTTATGACATAAAAGATATGTGGCTATCACATTCATTGAAAATAGTGTTTTTTTGCATTAAGTCCCAATTTTGGATGCCAGGTCACTTACTTTGTTACGTTAGCCTTACTATTAAGAATTGGTAGGTTCTTGTATTGTTTAGATGACCTTACATATATATTCTACCTCAATTATTTCAAATACAGAAAATGTGATTATCATTCATGTTCTAGTAATGCATACCTAGAAGATCACAATTTTCTGGTGGCGCTATGACTTGGGCAGTTTGATAATTCAAAATATTTATGAAACCATTGTTATGAGAGGTTTTGTGTTCTATAGAAGGCTGAGCGAATAGACCTATGGTACACCTTAACACAAATAGTGAGTTGTCTTAAATAGGCAAAAAAGTACACTGCTCAGCAGGGAACTTGCCTCTCACTTTCCTACCTGTTTGTGTTCTCTCTCTCTCTCAAATACATAAATAAAATCTTTAAAACAAACAAATAAATAATAAAATAAAAAGTTAAAATGAGTAATTTATTTTTATTTAGATGCACACTTTTTCTTTAAAACTCTGACAAAGTTTGGATCAAACGTTTTAAAGATTTGTTTTGCTCTAGATCCATTTCTCATAATTAGCCTAATGATCCATGCCTGCCTAGAGGGCCTCATTTGTGAGTTCTTTTCTCTGTAACAACATGAAATATCCTTGGAAAGAACAAGTTGAGTTTATAGTAGACTGAGGCCTTTGCAATGATGAACAGGGAAAATTCAGTTTTGTGCTTAACTTTGTAGCCTATTGATGACATTACTGAGATTTCTCTCAGGTTAATTAATGTGCACTGAGTGACACTTAAATGATATTGCAATATTCTAATAATTTCCAGTGCTAATTAGAAGAATAGAAAATCAGCAGTGAACATAATCTTTAAAAAAATCTGTATTTGATGATAAGTACCATAACTTTACAACTAACCTAATGATAGGTATTTCATTAAAGTTCGGGAACACTGAATTTTGCTATAAATATTTTTGCAAGTTATGTTCCAAACAGTGCCTTAGTCAATTCTCAATTTTTGGCATTGGCTGCTTTATTTCCAGACCCTTGCAGGTCAGACAGACGCTGCCAAGTTCTCATGCCTAATTGTGCCAGATCCGGAGGTACATAGAAACACGAACAGTGGCTGTAATGGAAGAACTCACGCTTTGGATTCCAATCTTGATTTGCATTTTGGCTCTCTAAATCACAATTTTGTTATCTATAATATCTACTTCTAAAAATTCAGTAAAGATTTAAAGAGGATATGTATGTAAAATACCTAGCAGAGTACAATAATCATAATAGGACTCACGTATATATAGTTCTTCTATAAGAAATTCTGCTATGAAATTCTGCTATGGAAATAATTTATAGACATATTTATCAATATGAATCATATTGAATATTTTATTTCTAATTCTAAATTATCCAGGCCTACTCTCTTTTTTCTTTGGCACAGAGAATTGTGAAGTTTTTACAACCATTTTCTCACCAATGTGAGACTGCCTGGTGCCAGTGCCTATCAAATAAGCCTATCCGAGTGGTTTTTAAAGGATTAAATTGTGACCTCTCACTATGTTACCTTCTCCCCACCTTTCCAGTTTAATGATTAAAAAGAGTAACTTTGTTAGTATTATGTGCTTTAGTTACACTTTTGCAAGGTTCTGGAAATGAGAAGCTACAAAGAAATGGAATGAGTTCTCTTTTCTGATGGTTAGAAGCACATTTTCTGCCATTACTTGTTTGTGGTATCCTACCAAAAGCTGGTAGGTTTATAAAATTTTCTGCCTCAGTAAGGTGTGAGTAATATATAAACTAAAGAATCCTTGGGCTGGAAAATTGATTTTATGCCTACAATGGGTGAAAATTATTAACAAGCCTAATAATAGTAGGAGTAATTTTTCCGTAAGAGCTACTACTTTCGTTTGCAAAACATAACAGGGGAAAATTATGTATAATTCTAATTTTTCTGCCTATCTCGGAATATAATTCTATTAGGAACACTGATACTCAAACTTCAGAATATTCATACATAGAGACAAATACACTTGAATGCTTCTTGCTTTTTATTCATTAGTGACTGCCTAGGATATTGTCCTATTATTACACATCTTTTTCTTTACCAAATTTTCAACATATAACTAATGAGTAAAGGCAGTCAACTCATAATATTTTTGGCTTCAGAGATTTATGTAAAATTAATTATATCCTAAATATAATTGTATCACATTAGCCAGATATTTTTCATTATCTTCCCTCTGGCTCCAGCTTATTCAATTATTCTTACTTCTTTACATCTTCTCATGAATAGTCTCTAGCCACATACAATAACTTTTGTCAATGCACTGCTACATTTTTCTATTTCTCCACCTCTATTACTTTGTTCCTTTCTCAATTTTTCCTTTCTCTACTCTTAAAATGTATAATTCACCAATTTTTTAAGCTCCAGTTCAAATGACCTTCCACCATAATATTCTCTTACTTACCCATGAACTCTGAATCCCTTTGAGTATCTATAATGCTTAATTCAAATATCATATATAGGATATATTGTGATTTATTATGTATTTAAGAATTTGTGGGGCTGTCTTATCCTCACTACTAAAGTATCATTCAGTTAAGCCAGAGACTATGTTTGTTGTCATTTAATATTAGGCTTTTTTTTTACATGGGAAAAGTAAAACTCTTTAGGAGTTAAGCAAAACTAAATTCATTTCAAATAAGGCTAATTTTAACATAGTTGCACAAATTTGAATTTAATGTAGTAGACATTAAATACTTGCTAGCATAGACAAATAAATAGAAGGTCCAAATTTTATTAAGAAAACACTGTTGCCCTCAAGGGCAGAATTCTACATGGAAAAGACATACAATCATTACATTAGTATATGGCAAGGTGAAATAATTATAGGTTGATAGATACTTATAGTTGGAGCATTGATGAGACATGAGAGAGAGTTGAATATTTATTACATGAATGTGAGGTAATTTGAGGTGTTAACACTTTCTGTTTGGGAATTTTATTTGGGCCTGTGGATAGAGCTCAGTATCAGAATTTAGTTTAGCTCTCAGAATCCTTAATCCTGTATTTCGTAGTTTACTTATAGTGAGGGACTCATAAAATTCAAGGTAATATAAAGTATTACTTTCTGAGTAAAATTGAGAGGGTGATTTATTTAGAAAATTGGTAGAATTTGGGAATCCCTGGGTGGCTCAGTGGTTTAGCACCTGCCTTTGGTCCAGGCCATGATCCTGGAGTCCTGGAATCAAGTCCCACATCAGGATCCCTGCATGGAATCTGCTTTTCCCTCTGCCTGTCTCTCTCTCTCTCTCTCTCTCTCTCTCTGTGTGTGTGTGTGTCTCTCATGAATAATATATAAAATCTTTAAGAAAAAGAAAACTGGTAGAATTCTATCTCTGATCAACAGCTGAGAATATAAATTTAAGTTCCAAAAGAATCTCTGTCATTAATTCACAAGGCAATAGAGCTTTACATAAAAGAGATAAATCAACACATTTGAAATGCAGATACTTAATTGTGATATATGTTGTAAAGTCTTATCTGTTTATGAAATTTTGTATCTGTTTATGAAAAATACATTTTGCTGGTACAAATATATTATTTCTTCCAAGTTCTAAAATATATACCCTGTGTTGTCAATGAAGGTGGTGAGTCTGATCATCAAAAGAAGGAAATGTATCCCATGCCAGAATACGTTTGCTGTTCTAACAGCAAGTGATAACCATTAAAATACAGACTTTGGAATTATTAGTTTTTGTACTTGAATTTGAATTTAACTTCGGACTACAAATGTAAAAATGGCTTTGACAAGGAATGTGGTTTTGATAAGTAATTGAACTGTCTCCTACTCCCCTTTTATTTTTATTTTCCCCTTTTCTTCTTTAAATATGAGTTGTGTTACTACTTTCATGTGAGTATCTTCATATTATGCTATATTAGGGACTTATTAATTTTATAGTGGTAATTTGGTGAAAAGATAGTCTCCAAATGAAACTTATTTACAGGAAAAACTCCCAGGCTGGAAAAAAATAGACAATATTGTAAAATATGTGAATCAACACTGTCAGTTACTAGTGTTTTTCATCCAAAATAATTTTTTTCAGTAGATTTTCTGTTTACTGAAATGATGTTTGCAATGTTAGTTTCTCATGGTTGAGTGACAGTAGGTCTCATTTCTTACTACCTGATAGCTGGAGGCCTTTCTCAGCTATTGGAAGCTGCCTGCCTGCATTGTCCTGTAGCCCCATTCGTCTTCAAGCCAGCAACAGCAGATCCGATTTTTTCCGTGGTGGAATCTCTGATTTCTCCTTCTGCTCCCAGCAAGAATAAGCTCTCTGCTGCTAAAGATTCATATGATTAGGTCAGTCTCACTCAGATAATTTGCCTGGTTTGACATAAACTGATTTGGGACCTCAATTATATCTGAAAAATCTTTGCACCAGCCACCATAAGTTAGTATTTGAGTCACCGGCAGAAGTTGTATATGCACTAGGGGCCAGGAATTTTGGAAGGGCCATTTTAGAGTTCTGTCTGCTACATAGATGATCAAAAAAGAAATTTGTCCAAGTCCCCAAGGTAGAATAGGGGTTTAAATAAAATCTAAGTACAGTATTTTATAATCTTTTGGCATATGTCATCTTTTATGAAGTTTATAATAAAGTTAAGTATAATACTGCACTTTCCAATTTTATGTTGCCAGTTAATACACAGAGTTCTTTAACTTCAATGTTCTTTACTTGATATTTGCATTTATTTAAAAGTTGACCCCTCTACACCCACCAAGCAATTGAAGATCTACTTATAACTTTTGACTCCTGAAAAAGTGAATTACTAATAGCCTGCTGTTGCCTGGAAGCCTACTGATATTATAAAGGAATAATAAACACACATTTTGTATGCTATATTTGTTATTCACTGTATTTTTAGCATAAAGTAAGCTAGAGAAAAGAAAATGTTATGAAAAAAACGTAAGGAAGATAAGGTACCTTTACAGTCCTTTAACGTGTTATTTATTGGCAAAGATTTGCATATAAATGGACCCCACATATTTCAAACCTATGTTCAAGAGTTCAGCTATAAATTAGCATTATTAAGGGGTTGGGAGAGGAGGGGAAAGTGCACTTATTTAGTATCTGTTATTTGATCTAGATATTCTATATACTTATGAAAATGACACACATATATAATATACTCTGGTAAAATGTGAGATGTAATAAAACTTCTGAAATTAATAGTTAATTCGCATATTACTCAATGATTTTTAGGCAGTTTGAGTTATCATCTGATTTACTTTATAATCCAAGTTGAAAATGTTCTCTCCAGAAAGAAATGAAAAAAAAAATGGTTTGACATCAACTGTTTCTGGATGTCACATGAGTGACATCCTATATTTCTTTGGGATATCACTCTTCAAACAGAAGGCATTGATATATTGTGTATAGCTTATTTATTACCTATGTAATCCCTGTGTATCAGCTCACATCTTTGGAAACAGTAGGAGTTTATGTGCGTTTTGCTGACTATTGATAGTTCTGAAGGCCTGGCAGGTTTCAGTAAACCTTGTGGATATACTTAGAGTTGGTGCAATTTTTTATGGTGAAGTACTTATTCACTTTAGTGAGGTATGTGTAATGCATCTTAAAAGTAAAACTTATTCAAGGGGCAGCATCTTAAAATGTCATGATATCCATACATAGAAAAAAAGGCAGAAACTTCATATTGCCATTCAATTCATTATGGCAATATTTTTATTTTTTTTATTTTTGAAGATAGAAAATGATTCCACAGAGTCATTATTCTGTATAACACATAAATTTCTAACTGCATTTACAGGGCTAAAAGTTTGCCAACAAAGCAAAAGGGAGACCAGAAAATTTGTTGATGACATATCCAATGAATGCAATTTTGGACAATAGGAGGCATGTTAGGCCTGACTGAATCTATTCATTCTCCTGTCAACAACTGGCACGCCTCCTTCACAGTTGCAGAAAAGCCACAGGAAGTTCCTTACTTTTGCAAACAACATGTATACCAAGTGCCTTCACCCTCCACAATCCTTATTGCATATTGAGATATTTTTCTCCAGGTTAAGTAAGAAATTAGACTATTATTAAACACTGATAACTAATTTAATCTATATACAGGAACAGTATAGGTACTGTTTTTTGTACATGTTAAAGACAAATAAATGAAAGAAATTCTCTCTAATTATAAGAACATGGTACCTCATGATGCCAAAAAGTGTCAAAGATAAGACAATTTTGGCACATATTGTAATATGTTTCATCCAAAGTATGGTCATTCTTGTGTGATGCTGATGCTTAGTTGTGAATGACTGTCACTACAGTGGTTGGGTCAGGAACCTTTTTAAAAAACTCTTCAATCTCATATCTCTAAATGCTGCCTAGTCTAGAGATTTTGTTCCTTATGTGAACATTGTACCTCCAAATATCCTTTCTGCAAATAGTTATCCCTTTACAAGTTAAAATGTTCACATCTGCATTTGATTTTTCACTGACTTGTAAATATACTTCTTTTATGATGTTGACATACTACAAAAGTAGTATGTTGACATTAATTTATGAAATGGCTCAAATACCACCAAAACCTGTCGTTTCAAATAGCCTCTAGTTGTCATTCGCAAGCTATATAATGATGTTGTTTCTTCTTTTTTTGTTCCTTCATAATTCTGAACACATTCAGCTTCAAAAATTATATTTATAAATTTTCTTAAAAATGGATTATGTCGGGATCCCTGGGTGGCGCAGCGGTTTAGCGCCTGCCTTTGGCCCAGGGCGCAATCCTGGAGACCCGGGATCGAATCCCACATCCGGCTCCCGGTGCATGGCTCTCTCAATGTGTGACTATCATAAATAAATAAAAATTAAAAAAATGGATTATGTCTTATTGCCTAGGAGATATGTAAAGGTATTTATCTACACACTGGCTTTCCTTATATCTGAATTAGATGACTTTAAGAGCTCTTCTCCTTCAGATTATAACCTGATGAATTTCCAGTTTTAACTGTAGTATCTTTACAAGAAATGCTAAACTTGTATTTGCAACTTCTACATAAAAAGTTGCTTGCTTAGATTCATAGCATATTTGAAATTTTATTAAGCATTACAAAGCTATGATTAGTTCTCCTGCTTTATTTGTTATATCTTAATTTGAGAAGGACCTTTGGAATTTATTTTTTTATTTTTTTATTTATGATAGTCACACAGAGAGAGAGAGAGAGAGAGAGAGAGGCAAAGACATAGGCAGAGGGAGAAGCAGGCTCCATTCACCGGGAGCCCGATGTGGGACTCGATCCCGGGTCTCCAGGATCGCTCCCTGGGCCAAAGGCAGGCGCCAAACCGCTGTGCCACCCAGGGATCCCAGGACCTTTGGAATTTATTAAGTATTTACACAAATAAATCTCTAATTGTGTTTAGAGGGAAAAAAAAAACAGAATTTTATTGAGAAAATAGGACTCTAGAGCATGAAATTTCTTAGAATATTCTTTTCAAATTTTCACTACTTTGTAAAAGGTATCTACACATGAACCCAATAGCAAATAAAGCTGAGGTGTGGGTCTCTGAACATTAATTTTGACACAAGATCTTAAGTATATGTAGTTTAAATATTTTGTAGAAAAAATATTTTGTAGAAGTATCAGTATATATTCATGTTATGATTGGTGGTAGCTTTTTAAATATTTGATTATATAATTATACTTCATGTATTAAATATGTATTGCCTAATATACAACAAGTGTTTTCTTCGCACTGGTGAATTTTTATGAATATAACAGAAAATCCTTTGCCTCATGGAAACTGTATTCTAGAGAGGGGATATAATAAACAATAAATAAAGAGTTAAGATATATAGTCTATTAGATAGTAATATGTACTATGCCAAAAAGAAATCTGGAAAGAGGAAAGGGAGTGGAGGCAGAATTTTAAATTTTAAATAGAGTGATCAAGGGAGGTCTCATAAAGAAGATATCATTTGAGCAAAGACCTGTAGTAGTTGAGAAAGCCAGTTATGCATTTATCTATAGGGGAGAGCATCCTAAGCAGAAGGAAGAACAAGATGAAGACTACTGACATGGAAACATGGGTTGTATGTTCTAGGAATGACAGGGAGGCTAGGGTAACTGGATGTCAGGGGCAACAGGATGAATACGAAGGTCTCTAAAAAGACTCAGTAAGTCCCTGGAATAATTTGACTGTTTTTGCAGATATGGTGAGATGACATTCCTGGTGGCCTCCCACATTCTAGCTAGCTTTTACAATTTTTCTGTCTCCACCAAGTTTTCTGACTTCTTATGTTAGTTCCTCAGATACATAGTACTTTATACTTCTGAATTTTCTGCATATTTGGTTTTGGTGGCAGGAATGAGGAGACATGTCATCTTATCAGACTTTGAAGTGTAAAATTGTTTTGAAATACAAATAAGAAGTAAATATTTCAGACTTTGAGGGGTTTTAAAGGTACCTACCCCCTCATTTTATAATACCTAAATTCTAATGCTTTTCAGCCTCTATAAATACTACTGAACTACAATAGGAAGGACATTACATTCTTTTGGACAGTTTAATTGGAAGAAAAAAGTTTCTTCACGTTGTTATATCTTCTTTTAAAAGTATACCTAATACATTTATAGACTCATAAAGATTCTGATTTAATATATTGGAGGAATGTTTATGTTTTAAAGATCTATCACTGACTGAGTTAAACTAATAAGTTTCAGAATTCTGGTTTTACCACTACAGTTCAGCAAACGCATATTGAGTGTCTATTAAATGGAAGAAAATATGCCAGACACTGGGGTAGTAATTTTGATCAAAATTCAAACATTATTCTTGTCTTTTGAGAGCTTCTAGTCTAGTGAGTTATAAAAATAGGGCCTTTATCACGATAATTATTTAAAAATCTGTTGAAACTCTGTCTCACTTCCCATTCACTGTTTAACCTGTTTTAATCTGACTTTCACTCTGAACAGAACTGTTGAAATTGAATTGCTTTTATGAAAATAATCATCAATGTCTATTTTACCAAAAACAGAATAAAGATACTTATCTGTACTCATATGACTAATTTTTTGAGTAGGATTTCTTATGTTTTACCATTCCCAATTATTTAGAAACTCTCCTTTTCTTTTTTTTTTTTTTCCTATTTTGTTTTGCTTTTTTTGATGTTATTCTTACTTGGTTTTCCTTCTGTATCAAGGATTGTTCCTTCCAATCTATCCCATTCTTGCTTCTCTCTTTCTGATTAAGACTATATTGCCTCTGGGGGCTGTTCTGGTCCCTCACCTTCTCTCCATTTACACTATTTCTTATATGATCATGTCCACTCACAGGCTGCAATTTTCAAATGTATGTTGATGACTTCTAATTATGTATTTCCAACTCAGACCTCTTTCTTTATGTTTCATTTCCATGTATTCATTTGCCTACCTTACCTCTCCATTTGCATTTCAATAGACGTTTGATACATGAAATATGCAAAAAGGAAATTTAGATTCACCTCCTTTTTACCCTGGTAGTTATCAATGTTTTGTAAAAGGAACCTTCATTCACTCAGTGGTCAGATTAGAAGTCTCTATGTGGCTGAAGAACAGATGTAATAGAATGTGTCTTCCATTTCAAAGAAAAGTGTTTTTCACTAGAATGCAATGTCTAGAAAGAAAGCAATGTCTGGAAAAACATTGTAGAGAGTAAGGTGTTAAATTTCAATATTTCTCATGCAGAATTTGTATAGGTGATTCAGGGACTAGTGATTGGTCATGGATTTAGTGAAAGTTAAAGGACATTGGAATTAAGAAAACCCAGAATTGTATTGTTGGTATGATGAATGGATCATCAATATGTATCTCTCATAATAAGTCATCAACATATACCTATCAACTGTATCACTCAGGATGATGACAAGACTTGGAATAAAGAAAATATTTCTGAACCAGGCTCCACTTTATGCAATGTATCAGTTAGTTGGTGAGGAGGTGGCCAGTGACAACAGTGAGGAGGATAATAGAGTAGCCAGATGTCAAGGGTTTCAGAAGAGATGATTTTACTTTTTTGGGGGATAATAGTTTGGAGTTGTTTTAAGGAGCTAAGCAATGTTAACTTCCTATTTCTGGTTGCAGAAGGTATTAGCATTTAAGATAGAAATCTGCAGTTGATCAGTGTCCTCAAGAGAAAGTTAAGGTTTATCCAAAACTAGAAGTTGTCTATAAAGGAGCTGAAAATATTAATAGAATAGATTACAATGAAATGAGGTGGTCAGATTGGAGAATGATATTTGTGCAAAAATATAGAAAACCTTAATTTAGAGAAAAATAGAGAACATGAAGAGATATATTAAAGAAACATACATTTTCGACAGTAACCCAACATGCCAGTAGTGAAAATCATGATGGGGTAGCTGGCCTTACATTCTCATTAAGAATCTCAGAGGCTTTCTGAGCTCCAGATAGAGTCATGCAGTGAATTTCTGAACCATTTTGAAACTTAATTTTTAAATTTTTATTTATAATGAGTGCCTAAAAAATGTCTTATGGACTTTCACATCTGATTGTTTGAAGCTTGAACAACTGACTTCTTAATAAAACAAGATATAAGTGAAATAATATTTAAATATAGAGTATATAGGTATTATTACATGAATAATAAGTATGGATATATTCATTCTTATAATCATGATTTTGACATAGTTCATTTATACCATTGTGTATATTTTATTCAAATTGTGGTCAAGAAATTTGTTTTAGATTATTTCACTATTAAATCATGAACATTTTGAAAAAACACTGAAAAGTGCATAGAACTGAACATAATAAAAATCCATCTATACACCGACAAGCTAGAATATACCGATATAAATATTATGTCAATTTGTTTTAGAAATTATGTTAAGGAAAGAAAAGTTGTTTATGTTTTTATTGGGAAAAAATCCCCACAATATTATTTGAAATATAACTTCAAGTCTTAAGATAGGGAACAGTAGTAGGGGATACCGAGGAATCTACTTATGAAGAGGAAGGCAAGATAGAAGAAGAGTAGGGGTCCTTGTTTCATCTGTTCCCCAAATTTAGCTAGATAACTTTTAAACCATCCAGACACCTATGAATTCAACTTGAGATGTAAAATAAAAACAGCTAGGACTCTACAAATAGAAAAGAGATCACTTCTTTCAAGCCATTCTGCACTGGACAAAATGACTAGAAGAAGAATTCACCAGAAAAGAAAGAACCATATGTAATACTCTCTGCAACAAATCTAATGGTTGTGGATTTAAGTAAGATGTTGGAGATAGAATTTATGATTACAATTATACAATTACTTGTTGGGCTTGACAAAGCATAAAACTAGAGAATCTCTTACTGCAGAAATTAGATCTAATCAGACCAAAATTAAAAATACTCTGAGATGCAATCTAAACTGTATGCTCTAATAGCTAGGGTAAATGAAGCAGAAGAGAAAGTAAGTGACAAAGAATATAAGGTAAGAGAAAGGAAGGAAGCTGAGGAAAAGAGAGAAAAACAATTAAGAGACCATGAAGAGGAACTTGGAGAATTAAGTGATAGTTTGAAAAGGATAACATCCATATTATTGGTATTCCAGAGTGCGTATAGAGAAAGAGAGGACCAGAAGGTATGTTTTAACAAATCATAGCTGAGAATTTCTCTATCTAGGGAAGGAAACAGTCATTCATACCCAAGAGATAGAGAGGACCCTCCCCAAATAAACAAAACCTGGTCAATACCCCAACATATAATAGTGAAACTTCCATATTTCAGAGATAAAGAGAAAATGCTAAAAGCAGCCTGAGACAAGAGATTCCTAACATTTAGGACGAGACATATCAGATTAACAGCATACCTATCCACAGAGACCTGTCAGAGCAGAAAGGGCTGGCATGATACATTAGGGTACTAAATGAGAAAAACATGCAGCCAAAAATACTTTATCCAGCAAGAGTGTCATTCAGAATAGAAGGATAGATAACTAGCTTCCAGGACAGACAGAAACTAAGTGAATATTATGTGACCACCAAATCAGCCCTGCAAGAAATATTAAGGGGGGACCCTATAAGAGAAGAAGGGAGCCCAAAGAAACAGGGAAAATCTGCAGAAACAAGGACCATACAGGTAATATAATGACACTAAATTAATAACTTTTAATAGTTACTCTAAAAGTGCATGATCTAAAAGGTCCAGCCAAAAGACACAGGGTGTCAGACTGGATAAAATAAGTCAGACCCATCTCTATGCTGTCTACAAGATACTCATTTTAGATCTAAGGACACCTTCAAACTATAAAGGAGTGGTTGGAGAATTGATTACCATGCAAATGGACCTCAAAAGAATGCTGGAGTAGCAATCCTCCTATCAGATAAATTTGATTTTAAACCAAAGACTGTACTAAGAGATGAAGAGGGACACTATATTATACTTAAAGGATCTATGCAACAAGAATACCTAACAATTATAAATATTTATGCCCCTAATATGGGAGTATGCAATTATATCAACCAATTAATAACCAAGTAAAGAGACACATAGATAGTAATACATCAATATTGGGAGACTTCAACACTCCACTCTCGGCAAAGGACAGATCTTCTAGGCCAAAGATCATCAAAGAAACAAGGGCCTCTGAATGACACACTGGACCAAATGGACTTCATGGATATATACAGAAAATTCCATTCTAATCCAACAGAATACACATTCTTCTCAACTGCACATGGAACTCTGTACATAATAAATCACATACTGGGTCACAAATCAGGTCTCAGCCAGTACTAAAAGATTGAGATTTTCCCCTGCATATTTTCAGACCACAATGCTTTGAAACTAGAAATCAATTAGAAGAAGAATTTTTTTTTTTCAAGAAGAAATTTGGAAGGCAATCAAACACTTGGAGGTTAAACAGCATCTACTGAAAGATGAATGAGTCAACCAGGAAATTAGAGAAGTAATAAAAAGATTCATGGAAAGTAATGAAATGAAAATACAACTGTTCAAATTTTTTGGGATACAGGAAAGGTGGTCCTAAGCGGGAAATGCATTGCAATACAAGCCTCTCTCAAAAAGTGGGAAAAAACTCAAATTCAAAAGCTAACCTTCCTTTAGGAAATGGAGAAATACAAGCAAATAAAGCCTAAACCAAGCAGGAGAAGAGAAATAATAAGGGTTTGGGTAGAACTCAAGCAAATAGAGATCAGAATAATTGTAGAACAGATCTACAAAACCAGGAGCTGGTTGTTTGAAGGAATTAATAAGGTAGACAAACCCCTAAAAGTCTTATTAAAGGAGTGTGGGTCACTTCAACCAGTCAGAAGACCAAGGCCCTGAGCACATTTATTGTCTTTCAGTACAGGGCAGTGTCTCAAGGGCTCTTGTATCCTGGGAATATGACAGTATGTATTAATAAAATATTTGTGAATATTCTTAAAAAGAAAAGACTTATTAAAAAGAAGAAAAAGACTCAAATTAATAAAATAATGAATTAAAGAGGAGAGATAACAACCTATACCAAGAAAATACAAATGATTTTAAATATGTATTATGAGCAAGTATATGCCAACAAATTAGGCAATCTGGTAGAAATGGATGCATTCCTGGAAACTTATAAATTACCAAAACTAATTCAGGAAGAAATAGAAAACTTGAACAGAACACAATAACCAGCAAAGAAAGTAAAGCAGTCCTCTAAAACCTCCCAAGAAACAAAAGTATAAGGCCAAGTGGCTTCCTGGGGGAATTCTCACAAATATTTAAAGAAGAGATAATACCTATTTTACGAAAACTGTTTCAAAATATAGAAATGGAAAGAAAACTTCTAAACTCTGTGAGGCAAGCATTACCTTGATCCTGAAACCAGAATTCAATGACTCCACCAAAAAGGAGCATTACAGACTCATATCCCTTTTGAACATGTCTGCAAAAAATTCTCACCAAGATACTAGCCATAGGATCCAACAGTATATTAAGATTATTCACCACGACCAGGTGAGATTTATCCCTGTGATGCAAGGGTAGTTCAACCTTAATAAATCAATCAATGTGATAGATCACATTAATAAAAGAAAAGACAAGAACCATATGATCCTCTCAATTGATGTAGAGAAAGCAATCCATCATCGTTTCCTGATTAAAACTCTTCAAAGTGTAGGGATAAAGGAAACATTCCTCAATATCATAAAATCCATCTTGAAAAGCCCACAGCAAATACTGCTCTCTCTCTCTCTCTCTCTCTCTCTCTCTTTTTTTGCAAATACTGTTCTCATGGAGAAAAACTGAGATCTTTTCCCTTAAGGTCAAGAGCAGGACAAAGATGCCCACTTTCACCACTGTCATTCAACATAGTTCTAGAAGTCCTAGCCTCAACAATTAGACAACAACAACAACAAAAAAATAAAAATAAAAGGCATTCAAACTGGCAAAAAAGAAATCAAACTCCCACTCTTTGCAGATGCCATGATATTATATATGGAGATCCCAAATGACTCCACCCCCAAATTGCTAGAACTCCTATAGGAATTCAAAAGTAGGATGCAACATATCATGTCATTGATTTGGACTGTCTAAAGAGGCGAATTAAGGGCACAGTTTGAAGGCGTTCATTGTCTCTTTTATCAACATATATTAATTTAAAAGCAGAATATTTTTTTCCTCAGCAGTGAACTAAGTTTTGAACATAGATACACATTCTTAGTATAAAAGCTATAGGTTTTTAAATTTAGAAAGTTCTATATTCAAGTCCTAGTTAATTTACTTTTTAACTTTGTGATTCGGTAATTCACCTTGTGAATTACATTGTGATTCTGTAATTTGGTATCCTTATCTGTAAAATGAGGATGAAAAGAGCTATGTAAACAGGGATTTCAAAGTTTAAATATATTATTACTCTTAAGAATAAAACAATGGTGGGCAGCCCTGGTGCCTCAGCAGTTTAGCGCCGCCTTCGGCCTGGGGTGTGATCCTGGAGAGCCGGCATCGAGTCCCACGTCGGGTTCCTTGCATGAAGCCTGCTTCTCCCTCTGCCTGTGTCTCTGCCTCTCTCTCTCTCTCTCTGCCATGAATAAATAAATAAAATCTTAAAAAAAAAAAAAAGAATAAAACAATGGCAAGCATACATATGCCACTTTGGCCATATTTGTAATACTTGTTTTATGTAGGAAATTAAAACAGTACTTGAAAGTTTATTTCTTTTAAATATTTGACTTGTAAATGGTAAAAAACTATGAGACAGATCTTTATAGATGAGTGAAATTGGGACTCTTCTGCAAACACTTACAGCTATTAAATACAGCACCCCCCTCCAAAATATTGTCATTCTCATAAGGAAACTCATGTCTCACTTACTGTTGGCTAGTCTACAGTTATAATAGAACCACTGTTTTTTCACTGTTCGTGAAATATTTTGTAGGGCAACTTCCTAGCAATACCTATATGTTGCTTCCTAATACATCTCCTTATTCAGTATATAAAACAGCCCAAAGTAGGACATGATGGGAAAAAAAGTTCATAGGTTCCCATAACATTTTTGGTTTTACATGTTAAAGGTACTCTTATAATAAAGAAGATAAAAAAAAGTACAAGTGGATTCAGAGTTAATCAAACTATGACGTTTGAGATTTATGTCAGAAGGGTACCTTTTTCCTACTTGAAATAGGCCACCTGGAGCCTTCTTTTCTTTAGAAATGAAGACAATGCTTTACAGTTCTAAAATGCTTAATTTCAAGTGACTTATATAAGTCAACTCAGATTTTAAATTACTTATTTTTAACTAGAAGCAGGCTGAATTTTTGACTTAGGCATAAAAATAGATTTTTACTATGTAGAAGACAGCCTAAGCTAAATTATTTATATGTAAAATGAGTTTTACTCTCCCAAGAGCATAGAATTCACACTGTATTTTCATGTAGGTATTTCTTTTATATATGATTTTACTTATAGTACCATATACCAGTTCTCATACTTTTTTA
Organism: Canis aureus; assembly: GCF_053574225.1. Lineage (NCBI taxonomy): Eukaryota > Metazoa > Chordata > Mammalia > Carnivora > Canidae > Canis > Canis aureus. The sequence goes on from NC_135643.1 coordinate 15,892,127, forward strand.
TGGTAATTAAAGGTACATTAAAAAGATCTAGGGTATTGTTACAAAAGAAAAAAAATATATCTGTTCAATCTAAAAATATCTGCAAGTCTCCCCAGAGAACGTGCTTTTCAAGAAGCTACTTTCTTACAATTTTTTTTTTTTTTGAAAGTGCATCTTTTTCAGTTTGGGAGCTGTTTGAATCTCTATGCAATGTCTAAAAAGTCTCTTTTCAGAAACCAGTTCTTCTTTTTCTTGCCAGGGTAGTTACATTTGCAATAATAGGACATTGGTTCAAATAAATGTATGATACGCAGAAAGGGACTAAAACAAGATATAAGGCTCTGGATTACTTGGCAGATTCAATATGAAAACATGGAAAATAATTTAAAGAGTTAAACAACTCCTTTCTTTTCCAATTTTTTAGTGGTAAAATACACATAACATAAAATTTATTCATTAACCATTATTGAGTATACAGTTTGGCTGTATTCAATACATTCATAATGTTGTGCTACCATTACCACTATGTTTTTAAAACTCCTTTCATCTTGTAGAACTGAAACTTTATACCTATTTACACAAAAACTCTCCATTCGCTTCTCCCTTAGCCCCGAACTCCACCATTCTCCTTTCTATCTCTATGATTTTGACTACTCTCAGCATTTCATTTAAGTGGATTCATATAGTATTTGTTTTATCATAACTGGCTTATTTCGCTTAGCATAGCATCCTCAAAGTTCATCCATATTGTACCGTATGTCAAAATTTCCTTCATTCTTATGACTGAATAATATTTCATTGTATGTATACATCACATTTTGCTTGTCCATTCATCCATCCATAAACACTTAGGTTGCTTCCATGTTTTAGCTATTGAGAATAATGATACTATGAACCTGAGAGTACAAATATCTCTTCAAGACCCTGCTTTCAATTTTTTGAGACATATAGTCTTAAGTGCAAATGTTGGGTTACATCATAATTCTGTTTTCTTTCTTTCATTCTTACTTTTTTCTTTCTTTCTTTCTTTTCTTTCTTTCTTTCTTCCTTTTTTTTTTTTTTAGGACCACCATGTTGTTTTCTATATATCAGCTGTACCTTATTACAGTGGTACTGAAGGGTTCCAGTTTGTCAGGTCCTTGCAAACACTTGTTATTTCTAGCTATTTTTGATGGTATCCTTTCTAATTAGTATGAGATGGTATCTCAGTGTAGTTTTGATATGCATTTTCCATAATGATTGGTGATGTTGGTTATCTTTTCATGAACTTACTGAACACTTATATTTTCTTTGGAAAAATGTCTGTTCAAATTTTGTCCATTTTTGAACTAGATTATTTTTTGTTGAGTGTTTTTTTAAGATTTTTATTCATTCATGAGAGAGACAGAGAGACACAGAGAGAGAGGCAGAGACACAGGCAGAGGAAGAAGCAGGCTCCATGCAAGGAGCCTGATGTGGGACTCGTTCCTGGGACTCTAGGATCATGCCCTAGGCCAAAGGCAGGTGCTAAACCGCTGAGCCACCCAGGGATCCCTATTTTTTGTTGAGTTTTAAGAGTTCTCTGTATATCTGGATATTAATTTATCAGATATATGATTTACAAATATTTTGTGAGTCTCTTGCACACAGTATATAGTTGGATCATTTTTTTTTAAGCCACTTTGCCAAATTGTTTTGACTGGAGAGTTTATAACATTTACATATGAAATAATTACTAAGAAGGGACTTCTGTCATTTTGCTATTTGTTTTCTTTGAGTCTTAGTTTACTGTCTCTCATTTTTTGTATCACCGTCTTCTTTTTTGTGAAGTTGTTTTTTGGGTAACATTTAAAATTTTATATTTTAACATTTAAACATTTAAATTCCTATCTCACTTACTTTTGTGTATGTTCCATAGCTGTTATCTTTGTAGTCACCACATGGATTATACTTAACATCCTAAAGTTATAACAGTCCACTTAACAGTCCATTTATACCAGCTGTACTTTAATAATGTATAAACACTCTGTTCCTGTCCTTTGTAACTCCATCCCCAGCTCTTTCAGTTGTTGATGCCACAAAATTACATTTATATTCATTGTGTGTCCCAGAATATAACCTAATATTTTTAAAAAATCTGTTAGTCTCTTAAATTATGTAGAAAACCAAACTTACAATAATACTATCTTCTACACTGATAATTACTTTTTATAAAATATATATTAGTGTCTTAAATTATGTTGAAATTTTAAAAATGGAGTTAAAAATTGTCATTACAATAATGCTGACTTTAATAATTGCCCATGTATTTACCTTTACCATGATATCTATTTCTTCATGTGGCTTTGAGGTGCTTATGACATGTCTTTCATTTCAACCTGCAGGACTCCCTTTTGCTTTTCTTGCAGAGTAGGTCTAACGATAATGAATACTCTCAACGTTTATCTGAGTATATCTTAATTTTTACCTTAATTTTGCCTGCTGAGTCTGTCCTCCAAAAATTCTAATGAGAATGTTGATAATACTATTGAGGATGCCTTGCGTTATGAGTGTGTTCTCTCTTGCTGCTTTCAAGATTTTTTCTCTGTGTGTTTGGCTTTTGAAAGTTTGATTATAATGTTTTTTGGTGAGTCTCTTTGACTCTCTTTGTTGGAGTTCACTGAATTGCTTGGTTGTTTATATCTGTCTTTTACCAAATTTTGGACATTTTAAGCTAATCTTGCCGCAGTTATTCTTTCTTTTCCTTTCTTTCTTTCTTTTCCTTTGAGAATTCCACAATGTGTGTGTTGGTCTTCTTGATGTTGTCTCACAGGTCCCTTAGATTCTGTTCACTTTTCTTCAGTCCTTTTTTTTTTTCTTTCCTTCTTTTTTTCTCAGACTTGGTAATCTCCATTGTTATATCTTTAAGTTCACTGACTCTTTCTTTTGCCAGCTCTTCGAGTCCTTCTTGGGAATTTTTCATTTCTATTCCTGTACTTTTCAGCTCCAGAATTTGTTTTTGTTTTCTCTTTAGGTTTTTTTTTTTTTTTTCTCTTTAGGTTTTCAATACCTTTGTTGGTATTGTAATTTGCCCCTCCATTGTTTTCTTGACTTTATTCACATCTTTCTTTAGTTCAGTGATCATCTTTAAGGCAGCTGTTTTAAAATCTTTCTCTAATAGCCCTACCACTAGGTATTTTTTCTGGGATGATTTCTGCTGACTTAAATTTTTCCTTTAGGGCTTCTGAGTGTCTCAGTCATTTAAGCATCTGCCTTCAGCTTAGGTCATGATCTCAAGATCCTGGGATCCAGGCCCACATCAGGCTTCCTGTTCAGTGGGGAGCCTGTTTCTCCCTCTCCCTCTGCCTGCCATTCCCCTTGCTTGTGGTCTCTTTCTCTCTGTCTCTGTCAAATAAATAAATAAAATCTTTAAATTGTTCCATAAAATGGACCATATTTTCCTCTTTTCTTCAAATACCATATGATTTTTTTTGTTGAAAATTGGTTATTCAACCAAAAAATAGAGTAACTCTGAGTAACTCTGAGTCACATTCTCCTTTTTCTTTTTTCTCAGAACTTGTTGTTTTTTGTTTCTGTTTTGTTTTTAATTATTATAGGTCATCTCCCTTTCAAGGATCTGCCTGAAATGTAAATTTAAGGTCTTTTCAGTTCTTGTCCCGACCTGTGTCTTTTTCTAGGCATGTACATTGACATTTTCAATTTTCCTGTATATATAGCTGCTTTTCAATGTCCTGGTTGGTAATTTTGGCTCCCAAAGGAGAAAAAGAATGAATAAAGGGGGAAAATATGAGTGGTGACTCTAAGTCTTTTGGAAGTCCCTTCAGCCAGAGAGGGAGGGGCTTGCAATAGTGAAGGGGAATGCGCAAGAGTGGTTCCCTGTCTCTTTTTCTACCTCAAAATCAGAAGCAACAGTCAGCCATCTGAACCAGAGCACAGATCCCTTGTGTTTAGAGGGCAGAATTCTTTTTGCCTATCCTGGCTCCCATAAGCTGTATATGCAAGGTGTTCCTAGAAAGGCTTAAAATTATAGCTGCCTACCAAATGGCTAAGAGGTTAAAGATGGTTAGTTTTTACTGTCCTAAAGGCTGAAATTGACCAAAATTTACTACAGTTTATCCTCTAAGCCTTTCTTTGGAATTTGTAATCCTTTAATATATTTCAGACTTCCAAAATAGTTACATCAAACAGAATCTACCAATACAATTATTGTCTAGATAGGGAAACAAATTCCTTGTGCTTCCCATTCCACCATCTTCCCAGAATTCTCTGTAAATAGTGATATTTTAAAAAAATATTTATTTATATATTTTGGAGATAGAGCATGTGTGCACATGCCAGTTGGGGCAGGGGCAGAGGGAGAGAATCTTCAAGCAAACTCGACACTTAGCATAAAGTCTTATATGGGGCTCAATCCCATGACCCATGAGATCATGACCTAAGCTGAAACCAAGAGTGAGTCGCTCTACTGACTGTGCCACCCAAGTGCCCCAATAGTGCTATTTTAATAAAGAAAAAATATAGATTATTAATTTCTCAATATTTAGTGTTCTTTTAAAAATTACCAACAATTCTTATTAGAAGAGCTGATGTGTAATATTTATTCCTCAAACACTAGACTTACATAGAAATGCATAATCTATCCAGGGATGATCTATATTCCAACATAAAATGATTATGTTTAATATTAGCTTCCTATTACCTCCACATGGATGAGTCAGATTCCTTAAGCAGCCTACATTTCCTTTTGCTCCACAGACATCTGGGAAACATAGAGCAAAGTCAGATATTCAAGTGAAAATATCAGTTCATAGGTGCTTTGGGTTTCTGTATAACTTTACAAGAATTCCAAATGAAATAAGAATTCAAATGTCATTGGGGAGTTGGGCTGAGTAAAACGCCTGTCTTCAAATGAAGAACCCCTTCATGAATTTCACTTATCTCACACTGTGATGGAATGTTACTACATAAATTCCAACATAAATCCCTTTGTCTGAAATCATAGGAGATAATCATTGAAAATTTGGATTTTTGGTCTATGATTTGCTCTTACCTTAAGTTACTTTATGATAATATTTTGAGAAAAAATGAAAATATAAAGGTATCTACAATATATTTTTTTCAAAATATTATAATATACTTTCAAGTATTTATGTATAATCATTTTAATGGTTTGCATGTAATTTTATGTCTTTATATCTTTCCACACCATATCCCTAACTAATTCCTTCTGTGATCTTGGCACTATCTTCTTTGAACTGATTATCTATCTTTAAAACAAGAATGATGCTTACGTATAAACTAGATAATTATGGTGGATAAAGTGGAAGTTAATATTGTAATGTACTTCAGACTCAGAAAAAAGTGCTAAGTAATCTTTAGACACTGAGAGATAATGAACCTGTTAGTTTCTATACCTGGTCACAATTTGAATATTACATACCCAAGTAAATTATTAGAGGCCTTTAATATATAAATGACTTTGGCATTGTCATTCTATCAGATTCATTAGTCCCTTAAATGAAAAAAAATCTAATTCCTTAAAAAATGAAAGTCTAGAGATTCGTTCCGAACCCTGCATTTAAGAACATATCGAAGTGCAGTGCATATGTTACCAGAGTCCACTTAACATTCCTCGAAAGTAACTGTAAAAATTGTCATTTAATCTAGTGTTTAAAAATTTACCTCAATTTAATTCATTATATATATGAGGCTATTGAAAAAGAAAAATTAAGCATAAATTTGAGTAAAAATTGTGTAAATACTTGAACTAAACTACTCTTTAAATAGTATAGCATAAATCATTGCGGTAAATATTGCATCTACAAAACTACGCAAAAAATATTATTTGAAGACTTTAAAAAATGTTTTAGAATATTTTATTTATTTATTTATTCATAAGAGACACACAGAGAGCGAGGAAGAGAGAGAGAGAGACAGAGGGAGAAGCAAGCTTCCTGCAGGGAGCCCAATGTGGGACTCAATCCTAGACCAGGGATCACACCTGAGCTGAAGGCAGACGCTCAACCACTGAGCCACCTAGGTGTCCCTTACTTTTTTTTTTTTTTAATGATAGTCACAGAGAGAGAGAGAGAGAGACAGAGAGACAGAGAGAGACAGAGACACAGGCAGAGGGAGAAGTAGGCTCCATGCACGAGGAGCCCAATGTGGGACTCGATCCCGGGTCTCCAGGATTGCGCCCTGGGCCAAAGGCAGGTGCTAAACCGTTGCGCCACCCAGGGATCTCCATCCCTTACTTTTATAAGCTAGTCCTAGTTAATAAAACTTTCTCCAACAAAAGAATTATAAGGTATTTGAGAATTTTAACATTCAAATACAATTTTTATTGTGAAAGTCAAGAAAATAAAAATATTCCTATTATTTGATAATACAGAAATTTATAATAATGAGTATATTGCCATATATTAAGCTCACAATTTTTTTAATAAAATAATTTTTATTGGTGTTCAATTTACCAACATACAGAATAACACCCAGTGCTCATCCCGTCAAGTGTCCCCCTCAGTTTTTTAAGGAAGGTTTGAAACTGAGAGCTGTGAATTCTGTGAGTCATTACTAGCTTTGGATTTGCAAAAGGTTAATTAATCTGAGCCTCATTTTTCATCAGAGGTTTTTCATCAAAACTGAATGACATAATACCAGTTAACCACTTAGTACAGTGCTTATTACTCACACATGTTAATTGCTTTCACTATTATTATTTCAATTATTATGAACTTGATAGAAACACAACAGATTAAAAATGTCTCTGATTCAAGGTAATATTTGCTAATTGTTCATGAATTTGGTGTATATCCAGCATTTCCTTTCCGATATTTAGAGTTATTGTTTTGATTTGCTTCTTTAGTCAGAGTGTGAAGGATTAGATAAGGTAAACTGAGGAAAATACATCTTTTGGTGAAAGGGGAAAGAGTTCTAAAAACCCTACTTCATGCCTGTCAGGATATCAGCACAGAACATATTGGTAATATTTCTGTTGAATGAGAAGGGACTACGGAAAACATTTGTAATACAGAATTAATTTGTGGAAGATATCTCGATGTAATTAGTATTATCTGGACAGATAGTTGTTTATCTGTGTATGTATGTATACATACACACATACTATCTTAATTGTAATAATATCCCACTGAAAGAGTATTCTAGATGCTCAATTAGAGATGCCAAATGGTATAGAAAATGCTTATTTCATTTGCTTACAATTCTGTTCATTTTTCTTGCTGTCTAAAAGTATGGAACACGTTTAACCTTGTTTCTTCCTTGAACTGAGAGCAATTTAAGTAGAGGGTGAAATACAGGGGAAATCTGATTTTTGAAGTGTTTATAATATCTTTTGTGCCTATTTGAAGTGTATGTACAATTTTTACTGACATAGTGTGTATATCATTAATAGATTATATATTTTTATATTAGTAGATGATATATTTTAACAAAAAAGTTTAAAGATCTTTTAATTTGGATATTTGTACAACACACAGCTAATGTATATACAGAGTGCATTATTTAAATTAAAAAAACCCACCTACTTGTGAATAGTAGCATCTAAAACAATGAATATATACAATGATTTAACAAATCTGAATAGCTCTAAAGAACTATAATCCCTACTCTGACCACTCAGTTGTCCCAAAGCAGAGGGTTTTGCTTTTTTTCTTTATTTAACCTCATAAGTTAAATTGTTAATGCCTCTAGGGCAAATGCAATTCATTTTATGTGAAAATAGTCTTATGTTCAAGTTTTGCTTGATTCTTTAATTTTCAGTACTTCATAGCTTATAGTAAATGAATATGATATGTTAATCACCAGAGGTAATGCTAGTTTTTGAGTGTGTATATTTTTACACACAAACATAAGTACATATATAGATGAATGACATGGTGTATTATATATGTAATATATATATACATACATAAATATATCTGACATTATATGTATGTATGTTTTTTCCTAAAGTAAATGCTTGAAATGAAAAAGAAAGCATAATCTGGAAGAAATAGCTCCAAATTTGAAACTACCAAACCTAAATTCCTTCTCCATTCCTTATAACTTTTGGCTGTGTAATTTTGTTCAAATCACTTAAACTCTTTCACTATATTTTCTGAAGAAATGGAGTTTGTGTATACCACCTTTAAGATTTATTTCAGCTATAAGTCTATGAAATCTCCAGTTGCCCAGTTCCATTGTCAACTTTAATATGTTCTGATTCAACATGTAATAGATTTCAACTGCCTTGTCGGCAAATTATTTGTTAAGAAACAAAGAGGCTTGATTTTAATTATCTGTGTTGAGGGAAGGATATTTTGAGGGGTGGTTTGCTGGATGCATGGATGTATGGGAAAGAAAAAAGAGAAGAGGAAAACATGCACAGAGGGCAAAGCCAAGAGAGTATATTCTGTTGCCTCAAAGAAAAATAAAGAGTCATTTCATAGGCACTTTTGAAAAGTTTATTCCTTTTTTTTAAAAGATTTATTTATTTATTTATTTATTATTTATTTATTTATTTATTCATGAGAGACACCGAGAGAGAGGCAGAGACAGAGGCAGAGACAGAGGCAGGAGGAAGAAGCAGGCTCCATGCAGGGAACCCGATATGGGACCTGATCCCGGATTCTGGGATCATGCCCTGAGCCAAAGGCAGACACTCAACCGCTGAGCCACCCAGGTGTCTGCTTTCAATTTTTAGAATTATTTATTTTAAAGTTTTTTTTTTGTAATTAGTTATATGAAATGTGATATACAGATCTAAGAATCCCAACTGTAGAAAAATTTCAAGACATATATCAAAACATTTCTCAATATTTTTAGGGAAAACTCTGAGCGAGATGAAGACATTTTCCTCCATTATCTTACCAGCTGAACAATGTTTCCTCCACTTGCCGCTTATATGTATAAGAAAAAAATTAAATATTCAAACTAAAAATACAAGTGCATGATTAATACCTTGCTGAATAATTTGAGTATTCTGGAGTCATGATAATGCCTGTGATAATAAATTCACTGGCAAGTACATTAGAAAGTCTACTTTTATTTTAATTTAGAGTTAGTTGTAACTCAATTTTTTACTCCTGTCTTTGAATCTAGTTATCCTGTTTTATAATATTGTGTCCAACCAAACATAAACAAAGACTTATCAATTACTATTTCTTGACTATCTAATATATCCAGTGCCCTGTTATACACTGAAAGTATAAAAATACTTTTATATATTTTATATAGTTGCTATAATTTCTATGCTAGTGAGACAAGCATCCATCCATCCATGATGGAGACAATACCCTGAATAAAGGCTTGAGGGTAAAAATGCTTCTAAGCTTAATTTCTTAAAGCTTCTAATGTTTTTGAGAATTATGGTAAAAAAGCTTCTAAGCTTTAATTTCTTAAACCTTCTAATGTTTTTGAGAAAAATGGAGTTGATCAGGTTAGTTGCTTCTAATAATGTTTGATTTAGCAAACATATTTGTAAATATTAATTTGTGTAAAATAATTTTATAGTATAAAATACTGACTTGTACAGAACACTCTACACAACAAGCAAAAAAGATGACATCAGGGTAGTTTTAACATTACCATAAACTGTAATTCTTTACTTTCTAAGATATAAGAAGACAAGTAAACATGATGTAGCTTGTATTTAAAAACATATATGTGAGATGCATTGGTGACTCGGTTGGTTAAGTGCCCAACTATTAATTTCAGCTCAGGTCATGATCTCAGGGTTGTTGGATCAAGCTCCAAGATGGTCTTCATGCTAAGTCTGCCTGGGATTCCATCTCTCTTCACTCTGCCTCTCCCCCTTACATGCTTTTTCTCTCTCTCTTTCTCTCTCTCTCTCTCTAAGTAATTTTTTTAGAATCTCTTTTTAAAATATTTTATTTATTTATTCATGAGACACACAGAGAGAGGCAGAAACATAGGCAGAGGTAGAAGCAGGCTTCCTGTGAGGAGTCTGATGCGGGATGCGATCCAGGACCCCGGGGTCATGACCTGAGCCAAAGGCAGGTGCTCAACCACTGAGGCACCCAGGCATCCCTAAAAATAAATAAAATAATTAAAAACATAATAAAACATGTATGCACCTGGCTTGTGTATGTCACTCTCTTTGTATAAGGATAAGAAAAGCCTTTATCCCCCCTCATGGATGGAACAGATCATCAGTCCCTATAATGGACATGACTGATTACAAATTGGTATAATGGGAATATTTAGGAGGTGTTTCTTATCTGCTTTAGTGCTTGGTTATTCTTCCTTCCATTTTGACCAGTGTGAATTGTAGTGTATAATCTGCTGATCACGTTGTGTGTGTGTGTGTGTGTTAAGTGGTGGAAGAATTATTTCATCCTCACAATAAGTTTAATCTGCATTTCTCCTCAAGGTTGTAAAATTAAACTAAAAAAAAAAAACTAAACTAAAAACTAAAAAAGAAATAAAGGTCATAAAAATAGCTGGGAAAGAACAAGATGCTGCGACATCATGTTAACTCTATAGTTAGGAATGTTGCATTTGAGGAACTTTATAAATTTCAGAAAAAGCAAATCTAAGATATTTGATACCAGATTAGGCTGGTAATATATGTGTATAGATAGAAAGGATAAGGAGATGGCATTCCTATGCTACTGAAAGTGCATGAAATAAGAAAAGAACCATTTTTGTGAGGTTCTGCCTGTGGATCTCACTGAGCTGTTTTCAAAATACTTGTGCTTAATACAAAATGCTGCATATACTCTTTTGGTTAAAAGCCAAATCTAAGATGCGATTTTATAGGTAAAGGAAAAAGTAAACAAGTAACTGGATCTGAAGTGTTAATAGTATTTCTTGTTGTTTGGTTATACTCTGTACAGTAAGATGAAACGTTTCTTCTCTGTACTTCCTGCTGTTTGCAGAAAGATGAACTGCTTCTTTTGTGTGTTTCTTTCAGTGTATCCTAATTCAGCATGGAATGACTAAGTCGCTATCATTTCTATAGGTTTCATATATATATATGATTTTATTTTATTTATTCATGAGAGAGAGAGATGCAGAGACACAGTCAGAGGGAGAAGCAGGTTCCATGTAGAGAGCCTGCCGTGGGACTTGATCCCAGGTCTCCACGCCCTGGAGTGAAGGCGGCGCTAAACCGCTGAGCCACCCAGGCTGCCCTATATTTTGATTATATTAATAAAATATTAAAATACCCTGACTGGGCACCTGGGTGGCTCAGTTAATTAAGCATCTGCCTTCAGCTCAGATCATGATCCCAAAGTCTTGGTATCAAGCCCTGAGTCGGGCCCTCTCCTCAGTGCGGAGCCTGCTCTCCCTCTGCCTTTGCTTGGCAGTCCACCTACTTGTGCACTCTCTCTCTTTCTCTCTCTGTCAAATAAACAAATAAAACAAAATAAAAATCCTGACTAATAGATATATAATAATATAATTAAGGAATACTTTATATATCAATTTAAAAAATTATTCGTCCTTTCCCATGTTCTTAGCCTCAGCAGATAAAGTATACTTAGGAAATAGAAAGCAAGGGCTTGAAGAGGCTGTTCAAAGTTAGTAAAATCCATACAAATTTATAAAAGAGCAGAGACAAAAGAAAGCTAGGTTCACACAAAAAGCCTGTTAGACACTCTGCCTTCTCTAGTGAAAGTTAATAATTGTCTCCCCATCCTGAGGCCACCTAAGATGAAGAGGCAAAAGTAACCTGCCACACTTGTCAGAAATGGACAAAGTTCATCCTTGCTTTATCATGTATTGACTATAATAATGCATGTTTAATATCATGATCTGTCTTTCATTAGAAGGCTTTGGGCTTCAGTCATAAATGCATAAAATCAGCAGAAGTGTCATATAAAATGTCTGCTTCTATGTATACATATGAGTATAGATATAAACATATGTATATTTGTGTCTGTATATATAGCTTATGTCTATCTTTCTATATGTGTGTACATAGTACCTGTATTGTATTTACATATGGAAAAAAATACATTTTAATAAACACAATTTAATTTTTGTATTTACACACTACAAAGAATATTATAATCAAGAACAATATTATGTGTAGGGAGATACGTATGTGGATATGTATGTGTAGTCATTTCTTTATTGTGTTATTGACCCTGGGATGTATGTCTTTTTTTACCCAGAGGAAATTCATTTCGTTCACTCAAAAAGGCAAAAAGTACATTGTCCCAGTATTTATATTTTAAAAATAGACAATTTAAAAATGTGTTCCTGCTTAGAACTAGCAGAATCAGAATGAACACAAATAAAGCATATGTGGCCATATGGGAAAGAATCTCCCAGATTTTCAATGAAGTCCTCATAAAATACTTTTATTTCCTATGGGTAGAATTTCTGAAAGGCACTATCCTATAATGATTTAGAGCAGACATTGGAGTCAAGACTCTGGCCCTTGTTCCTTTGAAATATTCCTTGCACTGAAACTTAATTTTCATAACTGTATGTATATATAGTAGTATGTGTATCACATAATAATTTTAAGGATTGAATGAGATTCTGCAGTATAGAAAAATGATTATTAGAAAATGTTAAGTACTGTTTGGATTACAGCATTTAAAAATAAGAAAACGCTAAGATTTATCGAAAGTTTACTATTCAGTTAGCAAAATTTATTTACATTTTACATGGATAATCTTACTTAATGCAGTTAATAACCCTTACAGATAGATACTATTATTAGATTTTACAGATGATGAATTGAGGGTTTAGAATTTGAATCCCATGTTCAAGATCCTATGCTTAACAAGCGGCGGTCAGAATTTGAAATCAATTTACTCCTAGAATGTGTTTAACCAATACCCTGCTGACATGCAATCATTCAAATAGAAGTTAGCCACAACTCTTATCATCATTATTATTGTATGTGAGTGTACAGGCCATAATTATCCACTAGGATTTTTGTTAATTCTTCATGGAGTATTTCCCAAATTACCTCTCTCAAAGGCTTGTATGTGTCTAAATTTTCTATAAATATTATTAAATTTGCTACCATAAAAGATACTTAAACCCTTGTTCAAAATAAAAAGAAAGGAAGTAAAAAGAAAAATGAAAAATAAGTTAAGATCACAATAGAAGTCTGATTTCCTTTACACTGTGTGAATGGCTCTCAAGAAGTTTCCTGATTTTATCTCCTATTATTTAGAAAAATATTCTTCAAACTATGAACTCCTAAAGATACCATGATACGAAACATCTAAAGTATTAGCCACTTTGTTCTGCAAGAGCTTTTTGGACTTACATTGTCTTTCAAAGCTTTTCCTGAAATAACACTTTGATGTACTATTCATCATTTCCATTTGGAAGAAGTAACTACATTCCTGCTTAGCTATTACACTGCTTCCAGTACAGTGTGTTTCAGTAATAAATAAAGTGCATGCTTTAAGTGGAAGTATACATTTTTCAAATATATATATCTCTGGCATATTTCCAGAAAGTATGACAGGATGTTTATGTTATTGTTTAATGGCAACACTCACTTCTTTCTAGGAGCAATTTTTGATGAATCTGCCAAAAAGGATGATGAGGTGTTTCGCACAGCAGTTGGTGACCTCAACCAGAATGAAGAGATTTTACAAACTGAAAAAATCACATTTTCGGTGACATTTGTTGATGGAAGCAACCCTTTCCAAGCAGTTCAAGAAGGTAAGGTCTAACAGCAGTTCAGTTTTTATTTTGTTTGTGTTTTGGTTCAATTTAAATGCGATAAAATTAGATTTGTAAAAGGCCATCAACATGGACGTCATTTTTGCATCTTTGCTGCATTGCTTTTCTTCAACAATGCTTTTTGTAGATGTTAATCCTGAATTCTGCTTCTGAAGGGGCAGGGTGTGGAAAGTTGTTTTAATTGAAGTATATGTGACAATGAACATAGTATTTCCAGGAAAAGCTTTATAATATTTTATGACCGCAGTGTACATTAAGTACTCCTTAAAACTATGACTTTCTATCTAAATTTTTAGCTTTGACTTTTTTGAGATAATGGCCACCTTGAGTGTCCTTACAACATATGATGGCATTTTCAGTGTATTCATGACAAATGCATTGGTGGAAAGAAAACTTGTAGGCACTACATGCAAATCAAAGATTTAGTACTGGGGTAATTTTTATACTCTCTACAGTATGCCAAATATTAAAGCATTTGCCTCCATTCTCTCTGTATAGTTGAGTGAATTTACATTTTTCATAGGGACAAATCATACAAATACAGATAATTTTTATTATACTGGAATGGTCATTTGTATGAATGAAGGTTTTGAGTGAAAGATTTACGAGTAATAGAATTTTATTTTTGATGCTCTAATTCTAGTGAAATAGCCTTTTGATTGGCAAAGCACTCATTGTTCATGAAATTATTTGCTGCTAATCTAGTTTATGTTTTATTGTGACAATGTATTTAGACTAAAGATACCAATACAAAGTTTAGTCAAATGAAGCACTTGTTTCATTAAAAAAATTAAAGCAGGTTTGGCAGAAGAAAAGACAGACAAAATATTAAAAGTACTAAAGTTTGGCAGGAAAGTTTTAGAGACAAATATTGAAAGGATAAGGAAAATAAATATAAATGTTTTTGAAAATATAAAGAAGAAAATGCCTTTCATCTAATGTTGCATCTGCATGATATACAGGAAACCTTTACTGGAATATGCTTTTGGCCAGTAGCATTGGCTACTGTTGAACTTATTTATATTTACTTGTGTCAGTAAAAGAACACGTAGAATGATGCGATGTAATGAATTTTCCTTCTTAATAACTTGATTGAGTGAAGAAGTATTATTTTATTGAAATGAATAGAAGCGTTTTAGTAAGAGATACTTTTGCAAAGAATATGATGCTTATTATGATAGAGAATCTTGATATTTGATAATATATGCCAATTTAAAAAGTTTAATGAAAAAGTTAATAAAGACATCTAGTTATTTTTATTTTAAAATAAAATTGTTGTGGAAATATAGGATCTGCAAAAAGTATGTGTTGGTAAATTTTCTGTTGAAACACTTAAAAATGTTAATTTAATATTATAATTCATAAAGCAAAATGTGAAATAATAAAGTAGAATTTGAGGAAAGCCCAATAATGTAAAATAATATAATTCATTTGACTCTTAGTTTTTTTTTTTTTTTTTTTTGACTCTTAGTTTTAATGACTAGAATGAGAGCAGGAAAAAATAAGGACAGATCTATTTTCGTGTTTTTCTTCTGATAACCTATTAATAATTATAAATTAACTTTGAAGACATGCTAAAATATCCATTCCTTTTAAAACTGCAATTTGAGAAGTTTGGAAATAAATAAATGAAGACAACATAATGGATAGAAGGGAATTACAAAGTCTGAATAAATACCTCCCTCACGCCTCTTTTAGAGACTACGATTTGAAAAGTGAAGACAATTTTTAAAATACCACAATTAATCTGTTCACATATTGCTTTGTGTAGCCATTCTGCTGCCAGCTCAATTCTGGAAGCAAAAATCTCTCTCAAAAAGAACTGCTGTGACTTGAAAGAATTTGTGGTGCATAAAGCAAATTAAGAGAGGAAATAAGTTTTAAGTTTCAGAGATAGAAACCGCTAGATATTTGTCAAGAAAGAAGAAAGAGCTTGACAGTATGCTTGATGGTTTCTGATACTAACAGGATGTTCTAGACCAGTTATTTTGATGGTCTGCTCTAGGTAATGAACCTGAAATAAGTTCTAGGATGCACTGGAACTACTTTGTTTCCACATTCAATATGAAGAAAGATCTTGGCTAATTTTAGAAATAAAAATAATACTTTCTAGAGCTCTTTCTGTAATTGATTGGTTTGGGAAAAAAGGGTAAAATATTCACCTGAAAAAGAATAAATGATTCAGGGGTATTTCATTAAATGTTTTGAGAAAGTAACTTAGGAGAAAAAAACCCTCAGTTGTGCCATCGAGAATGGCCAGTTTTTCTATGATCCTGTCTTTGCTGCAATACCATTAAAATCTATAACACACAGTCTTAAATCAGCTTCTTTTTTACATTCTAAAGAAGGGCAAAGATTCAATGATAGTTATTATTGATTTTTTACACATTAGCACTCCTGGTGAACTTCTAAAAAATTCATGGTTTTGAGTTTTGTTTTTTATTTGTTTGAATTTGAAAATCTGATCCTTGAACAAGCAGCATCATCAAGGATATAGGTATTTGGTAATAATAAAGAAGAAAACTAATAATCTGAAATCCTCAATTTATTATTAGAATTTCTTCTAGCCAGCCACATTTAGGAAATGACTTTTATTTTTACAAATTTAATATTTTTGTTTGCTTTATCTTTCTACTATCAGCATTTAATGAGAGAAGGATTTAAAGATAAACAACTTATTAACACTTAAATAGGGTTAGAATATTGGTGCTATTAAAATCCTCCTTTGTAGCTTTGGTTACAGTAAGTTTTGCATTGTAATAATTATTTTTAATAATGAATATTTAATAATTACTTTTACAATGAGTTTCTAGATGAAGATATCTTGGTTATAACACAGGATTGATACTCCTTTCTCTGGAGATCAATGATTATATCGATTATCTTTCTCATTATCCTTTAACATTAATCTCAGCACTATTAGGTAAATGAAATATAGTAAGTAAATTCCTGTTTTTAGAAAAGTAATCTGGAATTAAACTATTATTCATCTTTTGTCCTCTGAGTTGTGGAATGTTAATTAGGGGCAAAGAATTTTTCATTCCTTAACTTGGTATAATTATTTTTGTCACTTTTTGGGCAGGCAGTATGTAGACTATTTTGGTAGCTGGGCTAAAGATATACAAAAGGAAAATAAAATCATATGGATTAGTTTTGAAAACCTTGAAAAATATACCGGTGGAAAATTATATTAACCTTAGGTGAATGTTTTTCCAAATAGATGAAGTAATTGAGAGCAGTGTGGTTAAGTAATTCTCCCACATGGTGCGAGTGTATAGCAAGAGAAAGAACTAAACCAAACCCTTCATACCACTGGCTTAGTATTTTTGTATATCTGCTAACCATATGTACATGAGAGAGAACACGCAATTTGTTTTAGGAATTCAGTAAGTACTCTGGAGAATAGAAAATTGTAGTAGATTTATGTTTTGATAGGTACTATTAATGTTCATGGGTTTTAGATAGCATGGAATAGTAAAAATTGTCCAATCTAGTTGATCAATCCTAGTTGATAACATAAATTACTCTTGTTCTTTCATCCTTGGTTTTCTCATCTATGAATAATGAAAAACTCAAACACGATGCATTTTTAAGTAGTTTCATCTCTATAGATGAATTGTTTCATGACTCTGATTATAGAAATGATAATTACTTAGTTTTTCTTTAACGATGACTGAACTCGATGAAATTGTCTCATGGTTTTTCTGTGGCCTACTTCAAAATAAATTAATAGGATATATGATACCTGTCCTTGGTTCTGCTATCTCATATAACTATTCATTGCAACCTAAAGAAATCATAATCACCACAATCTAGAAAGGGCCTTTTGCAGATTCAGGTGACATGATCAATACAGCTTTTGCTTGGTTAGTTTCCTTACTCCTCCCTTATAGATTGTTGTCTGTGTGTCATCTATAAACTGGCTAAAACATAGATGCATAAATGTGTGGTGTGAAATACACTGATTTTCTCTACTGAAAGCAATAACAATTGTTGATATTGTTGGCTCCTAGTTGAGACTAACACCACTGTGGTCTGTGAAAGGTGAGGATTTATAAAAAAATAAGGTTAGGGGAAAACAAAGGGATAACATTTGTAAAAATGTTCACATAGGAAGTTGTATGCAGAAATAAGAATTCATGACTCTTACAATCATTGGATATATCAGGCAGGCTATAAAACAGCATCTATTGGTATTGAATGGCAAGATTCAGTTAAAACCTTTTAAAATATTTTCTCTTATTAGAAAACTCCTAAAAAAAAAAAAAAAAAAAGAAAACTCCTAAAAATGAAATGTGCATAGTGATAAGAGTTTAAGGGCAGAATTATACTGTAGCATCACAAATAATTCTATTTGAAAGAAAAAAGGGCACCTATCTTAATTATTCTTATTTATGTTTTATCACAAACCATTTTAAATAAAATAGTTATAAATGCTGTTTTTAAAATAAAAAGCAGTAATGGTTAACATTGTTCATCATCTAAAGTTTCAGCCTGGTCCACCTTCAAATTACTCCTTTGTATATCCAACATGAATATTAATTGTTCTCAAAAAGTCTTTTGTAAAAAATAAACATCTTACTTTAATACGGTGATAATTTTAGTCAAATTTGCCTCATATATCTTCAAAGTAAAATTCAGTATAAAACAATGTGGCTTCTTTTATTTATGGTTTGTGGAATTAGTCTTATTTCCTTCTAGTTATATATAAATGACACATGTTTTGTATCATGTGTGTAAAGGGGTAACAGGAAATCAGTGGAGCCAAAAAAGTATGTAAGAAAGTATAACTAGGGAAATGTACTTCTCCAAAATACATCACCATTTGCTATGAATATTTGCTATGAATATTTCTGGTGCCATAGGCTAAATCTGAATAGTCTTGTTCAAAGAATGTGTAAATGTAAAAGATGATTTATGTGGCTGCTCTGTTTGATGCTTTATTCCAAGGCATAGTCACATAATTTATATTTCTCTCAGTTTTAATAAGACATATTCATTGTGATAAAAAATCTGCTAATTTGGAAATGTTTAGATAGTATTCTGCAGCTTTCCTAGGATAGGGCTGCAGTGTGTATGCTTCATCAGCCTGTGTTTTTTGGACCAATTTTGATAGCTTCAATTCCAGCTTATTTTCTGAATTGCCTGTCAATAAATTGAACTTGAGGATTGATTGGATCCAACAGGCCAAGAAATAAAATCTGAACGTAATGTGGCACAATTCTGCTCTTTTGGTCATTTTTTAATTCATTTTTTCATCCCATCTTTCCTTCCCATATCAAAACAAGTGTTATGCTTTGAATCACAGTCTCTAGGCCGAGTACTCAGTATAACTGATCCCCAGACATTTATGCAAAGGGGTGGAAAGAAGAGATGCTGCAGCTTACTGGCCATCTCCAGACATCCACACATCAAGAGGGATATTGGATGTCCATTCATTGGCTCTCTGGACCATCGGTTTCCCTCCACAAGTCTGGGATATTTAGTGATCCACTCCCGAGTCTTGGGTCACCTTTCCTTTCTACCTGCCACATTCTAAGGACTGGCTAAAAAGATCTGGAATCAGAATCTTCCTAGTTTGTCATCTTTAGTACTAACCATCAGTGTGATACTAAGCATCTGAATTCTATATCTGTTAGGAACAATACCAGCATGCATTATTTTAAGCATCTCACAGTAACCCTTTTCATTGAAGAATTGCCCATCAAGAAGAATTAAAATAGAATATGCTTAGAATCTAATTTCAAGAGTACTCAGTCCAATCAATCTATCCAAGTACTCTTAAAATGCCTAGTACTGTTCCAGGATTGGGACAGACCTGACAGGAGATTTTAAAGGAAATAGAGGATGCAGCATTAGGACTGTGGGAAGCTTTAAAAATGTACTTAGGGAGGGCTGTGAACTTTTAAAGCATGAACAGTCATTATGCCTTCTACCTGTAACTTGGGTTTTTAATTATGTTAATCGTAAAAAGGAACAAGACATTATAACTTTTTAAAAATATTTACTTTTCAGAAAATAGAAGGAATATCTTTCTTAAGGAAATCCATTATTTTTTAACTTAATGAAGATACAAATTTATGGCTTGATCTTTATTTTCTGTGATTTATTCTTGTGTCTTCTATTGGTAAGCCTTTCCCTTATCTCATTCAACATTATGCTCTTAAGGTAACAGATCTACTGCGGATAGATTGAAAATCTGTATCATAATTTTATAGCCTTTTTACTTTGAAGTCTTTTACCTCCATATCTACAGTTGTGCACTCTTGTGTAAGTTACCTCATAAAAAATATATTTTAGCTACATGTGGTGCTCTGGATCTTGTTTTATTTAGAAGAATCTTTAGCAGCTTTCTATAAAGGCTGTGTTTAACAGAAGTAAAGATTTATTTTTTTGTTGTTGGCTAAGTGTTCTTTCTCCCTACCAAATATTTTTCACACAGTAATAGCAGACCACTTTCTTCTCTTTCAGCCTTTTCAGCATGCTTATGGCAGCATAATTCAGTCTTTAATCGGTTTTTTACGATACTGACTTGGTAAAAAAATCACCTATCTGTCTTAAAGTAACTCTGAATATATGGTTTATTAGATTAAAAACCACGCTTACCTACATCCTGTAGTTGTTATGAGTCCATTGTATAGTCATAAAAATAGTTTAAGTTCACATTAAAGATGACTTTACTGTATTCAGAATTTTTAAATCATTACCAGTATTATTGATATCAGTGTTTCAAATGAAATAGTCTACATGCTTTAATCTAGAACAAAAAGTGACCTGATTTTTAAATTATTTTAATATTTAACACCTATTTTTTTTTCATGTCCTTGGCAAGTGTTGTGTGAGGTTTATGGGAATTGTACTATGTGTGGTCTTTTACTATTCATGCAATATTTTGTTGAATTGCCTTGTAATTTTCAAAAGAATTATCACTGAAACACTCTTTTTGAAAGGAACACACACAAAGCCAATGTACACTAGGAAATTGCATTTTCTGGGAAAGGAAGAGAATGAATCAACAAGTACTTTTTGGGTGCCTGTAAGCATTCAGACTTGAGCTATTACTCAGCATAACGCTGTGCTCGCCACTGGCTGCCCTGTAGTTTTCCATGGTTAGGTTGACCTTTATTACATGTATTAGGTCCTGACCTGTATGTTCTCCTCTTCCTTTTACCCTCCCACTATAGTACTCTTTTTAAACTCCTTATTCAAATTATTTTAATCTTCAAGTCTCAGTATTGTGCTGTATACACTCAGCATATCTACATTTCATTTAGTTTTATATTTCTTAAATTTGATGCCATTTATTCTGCTTGGGGAAAAACATGGAAATTATATTCATGGGTCATGGAATTAAATAATTCTGTCTTTATATGAATTCTGCTCCATCTTTTATCATCTTTGGGATCTTAGGCACACCTAATATCTCTGAGCTTCAGTTTCTTCATATGTAGAATTGGGCTAAATACATATTTCATTAGGATCGCTAGGATTATGTGAGTATTATATGATGATTTTGTGGGGTTGTCATTACGGGATGCAGGTTTCTCTACTAATATAAATACATGCCAATAATAGTGGAGTGGATGATTTAGTACTATTTTATGTGTCCATCAGTAAATTTCTATTGCTCCCTGACCAGACCTTACCTTTTCAAACACCCTTTACCATATGTATTGGTGTTTCCCATGGATACCACTGAACTGAGTAGCCTTGTCATCTGCCTTGTCAGCACCTTTTCCCCACCGCCCCCCCTCCCCTCCAATGAGTGTTTCCCCATCGAGATCCTGAATGCTGGGGTTGTAAATATATAGAAATTAAATGCTTCTGCTTTTTTTTCTTTCTCCTGGGCTAGTTCTGCTAGTCAGCAGAGGAAGATGAGAATTATATCTGTAGTGTGATTCATTTGGCAAATAGTAGTGATGTTGCAACATGTGTACTTAAGGTTGGGAGGATTTAAAATACCTTGTTACCATTTCTGAGAAGTAAAGAAAGCCTGTGGAGACCAAATTAAAGCTTTCTGGTGATTTGTGTGGGCCTAATACAATCAGAGAAGTAAATAAGGCACTGAGTCATAACTAAATGGGATTCAGTTGTAGGGAGGCATAATGTTGTAGATGAGCAATATATGTGGAGGTCAGATATAGACATAAATTCAAGGAAAACTTCATGCTTTAAGAGATGCATCATCTCTAGTATTTTGAGTTTATTTCAGAAATGATTGTATAAAAGGTTGTCTTTTTATGTTCTGCACATTTTCATTTCAACTATGATGGGCAAATATTTACTCTAGAAACTTTGTTATTGGTTTCTTGACTTCTCAGTACTATTCTTCTTCAATAATACATGATATCATGTTATTTCTCAGGAATTCATGCATCATTTCAAGACATATTTGCTTTTTGTTCTTTGGTAGACTAATACAATATGATGGTAAGATTGGCTACGCTCATTCCATAAGATATATTTTAAAATATAGAAAATATAGAAAAGACTTAACATGTCTATTATAAATGAGAAATATATTCCAAAGAGGAAAATAAATGTTTCTTAAAATATATTATTTTGTGGGGGAAAAGTTATATAAAACAAAGTCAGAAATAATACTATTATACAGACTGTTTTTGAATAGAATGACTTCAAATATTCAATAATAATCTTTGTACTTTACTTTTGAATTAATACTTCTGAAAGGTAAATAATACTTTGGGATAGTCCTGAGTCCTTATTCATGTTATTAAAACTGAGCAAGATGTAGAGAACTGAGGTAATAGAAAGTAACTAGGGGATTTTAAAAAGAGAAACATTCTTACTGGTCAAAGAATAAGAAACTGACATATCAGCTTCATTCTACCTTCTTCCAAATCCTGTATTCATTCTGTTACATTGACTTGTTAATAACTTTTATTATTTGTAAATAAAGATTTCATCTTTTATTCACTTTTGAATTTCTCAGTATTTTGCCCCATTTAAAGGAGATTTATCTCCATATTAACCTACTATATATATATATATATATATATATATATATATATATATGGTGTGTGTATATATATATATATATATATATATTTACCCACCTACACATACATCCATACACATGTGTATATTAAACATATACATTATATACCATATGTATATATATGCCGTGTATGTATAACATATACACTATGTATACTAATTTTATCAGACACTGTTTTTTTGGTATTCTTTCGGTATTGATTCATGCCTTTCAATGGAACAATTTATTTTTTTATTTTTAATTTTAGTGTACAATGTTTGTTAAAATGGAACAGGGAAGATTTGATCTCAGGCCAGAATTCCCTGAGGGCACAGAGAGATCACCAGTTGATACTTACTTTCTTTGGAAATTGGTTAAAGTTTAAATAAGAGAAGGGTTGACCAACTGTCAGAAGACTATGAATTACCAAGAACAATTCATTATTCTTTCAAAATTTAAAATCATAATTGTTCACTTATGTATAAGATACTTTAATATACTGACTGTGCACTAACCATTAGGAGTTTATATAAATGAATGAGACAAATTTAACTGAGCCACCCAAGGAATTTATAATCTAATAAGAAGATATACAAAAAGAGCCAAACAAGAAAATAACTTATTTTTTTAGTGGAAAAGAGTCATATAAAAGAAAATAAATAATAATATGATAGAAAATAACAGATGGAGTGTGTGTTTCTGTGTGTGTGATTTAAAACCAGGAGTTTATTTTTGATTATAGAAGACACAAAAAAGTAACATTTAAGTTAAGATTTAAGGCTTCAGAGTAGCCAGCAATGCAAAGAGGAAATTTCTGGCAATTGCATATGGGAAAACCATTTGGAAGCATTGGCTTTCTGTATTTGAGGGATGAGATTATTTTTGAATTCTCAAGTTTTTAATCTGTTGCTTTACAAATGTTTATTTTCATCATCAAAGTCCTTATTTGCTGAGTAACACTGCTACTCATGAGTTTTTTTTTTTTTTTTTTTTTTTACCCAAATCTGCTTTAGTTTTTCCCTTCAGAAATGAAGTATGTTCCCAAGGGAAGACTGGTATATCCTGAAGATTCACTGACATCTGGGTATGGAGATGTCATTTCTGGATCTTTCTTGGATTTGAAATTCACATTTCTGTAACTCTAATTTTGAATATAGTTGAAGCAACATTTAGGCCTTTCATGTAAATGTTATTCTAAAGAAAAAGAAATTAAATTAAATGAAACAAAACAAAGGAAGAAAGAATTTTACTCAGTTTTCCTGGTCTTGTAATACAGAGTAATGTAGAGATATATGTAATCTAAAACTTGGGAAGAATTATTTTATGGCTTTTTTTTTTTTATAGGGGAGGGGAGGGAAGGGAGGGAAGGGGGGGGAAGGGGGGCCAGCCCCGCGCGCCTCCTATTTTATGGCTTTTATAGTTGTTTTACATTCTGACAAAAGAGCTTCCTTTGAAAAGTCCACTACTGACAAGTAACATTTCCTTACTATATCCCATGAACTAATCCCCTAATCTTTCTACTGCCTTATAAACTATAGTTACTATTCTTATTAGCATTTGCCAATGAGGAAACTGAGTTGCACCTAGGTTAGGTAACTTGTCATACCTGAAACCTTTAGAATAGTGTCTAGAACATTCTGATTTCTGTTGAAGTTTTCCATTTGGAAGTTTCAGGTATGCTATCAGTGGGAGGGAGAATGAGGTCAAGGTATTTATATACTATTTCCTGTGTAAGGTTACCTTGGGTTGGCTGTGAACCTTACACAAAAGTCCTTCTTTTCTGAAGGCAGTCTGCTCTACATCACTCTCATTCTCATTCAGAAACCTACAGATTCCTCTCCTATCTACCCTTTGGACCTGTACTGGTTACCACTCACTGCTACAAGCTTTGAACTCTTGGACTAGCCTTCATGTTCCTGCTATACTATACCCACACCTGTGTCATTCACCTTTTCAAAAAATAAAGTCTTCTCAAATTATCTTATTTCAAATGGCCTTTTTTTTTTTTCTACTGGGATTTTAACTGCTATCACTGTTAACTACTATACTATACTATACTATATTATACTATACTATACTATACTATATTATACTATACTATACTATACTACTGTGTAGAAGCGCTAATCTTAGCTCATTCTTAATGATTTGATGATTTGGCCAGTCCAGTCAGGAAGTGCTATGACCTGTTGGAATGTATTACTCAGACTTAATGCTATACATCGTATTATAAAACTTAAAACTCCTCACACAGACCTTTAATTTCTGTCTTTTATGAGCTGAAATCTTAATGTCCTAATAGGTATTTTAACAGTGCAAAAAAGGCTGATTTGATGTTAAGGATGTTCAGTGGCAATATCCCTGCAGAAAAGCACTAGGTTTGAACAGAAACAGGACTGATACCCAAATAGTTACTCCACAGCATAGTTGAGTGACCACTCTTTAAGTAAATATTATTATTTTAACTTAAAATGATATGGCAAATGGAACCATCTTTATTAACTAATGTTCCAGTTATATATACTAAAATGTCTCTGAACATCGTCAACTATGATTAAGGCTGTTGATGAACCATTTGTTTACAAATTCTTGAATATCTTGTTCCATTTTCTACAGAGAAATTTTTCCCTGTATCTTTCTTTTATTCTATTCATTCCTTTTCTTGAAATCTAGACTCCTCATTAAGATGCTAGGGAAACACAGAACAAAACAAAACAAAACCTACTTTATTGTTAGACAAATTGCATGGCCAAGGTTTTTTGTTATCTAGTAACTTATAAAGAGTAATAAGGGGAAGCTAACAAGTTCTAAAAACACTGTTTTGCATGTTATCTTTTCTGTTTTCCAGACTCATGGTTTAATAGATACTAATGGAGAGTAAGTGGTCAAATAGCAAGCAGCAGAACTGAAGGAAAAGTAGGAAGGTCCAGAAAAGTATGACTGGCATTATAAGATCTTTGATTCCCTCATCCATCTAACATTATTCAGCATCCCAATACATGGTAGTGTAGTAGAATTACACTAGTAGTGTAAAGAACATAGAGGTGACTTAAGAGCATTCTGCTTTTTCAAGGAGCTTTAAGCTACTAACGAAGATTAAATATATGTGTATAGATAGCATAATTACTAGGTAGTAGTTTCATGCAAAATAGCAAGTTCAGTAGATAATAAGATTGTTTACAACCAGGGATGGTGAGTTGGGGGAGAAGGTAAAAAAGAAATAAAAGAGAAAACTAGTAAGCTATGTTTTCTGCCCTGAAAAGAGAAAAAGATCTAATCAAAGAAGCAGACTGTTCAAAAATATGTCTTTGTGACTGTGAAAAATGTACGTGGGGTGGCGTGAGGAGTGCACTGGAAATGAAAACATCAGGCCAAAAGGACAACAATGTTAACTTTTCTGTCAGGGTCATTATCCTGTTCCCAGTTTCAAGGTCACCTCTTTCCGAAACCAGTGGTAGAAAAGTGGATTCAACGTGGAGAAAATCATTGCTCATCAAGTAAAATTTAAACATTAATAAGGACATTAATAAAGACATTAGGCTTCATATTGCAACATCTTAGAATTTCTTTTAAAATACAGCAAAAGTACTGAAAATGATTTGAGCTCAAAGATACTTCTTCAGAGGTACAAAACCTCCCTGTGTTTAAGAGCAAGTGGTATTTTAAGAATAATTATTTCACATCTACAGAAGAGTAATTGCTTTTCACATTAAAGAAAGATATGAGCACCAAAGTTTTGTAATATAAAAAGTGTTATGTGTGTGTATTAACTAGTACCCTCAAAGGATTGTTACTATGCATTTAACATTGGGTGCAATAACTCTGTGTCATGGCACTGTGCACTTACATGAAAACATTGTTTCCTAAGTGAGTTGGACAGAGTTTTTATATGCAGAGTTTATGATTATGATCTTTTTCCCTTTAAGTGAGATAGTTAATATTTTAAATTAAGTTTTTATTGATTTGATTATTAAAAAGTGGCCAATGAAGCTTGTTTATCTGAATGAAAAAGTCCTCTGGAATCTGTGCAAACCTGTGCAAACAATCTATTCATTGTTTGTTAATTATTGATTCATTTATTCTTTCATCTAAGTAGACATTGGGAGCTTATAATTTTCAAAAAACTAAACTAAGTATTGAAAGAGATACCAAGATTCATCAGTGTGGTTTCTAGCTTTAAGAATCTTATGTTTAAAAATAAATAAATAAATAAAAATAAAAAAAATCTTATGTTTAGTAAGTAATGGGCATAAATTAAATTAACATGGATATAAACATCATAACATAAAGTACAATAAATTATAAAATCCTGAATTTTCAGTAAAGATGAAGTTGTTACAGAACTTTGAGGAGTACTGGTATTAGTTTCCTACCTTGCTTTTCCTTCTTCACTTACTGCTGGAGATACCTGTTTGTTTCCTGCGTGTTCAATGTGACCCCAATATTTGGTACCAAATGTAACAGTCCATTTGAGGTAATTTAGCATCATCTCAGATTTGTTGCAACCTTGCCATTGTTACTAATCTGTTTACTCCATTAATTCAGCAAGTATTTACTGAATGTCTAGTATGAGCCAGGAATTATTCCAAGAACTCATGGTATAGTAGTAAATACACAAATATCCTGCTTTCTTGGAATGCATATTCCAGTTGAGGGAACAACCAAATAATATAGACAACTTGAGATTGAAGAGTTGGTATGAAGATTTTAAAAAATGAAGCAGCATTAGTGGTATAGAAATGCTGAAGTAGAATGGTCAGGAAAAGAGCTCTCTGAGAAGACTTTTGAGCAGGCACTGGAAAGATAAAAGGGAACAAGAGATGTCACTATCTGGAGAAAGCCGAGTGTGTAACAAATTCTGGTAATAGTATTAGTAACTGGAATTCTTCTATCATCTGAGGACACGTGAATACCTACTTTTCATTAACTGCATAAGTATTTTATCTTTGTGAGTATCTGTTAACTTTTTGGCCAGTACTCATAGTCAATTATGTCTTCAGTCCCTGCCTTATTTTTGTAAATTTGTTGAAATTAAAGTCCTTTATTTGAATTTCAGCCCTAACATTGATATTCAGGCACCATTTTCTACACACTACACATTCAGCCTGTCTGATATTTTCATTGTGTGGACAAACCCTGTCATCAAGACTGAGAAGAGTCAATGTACTTGCTAGTTACTTAAGCGTTCTCTCTTCACTATTAACAATTTATTGTGGATTATTGCTATTATCTGTTATCATAATATGAATAAACTCTTCTCACTCACTGTATTAAATTTTTTAAAATAGATTCTTCTCTTCCACAGTAGCACAGTTTTAGCTGGGTCCATCGCCTCCCCAGAGAGGATGGTATTTCCCAGTTTTCCTTACAGTTAGCGGAAGGCCAGTGGATTGTGAGTGGAAACATGGGCAATTTGAAAGTCATTTCCAATTTAAAAATAAGTTACTTGTCCTCGACTAACACTCCCCACCACTTTCAGTGACCTGGAATATTGACCCAGCTTTGACCGTGCAGATAGGACAATACGCTAGAGGTTTCAGAGCTGCAAAATGGAAGTAACTGGGCTCCCCTGTAGAGTAGAGCTGCTCTGGGAGGACTACTATGTGTGAGAGAAACTCACCTCTATTATTTTAGAGCCTACCCTATTTGGGTTGTCATTGTTCCAGTAGGTTAAACATTAGTGTAACAATTATACAGGCCTCTCTAAACTTCTCACTAAATGAAACAGATCTCCCACTGCACCTACTAGCCTAATAAGGATTTCCAGTGTTGCAGACCCAGATACTCCACTTCTATTTTTTCCCACCACAGGGGTGGTGGTTTTCCTTTTTATTGCTCTTCTGCTGCCGCCACTGTTGCTCCTTCTCTTCCTCCTCCAACAGCTATTTTCAGGTATAATTTTACAGACCATAAAATCTATCTATTTTAAATGTACAATTCAATTATTAGTAGTAAATTTACAGAATTGTGTAACCATCATGAAAATCTAACTTTAGAATATTTCTATCACCAATAAAATTCCTCATGCCCATTTGCAATCAATCAAATCCTATTCCCACAGCACTCCCAACCACAAATTTGTTTCTAAAGACTTACCTTTTTTTGGCATTTCATATACATGACATTAGAAAGTATGTAGTCTTGTGTGTCTGACATCTTTCACTTTGAGTGAAATTATTATGTTTATCCAAGTTGTACTATGTAGTAAGAATGTGTTTCTTCTAATGATGAATGGTATTCCATCATAGAGATGTCACATTTTGTTTTTCCATTCACAATTTCACAAATGTTGGATTGTTTCCACTTTTATACTATTACTTAAAAAAGTGCTGCGATGGCTATTTATGTAAAAGTTATTATATGGAGTTCTAATTTTCATTTTGTGTCTTGGTCTGCTCAGGCTGCCATAACAATTTACCAAGACTAGTTGGCTTAATGAACAGAAATGAATTTTCTCACAGTTCTCAGCACCAAGTTGAAAGTGCCAGTACAGTTGGTGTCTGTTGAAAACTTCCCTTGGGTTGCAGATAACTGCCTTCTCACTGTATGCTCACATGATTTCTTTGTGTGCAGCAAATTTCTGGTATCCTTTCTTACAAAGACACATCCTTTTCTATCAGGGCGCCACCCTTATGACCTCATTTAACCTCAGTTGCTTCAATAGAGGTCCTGTCCCAAAATGCAGCCACATGGAGGTGTTTAGGGATTCAAAATTCAGATTTTGGGGGGACAGGAACATTCAATTCAAAACACTTTTCTTAGATAGATACCTAGTGAAGGAAAGGAATTGTTCAGTCATATGGTAAAATAATGTTGAACTTCTTAAGTAACTGCATGACTGTTTTCCAAAATGACTATTC
Source organism: Canis aureus (assembly GCF_053574225.1). Classification (NCBI taxonomy): domain Eukaryota; kingdom Metazoa; phylum Chordata; class Mammalia; order Carnivora; family Canidae; genus Canis; species Canis aureus. Next base: position 15,921,623 of record NC_135643.1, read on the forward strand.
AGTTTTATATTCCCAGTAGCTGTGTATGAGGGTTTCAGTTTCTTCACTGGTCAATTTTGTGAAACACATGTTGTGGTATCTAATTAAGGTTTTAATTTATATTTTTCTAATTATTAGTGCTATTAAGTATCTTTTCCTGTGCTTATTGGCTATCTATCATCTATCTATATCTATATCTATCTATCTATCTATCTATCTATCTATCATCTATCATCTATCTTTTCTTTAATGAAGTATTTGTTGAAATCTTATGTATACTTTAAATTACATTTTCAACTTCCTATTAAACTTTAAATATTCTTTGCATATTCTTGAGAAATTATTTTTATCAGCTAAATGATTTGCAGTTTCTTCTCCAAGTCTTTCTTATCCATTTTTCTTAAAGGTCCCTTTCGAAGTGCAAATTTTTATTTGTTGAAGTCCAGTTTATCAGTTTTTTTTCTTCTAAGTAACTCGCTTTTGGCACTAACTATATCGAAGATCTCTCTGAATAATCTTTTTTTAATATTTTATTTATTTATTATGAGAGACACAGAGAGAAAGAGAGAAGCAGAGACACAGGCAGAGGGAGAAGCAGGCTCCATGCAGGGAGCCCGACATGGGACTCGATCCCAGGTCTCCAGAATCACACCCTGGGCCAGAAGGCAGACGCTCAACCACTGAGCCACCCAGGCATCCCCTCTCTGAATAATCTAAAGTCAGTGTAATTTGTTTTCTTTTCTATTCTCAAAATTTTTACATATTGAGCTTTTATATTTAGATTTGGGAGCAATTTGTGTTAATATTTGAGGCATGCGAGTATACAATTTGCCTAGCACTATTTCATGGAAAAATCATTGTTTCCCCCATTTCATAGCCTTGGCATCTTTGTTGAAACAATTGACCATAAAAATAAGGGTTTATTTATGAACTCTCAGTCTTGGTCAGTTGATATAGGTGCCTGTCCTTATGCCAGTAACACATTGTGGCTTTATAGTTAGTTTTGAAATTGAGAAATGTGAATTTTCCTTTTTTTTTTTTTTTTTTTCAGACTTACATTTGACTATTCAGTCCATCCCATTTTCTTATGTTAGATTAGGATCAACTTTAAATTTCTTCATAATAGCCTGCTGGGAAATTGGTGAGGATTATTGAATCTATAGATCAATTTGAAGAAGATTGCCATCTTGATAATATTGTTTTCTCTTTTATGAATTAGATCCACTTAAATATTATTTTTCTATTATTTGCTGGTCTTCACTCTACAAGGCTACACTTTTCATTTATTATTTGGGATTGTATTCATATTTTTGGATTTTATTCATTTTGATGATATCGTGAGTGGAATCGTTTCCTGAATTTTATTATCAGATTGTTCTACATACACACACACACATATATTTTTATGTATATACTGATTTGGTCATCTATGATCTTAATGAACTCAATTATTTGTTCTAGAAGTTTTTCATGTATCCTTTGGGATTTCTTTACAAACAAAGAGTTTTAATCCTTTCTTTCTTCTAATCCACTTTCTAAAATGGATGTCTTTTAATGTTTTTGTTCTCTCCTGATTGCCCTGGCTAGACCCTCTAGTGCAGGGTTGAATAGAACTTTGAGTGGAGAAAACCTTTTCTTTTTCCAGTCTCAGATGGAAAACATTTAGTGATTCATATTTGAGTATATGGTTAACTATACGTTTTCAATATATTTCTTTATCTTGTTGAGGAAATTGATGGGATTTACAGGAGTTTATCAGGTCCCACTATGACAAGACCCAGATCTCCTTGTCAAATTTCTTGCTAGTCTTCTGGTGTGTTGCTTGATCAAATATGTATTGCAATCTCAGGTTTGCAAAGATGATGACCTTCCTCGACTGCTTGATACTAAGATGATTATCATTTTCTATGAAACCCCTAAGTACGATTTTTCCCATATACTACTCTGAACCAAATAATTCCTCCTGGCATGAAGCTTTTGGTTTTCATATCTTTTTCCTTGCCTGTTAAAACTATCTTTTTAATGAAGCTGAAGACTGGGGTTGAGTAAGAGGCTAAAATGATATGGACTCACTCTTCTTATATAATGTTTAGTAAGTTTTTTTTTTCTATTTTTGTTTTTCTTTCTTTTTTTAAATTTTGAACAGGTGATTTTCAATTTGTTGTATAACCTTAGTCAAGAACTAAGAACTAAGAACCCTGAAGTAGTCTTTTTGTGTGTGTGTCAGTTCTGTCTAGTTTTATCATTGCTTTTTGAGGATGAGATTGACTGAGTTCCACACTTTACCATTTGTGAAGTTCTGCACCCTTTCTCACTTTTTCTTTAGAGAAGCCATGGAGAACTTTAGACCATAGTATTGTTTTTATGGCAGCAGTATCATTTTAGAAAAACCATGAATGGGAAGTAGTATGTGAAATTCCCTTATCAGGGTAATGCAGACAAAGAGAGGAATATTAGAAAAGTGAACTATGGATAAGGATCAGTCAATAGTTTAGTTTGTCTGGAACTTTACCTATTTTAAAGACCAGATAAAATTAGCATGGTAGATTGAAATAAGCTAGTAATAGATTTTGAATATAAAGCTAAAGTTTCTGAATTAACGTCTCAGGAAGTAGCAAAAAATGAAAGGGTTTGCATGCTGGAATGAGTTTATACACATAGGCACACACGTATAACACACACACTTTGAGATAAAGAAAATAGCTTACTACAGTATAAGTGATAGATTAGAGATCAGGAATTTGAAATCAGAGAAACCAGTTGGGAATCTTTTAAAATAGTTGAGGGGAGTAAATAAGTTCTCAGACTTGGATACCTGTAGTGTAAGGGGAAAAGATGAGCTGTTCTGAATCTATACTTTATACTGCAGGAAGACTTGGTACCTTGTTATAATTCTGGGGCCAAAGATTTCTAGCTTTTGGCCTTTAGAACTAGACAAATATACAATTAACAAATAAGGAGCACCAAAGGAAAGACATATATGGAGTAAGTAAATGTAAATGGTAACATTTATTGAATTCTTGCTGTGAACAGATACAGTTGTATGAGTTTTACATAAATTATTTATTTACTCTTCACACAGGCCTTTGCAGATATTAAGAAACTAAGGAGGTGAGGTTAGTCAACTTAACCAAAATTAATAGTTAATAAGCATCAGAGTTGAAATTTAATCCCTCTCTGAACATAGGTATCAGGATGCAACTGGAAGATGGAACTGGAACCCCTATAGAGGAATTGGAACAGCGGTTTAAGACCATATTATCTTGAGGTGAAAGTTAAAGCTAATAGTGGGTGAAATTGACAAAGAAGAATGTAGAAGAGGAGAGGAACCCATTGATATATCATAGCCAATACTTACATTTCGTGAGAAGAGGAAAAAAGAAAGAACAACTTTGAAATTGAAAGAAGAACCAGGGGATCCCTGGGTGGCGCAGCGGTTTAGCGCCTGCCTTTGGCCCAGGGCGCTATCCTGGAGACCCGGGATCGAGTCCCACGTCAGGCTCCTGGTGCATGGAGCCTGCTTCTCCCTCTGCCTGTGTCTCTGCCTCTCTCTCTCCCTGTGTGACTATCATAAATAAATAAAAATTAAAAAAAAAAAGATTAGAAAGAAGAACCAGTGGAGATCATTATTTCTAAGGAGAAAATTCTTCTTTTGGGGGCAGTTATCTTAACTGGCATTGAATGTTGTTTGAGTGAGGAATATAAAAGGTCTATGGATTCTAGAGGTGAATTACATTTGAGAAGTATTTTCCCTATAATGTTAGTGGTGTTGATGGAAGACCAGTCCAAGGAGGAAAGAGTCAGAGGATGGGAAAGACTGAACACCATGAGTAGACTTTTTTCTTCAAAGTTTGATGATATAGTTATATGTACAAGAATAACTACAGTTTAGTAGAACATTGAACACATGATGGGAGTATTTTGAATTGAATAGAAAAATACCCATAATGGAGAGGGAGGGAGATAGTGAGGGAGGAGGTGGGGGGAAAGAAAGAGATTTATAACAGCAATTTGGTTTAGAAAGGTGTTAAACAGGATGTTTTGGTAAATACGAAACAGTGGAGTTACTGGAACAATCATATTTGTTTATACAGAGAGGAAAATTGAGGAAATTAATAGGAAGTAATTATAATCATCTCAGTGATACTTAAGGCAATGGGACATTGAAAGATGCAATGGAAAATGGGAACGTTTTGGAAATGCTTCTGGGGCGAGTCGATTAGGACGGCTGAAAATATTTTTGAGTCAACTTGATAATCTGTAAGAGATTCTATAAAATGACTTTCATGGGATTCTCCAGTAGTATTAGGAATTTGTCAACATAATAGAAGGTCAAAATTTTAGTATTTTTTATTTTTATGGTTAGGTATTATTTTCAGAACTTTCTAACAATTATAAGAAGTCTTGTGAATGAATGAACCATTGGAAGGGAAAGTGATTTTTCTCGGTATAGATGCTGTTTCTATATTTTCTTTGTTTTTGTTAAGTCCACATGTGAATATTTAAGACATATATTGTAAAAGAGAATGGTAAGAATGAGAAGAGTAAAAGGTTTAGAATTTTTGAAGTAATTCTGGTATTTCCCTTGTGATTTTTCCAGAATTTATTTGGAAGGCAGCTATGCTCACCACTATACCACCAACGCGGTTCCAGAATTTATTTGTTCACAATGAACACTAATCTCTGTAAAGAGATTCCCTAAGGACATTTAAAAGACTTCATTTATTCTGTAGTAATATATGGAGTATATTATTTAGCTCTTGGTTCTGGGACAATCATCTTCATCATCTAAACTGGTGAAGTGAAAAGTACCTCAAACTTGGAGTCTTAAAGCAAAAGTCTTGTTTCGGGATCTGGCTCTTAAATAATTTCTCTAAGCAAATATTCCTGAATTGTAAAATGGGGATTAAAAAATGCCTAAATGACTTTTCAGGCTTATTGTGAGATTCTAGTAGGAGATTGATTGTAAAGTCTATATGATCTATTAAGTGATGGTGTTTACTTTTAAATCCCATATTCATCAGCATGCAGTCCCATGCTATCCTAGAACTGAAGCTTCTGTTTCTGCCAAAAAGGGTTCATTAGTTCAAATAAATGAAGTTTAGCACCATTGGGAAGCTTTGGAAGATGAAAAAAAAATTTTGTCTGAGTTAATATTTACATAAACTTTAAAGTGATCAGCAAGAACCTAATAAAAATCTAAGGATTTCGGACTAATTGCTGCAAAAGAATATTTAAGAGTTATTATATAGAAACTTTAATTATTGAGGATGCAAAATATATGATTTATTCATTATACATATATATGGTCTGCTTACTCCAAATGTGAACTGTGTGCAGCATAATAATAATTAAGCACTCAGAAAGAAACAGACTTTAGACTTTATCTTCTCTGACCTGGGTAATAAAAGAGATACCTTCAGCTCACATGAAACATAACTATATTATTTACTTAGTTATTAACTTAAGAAAGATATATGTATACATGGAGCTAAGTTCTGGAAATATAAAGATCTCCATCTGTGATCATCCCTCCCCTGAGGAGATTTTATTCCAGTGGCATAAGATGTGTAAATTCTAGTAGTCAGAGATGGTAGTGGCATGTGTTCATACCAGAATAGCTTGAAGAAGAACTTGATTCTGCTCATGTAGGCAAGATTTTTTTTCTTTTGCTATGATTATCCTGGAGTAATTACCATAGTAAATGCTGTGGCACCACTAACACCCACATAGTCGCATCCTTCTGTTTATGAGAAAGGCGGCACCATTGAGTTGGAATTCAATTTTTTCCATGAATGCATTATTCAGGAATACTTTATCTATGAACATAGCTGAAATTGTATGCCGTAAACTTGATGATTATAATTTTTGTCAATTGTTTCAAAACAAGCTGTGTTAAAGGGTGAGGGAGAATATTTAATAATGTTTTGAAGAGAGTTATATAACCTAATTTTTGCACATATTTTGATTCTCTTGTTTTAAAACATATATATATTTATTTATTTGAGAGAGAGAGAGAGACAGAGAGCACACAAGTAGAGGGAGCAGCAGAGGAAAAGAGAGAAGCAGGCTCTGTGCTGAGCAGGGAACCTGATACAGGGCTCGATCCCAGGACCCTGGGATCATGACCTGAGCTGAAGGCAGATGCTAAACTAACTGAGAAATACAGGTATCCTTGATTCTCATTTTTATCAACTTTTATTTGCTTAGACTTATAGCCCCATAAAATTCCACTGTATATGGGATTTCACCATCATATTTTAAACATAGAGCCATATGATGTGGCTTAAATTTGAGGTTAGCATTTTGAAAATGTTACTTCTGAGCCATATATATCAATCATGTGTGAATGCCATATATATATGGCAAAGTGCCAGATTTAATACATCTAATTAATATTAATATTATGGCTCGTACATTAAAATTTCTAGTACTCTGCAAAGACACACAGGCCTAGCTCCAGTTCTCAAGACTGATCAGAAACAGTAAGATCAAATTTCAGTTTAGTCACATTTTTTTACCTGCTCTAAACCTGTAGATATTAATTCTCTGTATAAGCTTCAATCTCCCCATCTGTAAAATTTATATAGTGATAATAGGCATAGTCATTTAAAGTTTAGTCTTTAGGAATAAGTTTTTTAATAAAAATTAGAAAAAAACATAAAAGCAAATGGCATAAAATAGATACTCAGTAACCAATAGCTATGAAAGATCATCATCCATCATCATATTTCTGACTTGAACTACTGAAAATAAATGAACCCCTGCACAAATGACTATAAAGTAATAATAGCAAGGCAATGTTTCAGAGTTTTAAAATTTCTGCTAAAGAGAGGCTTACCATGTATAGGAAACAAATTAATATTCATCATCATATTTCTGGTTTGAACTACAGAAGATAAATGAACCCATGCGCAAATGGCCATAATGTGATAATAGTCACTTTTTTCTCCTGTAGTTAACAGAACAATGTTTCAGAGATTTAAAGTGCTTCCTAAAGAGAGGCTTGCTATCTATAGAGAAGCAAATTAATAGTCATCTGAGTATATGAAGCTTTTCAAGGTAGATTAACACTTAGATAGCTTTCTTTTTAAAAAAAAGATTTTATTTATTTGAGAGCAAGAGAGGGAGAGACCAAGAGATAGAAGGGGAAGAGGCAAGGGGTGATGGAGAAGCAGACTCCCTGCTGAGCAGGGAGCCCAACAAGAGGTCTTGATCCAGGGACTCCGGGATCATGACCTGAGCCAAAGGTGTCTCCTTAACCTATTGAGCCATCCAGGTGCCCCAAAACCTTATATGGGTTTTAAATGGACTTTAATATCTAGAGATTGAGTCAATCAACAGTCCCTTCTTTCAGCACATATATGTACACATGGAACACATACTTAGTAAAGCTGTTCCTTATATTTTACTATGTGAGATGTCATTGATTGTGGTATTCTGAATTTCGGAATATCTTTTAGAAAGTTTTTCTATTCTACCTAAAATTCAGTGTGAGAGCAGCATGGTCAACAAATCAGCAGAATCAACACAATAACTTATTACTTAATGATTCTTAAGAATCATTAAGTAATAAAGGCTTATTATCTACCAGGTCCTAGTCTGCAGTCTCCATACATATTGCATCATTTAATCCTGACAGTCCTATGAAGTAGTTCATTTAATCCTGACAGTCCTATGAAGTAGTACTATAATCATCCACATCTAACATGGGGAACAAGGCACACAGGAGTGAAGTAAGCTGGCGAAATCCATACATTGTTAAGTATAAGAGAATTTGATCTCAGTCAGTCTGACTCTAGTGCCTCATTCATAACAATATGCTATAAATGATCTTCCATAGTTTTATTGCCTATTTTAATGTATAGCATTAATATCTATTAATTCATATTATTTGGTCAAATAGTAGAGTAGTATAAGTTTCTGTTATGATTGTGGTTAGCATAGAGTTTCTTTGGATTGGAAAATTTATGACAACCAAGCATTTCTTGATTGGAAAGCTCAAATTGAATTTCTCTTCAAAATATTGTTAAGGATTTATTTTGGAGCTCTAAATCAGCTATCAGAAAGTGAGGAGGTTTTCAAATTGGAACCAAGGAGATTGTGTTTCAATTCATATTGAGAGATAGTAACACACAGTAGTAAAGAAACAGACTTTATGGCAATAATGCCTATTTTCTTTGCCAATGCAATTTATACTTATTGGATACAATTTTGTAAGATACAAAATGATAAGGAATAAATGAATCATTGATAACCCTAATACCTAAAACTATTAGCTATATACTTGATATTCATATTCATATATTGATATTCATCATTCATATTCATATATTCTTATAGTAATATATAGTATTTCTACCATATAGACAGACAAAATAATGTCAAGGGCATAGCTAATAGTAAAATAACTGGGAATGCAAGAGTTTTGGATTTACTGTCTTTGTCTTTAATATAACATACTTAATTGAAAGTTTATATAATTTACGTTTTAATAATGGCTGTGTTTAATACCACTTACCAAATTCCTGAAAATACAACAATAGGCTCCCAGAACAGGCAGTAGGAATTGGATGCTAGGTTTTTGCTAGTGTCCATGATTACTGGGCACTACCATTTATTTTCTCCAGATAGAATTCTCCAATGGAGAGTAAGAGGTAAGGAATGTGCCAGTTGTGCAGGATTAAGAAGGAGACTGGAAATTTTCCACCACTCTGTTCACTGTTATGAAATATTTTTGCTGGGGCAGCCCGGGTGGCTCAGCGGTTTAGCGCCACCTTCAGCCCAGGGCCTCATCCTGGAGACCTGGGATTGAGTCCCATGTCAGGCTCCCTGCGTGGCGCCTGGTTCTCCCTCTGCCTGTGTCTTTGCCTGCCTCTCTCTCTCTCTCTCTCATCTATCTTTCGTGAATAAATAAATAAAATCTTTAAAAAAAGAAATATTTTTGCTTTCATCTGTGCCCCCTCACACATAATTGCTGTGGAACTAATGCTTCCAAGTGAGGATTCTCAAGGGTTGTCTGAGGGCAATTGGATCTCTTACTGTTTCTCCCTTTGCAGGCATTTCAGTGGAGACTCCTATTCTGCTAAATTCATTGTTAGTATTCTAGTCTTCCCATATCAACCAAAATCAACCAAAATCTTGTATTGTCTTTTAAGTTCTTTGCTTTTCATTTTTTCTTTGTTGCAATTTATTCTAATTCATTACTTGAGTGTGAGAGGTGACTATTGAAGAGGTATGTATAATGCATTTTTGGTTTCAGTCCTTTCATATTTAGTCAGGAATTTGATATTAAAAAACAGGTTTTTAAAAATAGATTGCAAATTAAATACAGTAGAAATGGCAAAGTATAGCAGTTTTGATGTTTTTCTACAGCAGCGCACAATTATGGAAAACACATATTCACATTTGACCTAATGAACCTAGGATGGCCAATTCCTGCTTTACATTATAACTACCCATACAAATATCCCTATATGTAAATATATGTATTTACATGTACTTTTATGTATTTGTTGTTTTTCTATACTTTAACAGAGTAGTAATTCATCTGCATCTTTTTCATTAAAGAAAGGGTGTCTTTAGTCTCCATAGGCCTGCCAGTGTTGTCGAGCTATCTGGGAGGAGCCTGCTTTCCCTAGAACCCTCTAGAGCCAGCATGCACATCCTTTATAAACATTTAGACCATTTCTTTTTTTTTTAATTTTTATTTATTTATGATAGTCACAGAGTGAGAGAGAGAGAGGCAGAGACACAGGCAGAGGGAGAAGCAGGCTCCATGCACCAGGAGCCTGACGTGGGATTCGATCCCGGGTCTCCAGGATCGCGCCCTGGGCCAAAGGCAGGTGCCAAACCGCTGCGCCACCAAGGGATCCTTAGACCATTTCTTTCTTTTTTTTTTTTTTTTAATCTTTTTTTTTAATTAATTAATTTATTTATGATAGTCACACAGAAAGAGAGAGGCAGAGACATAGACAGAGGGAGAAGCAGGCTCCATGCACCGGGAGCCCGATGTGGGATTCGATCCCGGGTCTCCAGGATCGCGCCCTGAGCCAAAGGCAGGCGCCAAACCACTGCGCCACCCAGGGATCCCCCTTAGACAATTTCTTAAATGTTTATCATAATCATAGGGCTCACCAAATGCCATTAATACAGAGGAAATGATACCGAATATGGAATAGCACATATTCCACAATGCCTTTGTGTACATTGATCTGTATTTGATTTTTTTAATGTGTACTTTATCAACCCATGGAATTTTTTTCCTCCTACATGTGCTTAAAAAAAAGGTCAGTCCTATACCCTCAGATTTACAAAATATATAGGCATCAGAGTCTGAGTTTTTGATTATGTCTAATCCTCTGGGATGTAATAAATATTATTTTGGTGTCAGGTATTCCATCTCAGTGTATACCACATAAGATCATTTCAAGCCTTCTCAGTACACGCCTGTCATCTTATATATTGCTGTAAATCATCCCCCATTGAAATACTTCAAAGTGTTTCACATGTAACACCCCTAGGTATTCAATTAAGCACTGGGATTTTCAGAAAGGTGTCAAAAATGGTGGAAATGGAATTGGATATAACATACCTCTTGCTGTCAGGTGCAATTTCTTCTTCTCAAATAGCCAGAATGCCTGTTATGGGTTTATAATGATACATAGAGAATGTGATGAATAGAAAAAGACACAAGCCTAGTAGTGTGCATTTGGGGAAATGTGTTCTAGACATAAAAAATAGATTTGGGGTGGATTTTAATAACGGAGTAGTAGATCACTAAAATAACTGAGGGGCATAGTTTTTAAAATGCATTTTCATTTTTCTTCTTTATTTGGAAGAACATTGAGGATAAACAAAAGTGTAGGTGTTTATTCACAATAGCACAATGGAAGTAATTATATTATTCTTCAGCATTTTCTAAATTTGAATGTATTGCTTTTAAGAATCCATTTAGAAAGTACTATTAGAATTATTTCTAAGTTTAGATGATTGTAACACTGTGATAAAACAGTGGTTCATTGGTAGTGTAAAACATTTCCATACTTGTAATATTGTCTAAGGTCATACTGTGGGATCTTGAGTTAGAAATCTGTCATTTTACACAGTAAGCTATAAGGAAATCAGTTAAATAATACTTAGCCATTTTTCTACTGTTCTGTTTATATATGTGTAGAGTGAATAGAGATCTTTAAAAAATGTTTCTCTGATATTTGCATAGCTCAACTTTCCATTTTTATGTTTCATCCCATCTCTGTTTTCATTCTGCCTTGCACGTATCATGAATTACTTAGAATTTCTAGACTCATCATTTTACATCTCCATGAGTTTTCTTATTTCTTTCTTTCTTTCTTTCTTTCTTTCTTTCTTTCTTTCTTTCTTTCTTTCTTTCTTTCTTTCTTTCTTTCTTTCTTTCTTTCTTTCTTTCTTTCTTTCTTTCTTTCTTTCTTCTTTCTTTCTTTCTTCTTTCTTTTTTTTCCACTTGCAAGTGTACTTGATCTTTTTGGAAGAACAATTTTCTTTCTTTTTTTAATAATAAATTTATTTATTTATTTATTTATTTTTTATAAATTTATTTTTTATTGCTGTTCAATTTGCCAACATACAGAATAACACCCAATGCTCATCCCGTCAAGTGCCCCCCTCAGTGCCTGTCACCCACTCACCCCCACCCCCCGCCCTCCTCCCCTTCCACCACCCCTAGTTCGTTTCCCAGAGTTAGGAGTCTTTATGTTCTGTCTCCCTTTCTGATATTTCCCACACATTTCTTCTCCTTTCCCTTCTATTCCCTTTCACTATTATTTATATTCCCCAAATGAATGAGACCATATAATGTTTGTCCTTCTCCGATTGATTGACTTACTTCACTCAGCATAATACCCTCCAGTTCCATCCACGTTGAAGCAAATGGTGGGTATTTGTCATTTCTAATAGCTGAGTAATATTCCATTGTATACATAAACCACATCTTCTTTATCCATTCATCTTTCGATGGACACCGAGGCTCCTTCCACAGTTTGGCTATGTGGACATTGCTGCTAGAAACATCGGGGTGCAGGTGTCCCGGCATTTCATTGCATCTGAATCTTTGGGGTAAATCCCCAGCAGTTCAATTGCTGGGTCGTAGGGCAGGAAGAACAATTTTCCCTCTTTCCTGCCTCACTGAAAATCTCTCACACTTGAATAATTGCTCAACTGCCATTTTCTTTCTAAAACCTTTCCTGCATACAAAGCTTTCTTTAACCTAATATGTTTTCCAGATATTTTTTAAAATTTTTATTTATTTATGATAGTCACACACACAGAGAGAGAGAGAGAGAGGCAGAAACACAGGCAGAGGGAGAAGCAGGCTCCATGCACCGGGAGCCCGACTTGGGATTCGATCCCGGGGCTCCAGGATCGCGCCCTGGGCCAAAGGCAGGCGCTAAACCCCTGCGCCACCCAGGGATCCCCCTGATATGTTTTTCTTTGGCTTCTTCTTTTCGGGTCTTTCACAGCATTTTGTGCTGAATGCTAGACTTGTTTTCCTGTATCATATCATCAACTTCTTTCTTGGTTCTAACTCACTAGACCTGAAATTTATTTAGAGCATGGATTGTGTCTTATCTTTATTCTTAACAAAAATAGGTATTTAGAACATTAATAGGCAGTTTCTTCTAATGAGATATTTTATGCTGATGGAATTAAGCATTGACAAAAGAGAGACATGAGAAGGAAACACATTACAGAGGCTGGAAAAAAATAGTAAGTTCTATGCAAGTTTACTTAATTTGACTAATTTAACTATAATCTAATTGGAGGCAATATGCACGTGGAATATTAAGGTACTCACTGCATTGTAATTGTGAACTGAAGTAAGTGGCAAAGCTCATATCTTAAGGGGATATCATTTTCCAGAAAGGAAATACTTCCAGCTTTTATATAGTGAGTAACGATGAGATAAAGTTAGAAAAGATAATTTTCTCACTCTCTTTTACTCTGTTTCCTATCTCTTGTTCTGTCTTTCTGAAGTAATGAGTTTTATAATGTTCTCTAAATTTCCTAAGATTTGAAATATCTGGACAGAGCTCTCTGAGTCAATTAATCAGATCATATTTGAGATAACAAAGCACTATTCCAAGCAGTATGGACCTCACAACAGAGTCACAGCACTGCCAGAGGGAAGAGTAGAAAGTAACTCAGAGTTGGGATAATTAGTGGTTAAACCTTGATTTAGAAAGTGGTATAATGAAGAGCCCCGGCGTTTAGTGTTTGGTTATTGAGCCCTAGAAACATTCTGTCGTTTGTCAGGGCTTGGATGAAACATTTTGTTATACTTGAGTTATTTCACCTACAAATATGGTGTTGAACTTTAATTATTTTGAAATATTGTTCTGACCAGAAATTCTGTGATTATGGGACAGAAGTGTCATTTGTACTTAGGGGTTTTGAGCTGTAGCTGAATTTTTTTAACATTGGGTAACGTTGATGTCTGTATACATATCCTCAACTCTGCATGAAAAGATAAATAATGAATAGATTTTGAGGATATTGTCAAATATAATTTCAAACCACAAAATCTGTTGTCTAAATTGGTATATGTGTATTTCATTTAGTTGCAAGAGAGAATGTTAAAACAATAACAACAACAACAACAAATGAATGCTTTGGTAACTTTTCAAGGATATTATAAATGCATGTTTTGTGTTCAATTATTTTCTAAGAAAACACTTTATTTTCCTTTAATTATTTACAAATAATACAATTTGACATTTAAAATTTTGCAGAGTGACCAGATTTTAATAATTGTTTGAAATAATGATGCTTTGTTGTATTTAAGATTTACTTCCTTAATGTTCAGAATTTCAGATATTTCCATGCGTTTGCTTTTGGAAAGGTCATTCAAATTTGAAGGTTTTGCACTTTAAATTCTAAACATGGTCTTTAAATTTTCACTTTTTAGCATCCTTGCTGGTACAATGAGCTGTTAATGGAATTAGACTATTATCCATATAGCTAGAGAACACTTTCCTAAATAATTCTTAAATAGCCAGTTTGCATATTTATTTTTCCATTGAAAGAGTTTCTAAATTTGTATTTTAACTCCTTTCTTAACCTCTTCTTCCTTTAGGAATTCAAAGGCCATGACTGCAGCTTATACATTGAAAATAATTGACAAACTCACTAAGTATATTTGCTTAATTAACAACTTTCACAATGTTCCTGACATGGCAAAGTTATTTTATTTTATTTTATTATTTTTTTTTGGCAAAGTTATTTTAAAATTCAGTTTAAATTCATCCCCTCATATCTATATAGCAAAGTAAAATTGCACACTGCCAAGATACAATAAGAAGAATAAATGTAACTGAGGACATCAGAATTGAGGCAAGAGGTGAAATACCAAATCCCTAGATAAGCTTACTGCAGACTTTGCCTTTTTGAAAACACAGATAAAATTTGGAAATTTGGGCTTCCTGTATAATCACACAGGGTAGATGTTAGAACTCCTGGGAGGAACAGCAAAAAGGACCAAAAAGAAAAAGGCGAAAGGAGGAAGGAGGAGACAAGTTTTCATTTTATATTAGGTATCAGCAAATTTTATGTTAAATTAAACCATGAATTCTAAAATTCAGTGTCCTGTTTGTTTCTTTGTACCTTCTCTTTCTGTTTTATACTATTCTTGAGCTAACCTTTATTTACAATATTGTAGACAGAAAATAAGAGTTTTATGACCCAGAAAATCTTTGAATTATGAGTCATAAAGTCTGAATTATCTATAAGTTTGGTGTTTTTGGGAGAGCAAATAATGATTTTTGGTGTAGCATATTTCTGATGTATTTACATTTTCAATACATCAGAATTTCCATAAATTAAATTTTAGGGCATAATAAATATAAAAGCCTATAAAAATCCCAACCATTTTGTCCTAAACTTAGCTAACATTACTCTGAATAACACAAAGATTATCCAAATGTTTTGCCAGCTAATTCTACTAATTTCATTTTCTGATGCTGGGGGAATATAGACACCATCAATATATGAATTTACCATAAAGATGATCACTTTCACAAAGATGAAATTTGGTGGACTGAAACACATAAGCAGGAGTTTACCTCTCATCTTTGTTTTTACCACAATCGACAGTATTATAAACGGACAAAGGAGTCTTATGTTTTATTCATTCACATCAAATTTTTTAATTTGCATTTTTAATGTTTTCCAAGGTGAGGGATAACAGAATCATGGCAGAACTGAACATTGTAACTTTATTGTTCCTAGGGCACTCTTAAAAGTTCCAAAGATGTATCTGCCACAAAGTACTCCATTTGCTTAACACTTCAGGTTATTAGCACACATGCCCTTTTGCACCTGAAAAATCCATGTTTTATTAAGTACAACCCAGATGTCTTCTTATGATGCTACGAAGCTAAGGGGGACAGTTCACTACCAGAGAGTAGACAATAAACACATTTGTCAGGAAGAAATAAACATAGGCAAGTGACTAATCTTTTTTTTTTTTTTAAGTGACTAATCCTGATTAACATTCTGAGTAATTACTTTGGTAAACATCAATTTGTGGAGGTAGTCAAAGCAGTGTTTGGGGCACATATTTTCCTGTATTTAAATCAGATGGAAGAATCTACCATTAGGGAAGTATTTCAGGAAAAAGTTTTAAGGACAGATACATGAGGGACGCCTGGGTGGTTCAGCAGTTGAGCGTCTGCCTTTGGCCCAGGGTGTGATCCCAGGATCCGGGATCGAGTCCCATGTCAGGCTCCCTGCATGGAGCCTGCTTCTCCCTCTGCCTGTGTCTCTGCCTCTCTCTCTTGCTGTGTCTCTCATGAATAAATAAATTAAAAAATCTTAAAAAAAAGAACAGTTACATGAAACAAAATATTTCTTTTTTTTAGACATCCGAACCATACTGAAACGTCACATATCTTATATTTCAGTAAACAACAATAAATATATCTAAAACAGAATTCAGTTCATGTGCATTTTTTGCTGAGAGAGAGGAAACAGAGATTTAAGTTGATTCACTGGGTCAGACAGAAGTGTTGGCAGCTGCAGTAAAGAAGCTTTCCCCACACTGCATTGCTAGAGCTTCTCAGTTCTGACCAACAGTCACAGCGCCAAGAGGTGCCAGGAATGCCAAGTGTGTGCTGATTTTGTGATGCGGAGAAATAGGGATCTGGGTGAGAATACTTAATTGTTTTGAACTACTATGTTTGGTTGGAATCTGAGCCAAAGTCTCCAGACATAAAAAGAAACAGTGGTAAAAATCCTCAGGCACAAACATACTTAGCATTTATTGCCTGAAAGGAAGCAGGACATTTGAGTAAGCAACATTTGGAGTTGACTTCAAACCTTTGTTTTCTAATTATGAAGGCTGAAGGAAGGTAGCAACTTTCTTTTTTTTTGGTACCCTTAACACTAAAGATAAGTTCTCAGCTGCCCTCAGAAGTTGGATGTTTGTAACTTGGATGTACTTGCTGTATCTTCTACTGAAGTTTTATTTCTTTATTATGTTTTCATCAAATTTAAATATAAAAACATGCTCTTTATTTCCTGTGAACTTGTTAAGGAAGACTTCTGTTATTTTTGGAAAGGCTTTTTGATTTTTTACTTAAGGATTAGTGTTTATGAGTTTGTTTTGTTTTTATTTTAGTTAAGCTAGGAGACAGATTTTTTTTAAAACTTCTTGTACAAGTTTATGTGTTTAGAAAAAGAATAGTTTTAAAAATTCTTGTAAAAATAGAGAAGAATATATAGTGTTTTAACTAATTTTTATTATATCACATTTCTAAACCTTGAACATAACGAACATTTTTTTAAAGATTTTTAAAAGAGAGCCCCAAAGATTTTATTTATCCATCCGTGAGAGACACAGAGAGAGTCACAGAGACACAGGCAGAGGGAGAAATGGGCTCCATGCAGGGAGCCTGAGGTGGGACTCGATCCTGGGACTCCAAGATCACGCCCTGGGCCAAAGGCGGCGCTAAACTGCTGAGCCACCCGGGCTGCCCGAACATTTTTGAAGTACATTTTCAATCATTGAAATTGATCTACAATATATCAGTAATTTCAAGTTCATTATGTTCCTATCAATTCATCCAAAAAAATAATTTTCTTTACTAAACACAGTTTTAATTTATTGTATCTGGTTCTGTCATGTGAACATCAATTTATCAATATACATTTGCATAATAACAGTATGAATACATTATGTTAGAGAAGTTGATGAGTACCTTCTGTTACCCCCTCACTCCAAAAACTGGATTGGTAAGATTGATTTAATGAATGGAAGGTGATATTGAAAATTAGTATCAGATTAATCATGAATTGGATATGTGGAGTGTCTTGGACTGCTTTTTATCATACATTATACAAGTAACTAATTGTAGGACCATTACATATTTTAGGGACTTTTAAAAATTAGTTTATACAATTGTGTTTTACTATTTAAATCGCAGGTATTGTGCGCTTGCTTAATCCCTCTTGAATTACTATTTCGTTAAAGATTATTAATCACCAGCTGCCATCACAGAGTGGCAGGGTTCCAAGGCAGCACTCTGAGGACTCCTCTGTTCATGCCTCTGTCCCAGGATGACATAGTGTAGAAGCCTTTCTGGCTTATTTACAGACGAATGTAATTGCCTTTAAATTGTATATATTATCACTAAGTTTAAAGTCAGAGGATGTTTAGGGAAAAACAACCACAACAACAACAACCACAAAAAAATTCCTCAGATGCTTCATCCAGAACATTATTATTACCCCGTGATGCTATTTGTTAAGAGTCATATGGGTTTAGCGGGGAGAAGTTCCAGGTTCTTTGTATTAAACCCTTTGCTGACCCTCTACTCATCGATCACCCAGGATATATCACAGGGTCACAGGAGACGGTATGGGAAGAGAAAGACTTTGGCCTTTGAATCTGTACATTTTCAGTTGAACATTCTAGTGGTTTTCATGTTCTCAGGCTTCAGCATACTGTGAAATGGTTACATGTCAAAGGTTGTATTATTGGATGATAATGCTGCTCTGTAAAGTGTCTAAGTGCAGCTTCCATTGTCCCCTGCCAACCCTGAGAGCTCCCAGGACAGGTGCAAATTTGACTTCACACATCACAATTGAACAAGCCGAGACTGAATATTACCTGGCTGTGCTTAAGTTTTCACTTCTGTTGCTGTCTGCTTTCTTATCACTTCTTGTTTTTTTTTTTTTTTTTTTTTTTTGTGTGTGTGTGTGTGTGTGTGTGTGTGTGTTATTTTTCAGAGTGAAGGAAATTTGGAAAAGTTTATAAACTCAAGTTCCAAAACTTTTAATAGTTTCTCAGTCATCAGACATATGTTCTCAAAAATATTCTCAAAAATCATATTTACTTGAATTTCACATATATGTACATTTTTAAATAAAGCCATTTTCAAAATCATGTTCTTTATTATTACATTAATATGAAACCATCACATTTAGTTTTGGTCTCATATAATGTTTTTAAATAACTGGTTTTCAAAATGTTTGAATTCACTAATAGAGAAATAGACAAACATTTAAAACAAAATCTCCATGAAGTGTTGGCTTTTATCTTATACCTGCTGCTTTCTTAGTAGACTTCTAAATTGAATTTTCATCCAAGAATTGTGTTGTCATTGTGTTAACAGGTTCAATCAGATAAATAAAAGGCATGATGTGAAGAAGTTTAGTAAGTATACAGAAAAGATGATTTTTAGCTCAAAACACAAAAGGAGCCTCTTTTTAGTTTTAGTGAAACACAGTACTTGGTCTTGTGTTTCAAAATGTTTTTCATCAAACTGTTGGAGTTATAAATATATTAACATGATTAAAAAGGACCACATAACTTGTAGTTGAAACTTTTTTCTGTAGATATGGGTTTAAGATAATGTGAATTTCTATTATGCAGAGTATGATTCAGTAGGATTTTTTGAATCTCTGGATTGGTGTGTATTTGCCTTGTCTGGAAATACCTTTTAAATCCTACCTGTGTCATTGTTGCTCTTTTTTACTTTTAGTAGTTTAGATAAGTGATTTTGACATACTCACTTGATCATACATCTGTTCACTTCTCTCTGTTTTTCATCTCTGTCTTACAGTATACAATCTCACAGTACAAATTCCCTAGTTATGTATAATCTGCTCTTCAACCTATCCATCGAGTGTTTTATTTCAAATGCTATATTTTTCATTTGTAGTAGTTCTATTTGATTCTTCATATCTGTGTTTCTTTAATAATATTATCAAACATTTCTTTCTTAAAATATAAATGTTTTCTATTTTATTTCTTAAAATTTTAATCCCTGAATTTTTCATGTTATCCTGTCTTTGTTTCAACTAGCTTTCCCTCAGGGTACCTCGGTTCCATATGTTTCATAACTTTTTAAAAATGTTAGGTGCTCATTTTTCTTGACCTATGGAAAGTACTTGACACCAGAGATATTGCTGGGGCAAAACTTGACCTTTGTCAGAGATCTGGAAGCTCTAATGAAAATTGACCTTTTTAAGTTAAAATCTTGAGATGTTTTTCTGGAACTGAGAGAGTAAAAAAACAACTCTTATATACCCATGTGAGTTCTGACAAGAGTGTGTGAATTCCCAGGAAAGGTTTTTCTTTTTCTCTGCTTTTTACCAGTTTTAGAAAGGAAGGATGGTAAATGTATTTTTCGTTCATGTATACACTGAGGCTGCAAACTTTTGATGTCCCAGTATTAAGGGTTCACAAGAAGCAGCCCTCAAACTCACCAGCCTAACTGATGATGCCAAGGTAAATGACAACTTCATAGTTTCATATACTTCTATGACCTTCAACTTCAGTTGATATCTTAGTGTTGTTTACTTTCTTGCCAGCTCATGTATATACCTTAAGAAATGTTTTATCCAATATTTAATACATACTTTTTTTTGAGAGAGAGAGAAAAAAAAAAAGAAGGGGGAGAGGCAGAGGGAGAGAGAGAGAAAAAATAATTAAGATATGTAAAGAGAGAGAATCTTAAGCAGGCTCCACACCCAGTACAGAGCCTGACTCAGGGCTCCATCTCATGACGTTGAGATCATGACCTGAGCCAAAATCAAGAGTCAGGCACTCAAGTGACTGAGTCACCCAGGAGACCTTAATATATACTTTTTAAATAAGACAGTCAGGCTGAACATCTAATCCACCATATATCAGTAAGTGAAAATCCAGGTGGATTGCTTTTTTGACTAAGGAAAAATGAGGTAGAAGGATCAAGGACATTGAACTCCCATAGACATTGAAAATCCTGATCATTTAACTTATTTGCTGCTTCGTTGGAGGGAAATCAGCCTTGATATCTGGCTGCTAGCTGACACAACAGCTTTTATTCTAACAGTAGTAGACGGAATTATTTAATAATGCTAGTTCAGATTACTTTCCTTCTTAATTTATGAGGCAGCTGTTTCCAAGTTTGCAGAGTCCACATTTTCAAAAAAGGACAATATCTGGTAATATTGTTATACTAATTCCAGCTAATGTAACGTGGGGAATGGAAGTTGATAGAAACTTGTAAACACAAATTGGAAATTTAGAAAAGTCGAAATAGACATTGTTGTTGTTCATTTGAAAGTGAGTTTCAGAAGTCGTATATAAAAATTCTCTGTGTTTTTTAGTATATCTCTTTACATGTGTATAGCTCATATAATAATTTTATTGTAATGCTTAGTGTCCCATCATTTATTTGTAATGCTTAGTGTCCCATCATTTATTTGTTGCAGCTTGACTGATTTAATATTTATTTTCAATTTGTTGAAGTTTTATAGAAAATAAAGGGATGGTTTGTTTAAAACAAATCTTTAAAATATAAAGCCTGAGACACTTGCTGTTGTTCACATTTTAGCATTTACCATGTTGACTCAGTGCAGAGTCAGAACAGAACTTTGGAAACCAGGAAAGTCTGGATTTGATTGCTCTTTTTACTGCACACTTGCCATGTGATTTCGGGTTTACTGTACCATCTGCATTTCAGTTTTCTCATTTGTAAAAGAAAACCAATACTAATACTTATAAGAAAAAATAATTAAGATATGTAAAGCACATAACAATAGTTGACATGAGCTGTTCTTCCAACCCGTTTGATATTCTTGCTAACTGATTTCTCAATGAATACCCAGGATCTTATAAGTGATAACTAAATACAAGAGCATTAAGCAAAATAATTCCATGTGAATAGAGATATAAGTGCTCATAAAAAGAGAAATAAAATTGAAGGAATAAAATTACTTGAAATATGTGATATAATGATAAATAGTACACTTATAAAATAAATGAAAAATATAAAATACAAGGAAACTTAGAATCTATTTGAAAGGGATATATATTATTCTTACATCATTTTTTTATTTCAAAGAACTGTAATATTTGCATATGAAATATACAACACCCTTAAGAAATAGCTAATCTTTAATATTTTACGTTAAATATTTTATAGTTTTTCCTTCTATTTATTTAGCTTTCCTATAAATAAAATATTTTTTACAAAATAATTTCCTGATTTCCAAATGTATGTTCATCATTAGATTAATCATATTCAAGATTATAGTAAGCAGATTTTGCAGTCATGTTTGATAATTATGCATAATTTATTCCACTTTCCAAATCCACCTAACTTTTTATGGTTGTAGTAATAGTATTTTATGATTATATTTTAAATTTGTTAACCAGAGAGTAATGAAACTCTTCCTTCTTAATTTTCTGAGAATCACTTAATTTTAAATGTGTCAATAATTGGCACTCTCTATAGAGCAATTTTATATGCTTTAAAAATGGAATCAATTTTCATTTTCATTCCTAACCAAAATAGTGTGTCTCCAATATAGATTACAGCTCCTATTACTTTTCAAGGGATATACTTAAGATTTTTTTAGTATAAAAAAATTGAATTGATTTATTATTTCTATATTCTTGCTTAAGATACTTTGAGTGCTTTTACATAGGGCATTGAAATAGTGCAACAAGACTGCTATATAAACCTTAAAATCAGAGAGATTTAGCTTCAAGTTCTGCCACTTGTAAACTTAGATTTGGAATGAACAATGTAATATCTATAAAGCTCTATTTCCCCCTATAACATGGAAATAATTATTTAGAGTTCTGATAATAACTATCACATTAAGATTTTATAAAATGAAATTACTTATGTAAAACACCTAGATAAGTATATGATACTTAATGGTTTATGATAATGATTATACTTCTCTGGATTTAGCAATTAACAATCATCAGAATACACATGTATATGTGTGCATATAAAATTGAGACCTTTCTGAATCTTTTGGTTTCTAACACAAACAGCTATGCTGACACAAGGTATAAAACACACTTTTTAAAAGCACAGTTTTAAAATGGGTGAGAGGGATCCCTGGGTGGCGCAGAGGTTTAGTGCCTGCCTTTGGCCCAGGGTACGATCCTGGAGACCTGGGATTGAATCCCACGTTGGGCTCCCGGTGCATGGAGCCTGCTTCTCCTTCTGCCTGTGTCTCTGCCTCTCTCTCTCTGTGACTATCATAAATAAATAATGCCTTTAAAAAAAATTAAAAAAATAAAAAAAATAAAAAATAAAATGGGTGAGACTTGAATAAAATTGAACTCTACATCCGATGAGTAATGCAGTGTAATGAGAAATTGTCTTTTTTAATGGCATGGTGTGTTTTTCTCAAAACTATAATAATATGGGTATTAATGAATTCCTATATGCACTTGCTTAAGAGAAACAAGAGAAATGTATAGGAGTTATGGTCTTAGGCATAATTTGATACATGGGCATGTGTGCACATACACACATCCACATACATTTATTTGATTCACTGGCTTACAGATGTGTTAGGAACTTTATGTTGCAGCAGGGATATTAGTTACTGTGAGAGACAGAAATCTAGACCTAATTCTTAATTGATAGTCTTCCACGATTAAAAAAAAAACAAGGTACGTTGATTATATAAAAGACAGTAGTATCAACATTCAGGATAACTTGTAGAGATGCTTGATATTACACAATGTTAACTTCATTTAAGAGAACTTCCACTACCTATAAGTTTTGTAACTATGATTTAAATAGATGTATGGATACACGTAAATATATATTGCATAGTTTTACCAAAGTCTCATTCTAATGGATGGATACACATAAAAATAAATATTGTGTAGTTCCAATAAAGCCTCATTTTAATGGAAATAAGGCACAGAAATATCTGTATATTATTTTTATCCATATGCATCTATATATACTCACACACACCTATTCACATTAATTTTCTTAATTAATATCAATCTGCTTCCTCAAAGTAAAAAATAGAGTTTCACTAAAATAAACAATATGAAACGTTTGGAATAAAAACTCAAACCTCTTCAAGGAATTGTTTCTGGATTATGAAGCAAATAGGCATTCTGAAACAGAAGTTTTCATTTTTATTCTGCTCTTACATGTGCCAGCTTTTGGCATTATGGCTATTAACTTTTATAGATGTCATACATTTTTATGGTAATAGTTCTGTTTGGTGAGGAGCTAGACTCCTGTTTCTTGAACAAATGCATGAGCGAATTACCACATACCTTCAAAATTTTTATGAGCTTTTTTCTGCTTAGCAATTTATGATTGATTTTTTTTTTTTAGATCAAAGGGATTTCAAATACTTATTGTCACTAGGAAAAAAATGACATGTTCACATTCTTTGAAGGTCATCTTTAAGAATAATACACTACCATTTTATACCAGTACAATATCACTTCAAATAGCTTCCACTCAAATTTATCAGAAGCAAATGAATGATTCTTTAGTCATATAAGACAAACATTCCATCAGATTTTATGATTTTTATCAAATTTTAAGATGTTAATAATTGATATGCAATAAATATATTACATAATTCTTTTATTTCATCCATTCTGCTTCCTAATTGTAGACTAACTTTCATCCAAATGTTTCGATGGCATTTTTACTCTTAATTTTATTCAGGAAACTAAAAAAATATATCTTTATAAATATCTGAGTATAGACATCTGAATGATGTAGTTTCTACTAAAATGTAATTATAATAATTAGGAAATATGATAGATAATATCTTTATGTAATGAAAGATCTAGTTATTATTTAAACTAGTAATCTTTCCATAAGTGCTGTATTCATATAAAATATTTTTATATACATTTTAAGCATTTGTGTGAATAAGAATTTATATAAAATCCCCATATTGTAATTAGTTGACATGTCTTTTAAACTTCTTTTAGTCTATAAATTCTAAAGCTCTTCTTTTTCCTTAGGATATATTTACTAGTAATATAAATCTGTATACCAAAGTAAGTAATATTTTATTTTAGCATCACTTTTTTTTTGCTTCTGAATTATTAGTAGTTTAATGATGGCCAACAGACGTGTAAAATATAATAATCTAGCTTTTAATTTTACCTTTTTTTCCCAAGCTTTTATCAAAGGTCAAGTTTTTTACTTAGATTTTTACGTTTGAAAAATGTCCCACTGTTCTTATAATTTTGATACTAGTAGTCATAATTTCGTGTTCTAAGATGAAGGAAATTTGCTGTAATTGGTACGAGTGAGTCTGAGAGGCAGTATTCCACAGTGCTTAAAAGGGAAGACTCAGAAGCATTTCTTACTGGTGTCATACGAAATAGGTTACTTTATCTCCTGTATACACATTACTTATCTGTAAGATGGAGTCATAATAGTATCTCTTCATATGGTTGTTGTGAGGACTAAATTAGTGTTAACGTTTGTAAAGAGCTTTGAATGGTGCCTGGCACACAATAAGCATTATATAATTGTAAAGTAGTTTCTGTACAGGGTTCTAAGTTGATTTTATTTATTTAACAAAAAGAAAACATCAAAAAAAAAAAACTAAAAAGGAATACATGAAGAATACCAAGCTAACAAGATGTTAAAGTAAAATATCATCAAAGTATAAGACAATGAATTGTTGCAAAATCATCGTGGCTTGGTGAATTAAGGTTTTGTTTTGTTTTGTTATGTGAACCAAAGCAAACTTTAAAACCACCACTTATAAGAGAAGCATTTGTAAAGCTGTGGCCGCATAATAGCTTTCCATAATTAGAGTAAAATGACATGAAAGATAGAATGCATATATTCTGCAGAAGTGTTTCCTAAACATTTCCAGAGAATATCGGTAATTTGAGAGCGCTATATGAATGTTATGAATTTTCCTCATAGATTGAACTTTAAAAGAAAAATAAGATAAAAATAAAAATAAAAATAAACTTTCTTAAAAATAGAATAAGTTTATGATGAGGCAAAAATATGGAAATTTATTTTACTTTACAAATTTAATATGTACCTCTGCACCCACTTTCACTCTGAAGCTAATAATTTGAAATGTATTTCTTCTATAAATGGAAATTAAATTAGTCAAATTTAATAGACTGTCCTCATGTAATTTATGTGAGAATTCTTTTGTCTCGTGTATCTGATTTTGTACAAAACATTCTGTTTATTTTCTTCTACAATCTTATGAAGTAGGTTGAAAGTGGAATGTTCTTTATCTTGTAAAATAAACAAGATATTCTGAATGATTACCCTCTTGAAAATAATTTCATAAGATCAAATTTTCTCCCCTTGTGAGGTTTTTATCACCTGAAGTTTTTGCTAAAATATTCAGTTTTTATTTGTATGACTTGACAATTACCAAAACTTTCTCTTTAAAATGATGTAGCTTAGGGGATACCTGGGTGGCTCAGAGGTTTAGCGCCTGCCTTTGGCCAAGGGCGTGATCCTGGAGACCGAGGATTGAGTCCCACATCGGGCTCCCTGCATGGAGCCTGCTTCTCCCTTTGCCTGTGTCTCTGCCTCTCTCTCTCTGTGTGCATCTCTCATGAATAAACAAATAAATAATCTTTAAAAAAATGATGTAGCTTAGGGGTGCCTCCATGGCTCAATGGGTTGAGCATCTGCCTTCACTTCAGGTCATGATTCAAGACCCTGGGATTGAGCTCCAAGTCAGGACCTTCCTCAATAGGGAGTCTGCTTCTCCCCATCCCTCTTCCTGCAGCTCCCCCTGCTTGTGCTCTCTCTCTGTCAAATAAACAAATGCAATCTTTAAAACAAAACAAAAATATAAAATGGTGAAGCTTATAATGGCTTGATTTAATTATATAAGTAATGAAAGTAGAAACAATGTCTAGTTTAGTACTTCGATCTTAACAGAAGTGCCTTGAGTCATTGTTGATTCGATTTAATTTGATTTGGAATGTTTAAAGAAATGGCATACCCAATTATTAGACTCCATATAAATGTATGACTAAAATTCATAAATGCTCAAAAATCCTTAAGCAATATGGTCATCGTTGTTTTAATTATATTATTGATCTCAATATCTTCAATAAAAATTTGCACATATACATATTTCTTGGAACATTTTATTGCCCTTCATTATTTCACAAATGAACAAGTGGGACACTTATTTTAGCAGTTTAATTTAATAATCAACAAATATTTTTCAAGTACTTAGCAAGTACAAGCACTGCCATATATGCTGACAGTTAAAAAAACAATATAACACAGTTTCTCTCATGACTAAAATCACGTTCTATTAGAGTAGAAAATAAATAAAAATGCAATGCTAAGAGTAATTGATAAGGCTGTAAATAAAGTGTTATGGGCAAGCAGAGCAATTTATAAAGAATAAATAAACTACCTAGTAGAGCAGGGACATTTCTAGAGGGAAGGTACAAAAGTATCTGACAATCATTGTAGGGTTATTTATAATTAAGAGTTAAGTTTCTATCTGATGCTTGTACTTGATTCATTGACTATATCAGTTTATATGATTTTCCTTAATAAGGAATGATGATACATGAGTACAGAGATAAAAATCAAAAGCCAAATGGGTTTCTAAAAATAAAATATAGATAAATAATTATAATATAAAATATATGTTATATCACAACATAAATGTAAGAAATGTATTTCTTACATTGTTTTTAGAGATGCATATCATTTATGTGTAGAACTGGGTGTTATGGAATAAATGGAATTATTGTGATGAACATGGGTCTAAATTGAACAAGTTCAATTAACTTTAATTAATTCATTTCATAAGCTTCTATGAAGTTATTGGTACAAAAGCAGAGATGATATATGAACATAGGAAATGAATAGAATAGACAGAGAAGAGCTATATATGTTTTTTCTTAAAAGCGTCTTAGAAATATTATGTTTCTTGGTTGAATCATTGCTCTGTCAGTTATAGTGAACAGATCTCCCTGGTTTTTTATGTTGCATAATTTTGTCTTTGAGATAGAAGAGGATTTGAGTGAGATAGTCTTAGTGCTTTACCTTGGAGAAATATATAATGAAGAACAGTTTATTTTCAAAGTCTTTGCTCTTATATTTTATTTTATTTTCAGTCCCAGGTATTTTATATGCCTCATTTTCATGTATGTGATTTTGCAAAGGTATCCATTGGTATCACTAACCAAATGCCTTATTAGATAAACAAAAGGCCAGCCAGGGATAGAAACAGTTTATTTAATCTTCAGCAGTTGTTTTACTACACAGTATGCCTCTAGTGTTTTATTAAAAGAACAACAGTGGTATTTGGTATGTGTGAAGAACAAATATACTAAAGTATGATTTCTGTTCCCCCCACAGATTCTATGGTGCAGCCTGGTGATTTTCTGTCTTTTCATACTGTTCACTGATCTGGCAAAGAAAATTGCCTCAACATGAATAAATAAGTATTAGTTCATTAGCTGTGCTTAATTAACACAAATAAAACTGATGAACCTAATGTTGAGTGTGCTATTGCAAGCTTTCTATTTTATAAGCACCCCTCAGCATTTGTGATTTATTAAATAATTTATTCAGCAATCATTAATTGATACCACATGTTGGTTGAGACTTTGCTAAGTGCTGCAGATACAAAAATGTTGTACGGTATTGCGCTATCAGGAAAACAGATGGCCAAACAAATAATTATAATATTTTATGATGTATATAATAGATATATTGACAAAGTTATTGAAAATTACAAACTAGATTGATTTTGCTGGAACAGAGAGACATATGAATTTGAAGAGACGAAGGAAATGGCAGAATTTAGAAGAATGTAGATTTAATATCATGACTTTTAAAAAGATTTTATTTATTTGAGAGAGAGCATAAGTGGGGAGGAGGGACAGAGAGGGAGGGAGAAGACTCCCCACTGAGCAGGGAGCCAGCCACAGCTCCATTGCAGACCCCAAGATCATGACCTGAGCCAAAGGCAGACTCTTAACCAACTGAGCCACCAGACGCCCCTAACATCTTGATAACTTTACATATAATGGATATGGATTGAAGGAGTGTGAAGTGAGGTCCCTTTATGTTTCATGTCTGTAGTTTGAGTATGGCAGGTTGTTATAGTAGAGCTATCCTGGATTTCAATTATGGTTCTATAATGTAATAAGCAAATGACCTCAGAGAAGAGTTCTGAGTGCTGGCAAGGATAAGAGTTTGGCCACAAGAATGAAATGATACTGCAGTTATATTTGATGATTTCACTGATCTGTAAGGTAGTGTATTTTTGTTTTAGTTTTTCTTTTTAATAAGTTGCATAGAAAGATATTGAATATTTTTAATCAGGAGTTTTCACTAGTAGCCTCCACATGGACACTGCTCCATGTGACAAAGTTTTCTCTGGCTTTCAATTACATTACATGATAATAACAAATACAGATCAATGGAATTTTGGTTGCATTGAAACTATTTTGGTACTGGAGGTCAGGGCAATATTGATTTGAAAGCAACAGTGTGGTAGGATGTCTGTGTTTGGAAGGATATAAAATGATAACTTCCTTGAGGACCTTGGGGAATAGTTGGCAGCTTCCACTTTAGACAGAAAGTGACCATGGAGATAACATCTGTGTATCTAGTATACTTCCTTTTTCACAATTCCAATTTCTACTAAGATAAAATGTCCGCAGTTATGGCAGTTATTAAGGGATAAGATTATTTGTATCATGGAACCAAAGTTTCAGGGGTCCTAGGGAAGGAGATGGCAGGAAAAGCACAAGTGGGGAGTAAAAGTATTGGGAGAATGAGATACTGAGATGGAGTCTAGGAGAGACCATATATGTAGGTGAAGGGGACTCACTACAGGAAATAGACACACATGGCAGGAAGCAGAGATAAGGAGATCTTCTGACTTTGAAGCTGTGAAGTGCCCATCCTATTTCAAGATTTAATATGATAAAGTAAGTGATCCAGAAACACAACCATCCCTCCAAGATAATCATATTTTTTGCCAAAACGTAAAACACAGTAATAATTACCTACGAGATATCTATACCCCAAAATCAAAAGTATAATTGCTTACTTAGGTATACTTTTTCTTAAAATGCAGAAGTTTTAGATGCATATGCACATATAGTCACATATTTTTATCCTGAATATAAATGATTCTACCACAAAGTCTGCTAGACTTCTGAACCACGAGTATCCACTTTTGTTCTTTGTTTTGTTGTACTTCATTTACCTAGGCACATTCATTTTAGCCTCATGAAAATATAATATCCTCTACTATTGTATTAAAGTATATTCCACTTTTCTATCAAATATACTGGATTAAACTGAGAATTGAATTTAAACTTCCATTCATCTTAATGAGTATGTATATATATGCTGTACTTTCTGTATGAATAATAGCTCTAAAACAATATGGAGTCAGCAGATTTGAGTGGAAAGTGACATTGTCACTTTTTTGGACAGGTCCCTATGGGCACATGCCCAAGCACAAAGTTGCCCTTTGTGATATATTTGTGATGTTTATGCAATATATTCCCACTCGTTCCTTGGATACTAGGATAGTTAATATCTCTTAGCTATGATGACCTCTATCACAAACAGATCCTTGGGAACTCTTTTGTTTTTAAAGGAATAATAACAGTATATTCCAGATACCGAAACAGAATGCCTGACATTCTTACAAATAGAATGACTAGGAAAGATAATATGGTTTGTGTTACTGCTGAACCATTATTTCAAAAGGTAAATGCTGTCTGTCTTAGGCAGCTTGTAGTGCTATAACAAAGTGTTATAGACTGGGCGTTTTAAACAGCATTTATTTCTCATAATGCAGGAGGAGTGCCAGCAGATTTAGTTCTTAGTGAAAGCTTTCTTCTTCAGTCAGCTTCCTTTTTGTACTTTCACATGGTAGTGAGGAAACTGTGTGTCTCTTCCTGTACTTATAAGGTCACTGATCCCATCATAAGAACCCTACCCTCATGACCTCATCTAATCTCACTATTTCCCCAAAGCCCCTCCTCCTAATACCATAGTATTAGCATTTAAGGCTTCAACATTTGAATTTGTGGGTGACACAGACTTTGAGTCCATAACACTGTTCTTACACTGAAGGTACCTATACACATGAATGGCATTATTAAAATTTGGGGACGTAGAGAATCAATTTCAGTCAATTTAGCTAGGAGTCTTATTAGAATTCAGATATGAAATGGCAAATGTTATGCATCTTCCTGCTGAAGAACTGGAGAAACTGATGGAGGAAGAATGATCACAGTTTAGTGTAATTTATGGGATCTATCATATTATATTCATACGTGACATTATAACAAAACCCTACTTCATGAATCCTTATCTAAACACTTCAGTAAATGATTGACTGCTAAATGAAAGCTTGACACAGATATCTATTAAATTTATTAAAGTGTCTTTTGCTGACCCTAAGGGACATTCTGGGGTTCTTAGCTTGAATGTAAAGCACATTCCACAGTTTATTTATATTGCAGGACAGCTAATCATTTTAAAAGGAAAAGGGTAGGTTTTATACTGTCAATCTGTATGTGTGTGTAACTGTGTGTTTATATGCATGTGCATGTTGTTTTAGAAAAAACGCTGATATGCCAAAAATTATATAAACCAAAGACATACCAGAAAAAACAGCAGTAGGGCAGCCCCGGGGGCGCAGCGGTTTGGCGCCACCTTCGGCCTGGGGCGTGATCCTGGAGACCCCGGATCCAGTCCCACGTCGGGCTCCCTGCATGGAGCCTGCTTCTCCCTCTGCCTGTGTCTGCCTCTCTCTCTGTCTCTCCCTCTGTGATGCTCATGAATAAATAAATAAAATCTTTAAAAAAAGAAAGAAAGAAAAAACAGCAGTAAACTGATGTTTTTTTTATATATTACCAGATGGTGTTTCAAATTACTGAGAATCTACTATCCTTGTTTTCCATATATTTCTTGTAAGTGTGAAGAAGCTATGACTAACTCATAAAATTACTAACAATGCATGTAAACAGTTCATACTAGCAACTTTATTCTCCACCACCATGACAAAACCTTTCCTAATCATTCCAGCCCAGTGACAAAACAAAACACATAGTGAAATTTGTTTGAGTAACAGCATATTGTTAACAATTACAGAAATGTTTCAAAATGCACTAAAATTTTTAAATCATCAAAATCTAATCTTAGGAAGTAGTCCTAATACTACATATCATTCTAAACATACAATTACTCTGTCACCTTATATAGAAGACAATTTCCTGTGAGTTCTCCCATGCAATGAAAATCAATAAATCACATGCTAAAACTCTGAGAAATGTGCTGCCTCTGGAAGGAGTATTAATGTGGGGATTTAACTTGTGTTTTAAAGAATACTTTATTTTAGTGATCAGAGTAATTATTTTTACAAGATGACATGAATAAGATAGGAACAGATACCAAAGTTGCTATGTGAGTTTAGGAAAGATAAATATTTTGTCAAAATGTATGTTTGAGGGACGCCTGGGTGGCTCAGCAGTTGGGCACCTGCCTTCAGCTCAGGTCATGATCCTGGGATCTGGGATTGAGTCCCACTTCGGACTCCCTGTGAGGGGCCTGCTTCTCCCTCTGCCTATGTCTCTGCCTCACTCTCTCTCTCTGCCTCACTCTCTCTCAGTCTGTGTCACTCATGAATAAACAAATAAAATCTTTAAAGAAAAGAATCTTTAAAAAATCTATGTTTGAAGTGATATAGAATTTTTATATAAAAATTGAAATATCTATAGCAAATTTATTTTTTATATGAAACATCTGTCAGCAGTTTATATACTGAATTTCCAATTATTAAATAAAAAAATGTCGGACAATGGGCTACATATTTTAATAATGAACTGTTGTGCTATTCCTTTCAAAGAGTACAAAAGGAAAAGTTTGTTTTTATTTAAAACCCATATTACAGAAAAGAAAAAGTGATTATTCAGGAGCATTTGAAAATTTGGTGGTGAGGGAGGGCTCCAGAGCATTGTTTATATGTTGCATGTATAGGCTATCACACAATCTGGGGGAGTCATATTCTTGGATTCTTATTGTATTTATTTGTATGTTTGCTTCCTAGGATCTGGGCTGTCACTTTATTTTTTTCTTTTATCTCTTCACTTCTCTTTTTTTCTTGTTGCTTTTGAAATACAAGTTGAATTTGATATTTTTTTCTACTTAAGAATTTTTTATTATTTTTCTGGCTCCACTAAAATATAAATATACTCATACCATCAAATTGTTGAACTAGATAATATTCAAGATCCTATTAATACTTGAAAAGCGTTTCTTTTCTACTATATATGCTGGCTTAAATTATACCACCTTATATTTATTTAACTAAATTCATTATTACAAGGGGTAAAATGCATAAAACTGGGAATGCCTTATTTTTTTTTAATTTTTGCTTTAAGATTTTATTTATCCATTCATGAGAGACACACAGAGAGAGAGAGAGAGAGAGAGAGAGAGAGAGAGAGAGAGAGGCAGAAACACAGGCAGAGGGAGAAGCAGGCTCCATGCAGGGAGCCTGACGTGGGACTCGATCCTGGGTCTTTAGGATCAGCCCTGGGCTGAAGGCAGCACTAAACCGCTGAGCCACCCGGGCTGCCTGGAATGCCTTATTTTAATCCCAGAATTAACTTTATCAATAGCGAAAGAAGAAAGAAAAGAAAGAAAGAAAGAAAAAGAAAGAAGAAAGAAAGAAGAAAGAAAGAAAGAAAGAAAGAAAGAAAGAAAGAAAGAAAGAAAGAAGAAAGAAAGAAAGAAAGAAAGAAAAAGAGAAACATCAATATAGCTCTCTTTTTTCTCCATTTAGTTATATGGGATTAATTTATTTTTATATTTTTTTGAGAAAAAGGCGATAGTATTATCTTGTCTCAGGTTTTGATAAAGGAAGAATGTCATTCATTGTCATTTAGAGCATTTTCCTTTTGTTCTGAATATAATTAGTGAAATTTGTATCTGGCTATCTGTGTGTGCTATGGCAAACTGAAACAACTTAGAGATGTGTATCTTTATTCAGACATGAAAAATACAGTAGTAGGAGGATGAAAACTAAGATTCTGATTTGGTAAATTTAATCTCTAAATAGCTGTGGGTTATGCTAATATATTGTAACTGTTTATGGTGTCAGTTACTAGGCTAATAATTTATTTTCTCCCACATTTTTCCATGTAAAACAACTTTAGCCCTCATTACTATGATTCTAAAATATTAACTCTGGAGTTAAATATCCTATATATGGTTCAAATGTTATCAAACATATTTGTAAGGCATATCATAATCTATGCCCATGGGGATATAATCAATTAAATGATGTCTATTCAGAGTAGATGTACTCTTTATTTAAGTCAGTGTTTTAGTGAATATTTTTTACTCCACTTACTGTGGTAACTAGATGATTTTTCACTAGTTAGTGCTGAATTTTTCTATTTAAAATATTTCAGCTCATTAAAATGTGGATCCCTGTATATCTAACTTTGGCACTACGTTCTTCAGAAAGAAATATTCAGAGAAAACAAGTTTGTCTGCTGAGCAAACAGTGAAGTCAGAGAAAGGATTGCACAGGGAATTAGATTAGCCACGCTGGTAAAGGCATAGCTGAAGCCCCATTAGGGCTGGCTGAGACAGCATTTGTGTTTGGAGGAGCTGAGCAAATCACATTAATTAATGTTCACAACTTTCTTTGGTGAAAGAGCCTGGTGTCAGAGAGAAGACAGGCATTTTCTTTTTATCTTTACATTATGCATGCCCACCCAGGTCCTTTGGCCATTGGAAAGAAAGTAAAAAGAACTGAAGCAAAAAGAATTGCTCTTTTAGTCTCAAAGCAAAAAAGAAATGTTTACTCATTTAGGCCATTCCTTTCATTAGAGTGTTGATTTTAAACTACAATGTATATGTCTGTATATGTGTTTGTATATGTCTGTATGCATTTTCCCTCTAGTAAATTCAATCAGGAAGAATTATCAAAGGGGTACAATAGCTTTATCTTGTACATCCAGATGTTTCTATACTACTTTCTCTTTAATTTTTGGTAACGTGGTCTCTGCGCTAGTTTGCAGCCTTGTGTGGATGCAGAAATAAAAATGGATATGCTATAAAGAACATAGGGTATGAATTGGATAGTAAAGTTATATATGAAGCAAAATTACATGTTATGAAAATAAAATAATACGGCATTTCAAAGCTTTTTCATCAAAATGAGTGTTACTACTTTTAAAGTCTCCACCTTGCAAGTAATTTTGATTTAGTTATTGCTATTCACATGCTTTCTAAAGGCAATATTTCATAACATTGATAATCTACATTTAAAGGAGAGAGAATTCAGGGAAGGGAATGTTAGTAAGGATGTTAGCCCCATGTGTTAACAACTGCATTATTCTGGTGAGGAATCAAAACAAACTGATCTTCAACTTCGCAGAGATAGAATTTAGAATGCTTCAAAAAGAATACCCCAAAATAATTTCATTTAAGTGGATTGACTCATGTAAATAATTTTGTCTGAGACTAATATATAAATAGAAATCATACTACATTATTCCTGTGTAGTTACCCAAAGACCCAAATACTGGCTGTCTAAAATGTTCCCTTCATAGTCAGTACTTGAGAAAACCAAATGAGCAATTAGAAAATATTTGGGGTGAAAGGAGGAAAAAAGAAATTATCTGAAAGGATAATACATTGAGGTTGGTTGAGGTGTGAAAGGATAAATCCATTACTGTCTCACAGCCAATGCTTTCTAGTACTCAGAATATGTATATCCTCCAGATCCATCAGCACTCCTGGAAAATGCTGGCAATGCTTGACACACTCTCAACCTTTATATCAAATTCGGTAAGCAGCATGAAGATAGATCATTTTTCTTTGGTTAGCACATACTTTCCTCAGGTGAGTGCAATAAAATTAATTAAGTTCACTTTCTTGCTTATAAATAGATTCTAACACTAACATTGACACTGACATTAGACTTTACATTGGTTAGAACTCCTCTATGTTCCCAAACATTCAAACAGCACATTTATGTGAAAGATCTTGGGTTATTCTTCTAGACAATAGAGAATAGCCATGAAAAATGACTTTAACTACTTCCATGCTGAAAATTCTTAAGGGTGTCTTAGTGTGGAAAGCATGTACGCAGTACTTTCAAAAAAAAATTGTTGTGTCAATCAAAACAGTCTCTGTGGAAGTAGAGACCAAAATTGTGTGTAAAACAAACTTAAGGAAAAAAAAACACTTTTATTCAGAAAGAAATTCTACCAGTTAGTAAATACCAATCATAGGAAGATCTAAAAACAAAAATAATCTTCAAGTTGCTATGCTTGACATTTTCATCCTAACTATGGATAGTAAGATTCTCAGATAGACCAGAAAGTAAAGGAGTTCCAGTTCAAAAATTGACCAGAATGGCAGCCTAGGGAGCATTTCAAGTTTGCTTTCAATTTGGTTTACATGAACCAAACAAGAAGCAGTGCAAAGATGAATGATATAGGAGTAAATGAACACAGCTTTTCCATGCCTTCTTAGTTCCTTACAGAAAGGCAACTAAAATTTGGTAATCAATATAGCCCTTAAAAAGAGGCCTGATTTTGATACTATTAGAAAAGAAGAGGAGCTATATCCATACTTAGTATACCTATACTTACTTTGCCAGACCCTTACTTATTCATTATACTTTTTCCTGAGTCAATACTACCTATAAGCCAACTTTATTTATATACAAATACATCCATTTGCCTTACATGTCCCTAATAAGTTTTTTCTATCCTATAAAAAGTGTGATTTTCTTCTGTTAAATTAGATTTAAGTGAAAATATATATTACATAATTTTTTGTGTAACAAAAAAAAAACATTGTCCACATTAAGACAAGCTTATGCTTTAAAATTAGTCACTTTACTATTAGAAATTATAGCTATGCATTGCGGCCATTTTGACTAAACTTTTCAGAGGTTACTAATTATTTTCGTTTACAACTTCTGAGGTAATATTTTTATTTCAACTATTGCATGAATTTATCAAGTCTATGAATCTTTAAAATTTCTATGGGCAGAGTATATATCATTATCAACTAACATGACAGTATGGAGGTGTTGTTCACATTACTAACAACATAAACAGAAAGGGAGAATGGAACAATTTTTTTATTCTATTTCTTTTATGATGATGTTAAGATATAAAAACTGGCAGCAAATATGTCTAAGGAAATTTTGAAATGTAGCAAAAGTTAGAGCAAATTATAATCATGACAAATTTTAGCTTTATTTTAGATTCACCCTGCTTAAAAGTCTCAGTGGACATACAGAAAATCTTATTGCTGGTGTATTCCTTTTCCCTAATTTAGAACTCCATACATTTTCTAATGCCACCTACTGTTAATCCACCTTTATACATGAAAGTACTTCCTTTTTTTTTTTTAAGATTTTATTTATTTACTCAGGAGAGAGAGAGAGAGAGAGAGAGAGAGGCAGAGCACAGGCAGAGGAAGAAGCAGGCTCACTGCAGGGAGCCCGATGTAGGATTCAATCCTAGGACCCCGAGATCGGACCCTGAGCTGATGCTCAACCACTGAGCCACCCAGACGCCCCATGAAAGTATTTTCTTTAATATGACAACTTTACCTTAAGTTTCAGTGCAGAAGGATTCTTGTTAAAGTCATTCTTGGGGTGGGTTTGGAGATCAGAATAAGCTAAGTGCCCCATTTCTGCATGAACTGTTAACTTTTTTTTTTCAGCTAAATATGCATATATATTTGTTCCTTCCACTCCCAAATCAAGCCTGACTGATTAACCAAACTTGGAATATTTATATTTTGATATCACACTCAACTTCTATTGTTATCATTAGCTGGATAATAATTTTGTTTTCTTAATACTGATATAATTTTAATTTCTCAACTGAAATGAGGAAATAAAAATAAATTATTGTGAAAAATAAAAGGATAAAATATTAATGTAAACATTTAAAATTATTTTTGCATGGGGCACCTGGGTCACTCATTTGGCTAAGCAGCAGACTCTTGATTTTACTCAAGTCATGATCTCAGGGGCCTGAGATTGAACTCTGGGTCGGGCTTTGCACTGGTGTTGAGCCTGCTTAAGATTCTCTCTCCCTCTCCCTCTGCCCCTTGCGATCCCCATTAATGCTCTCTCTCTCTCTCTAAATAAAAACTAAATAAAATAAAATTACAATAAAAGACTATACTTTCAGGGATCATTTCTATAGTTTTGTTAAAATAACAATAAAATACATTTAAAAAATCAGTCAAATGGGCTTTCTTTACTCATGACAAAGGCTAAATGCATATTTCTTACCCATTATAGCTATAGTCAGTTAAACTTTATTTTCAGTAATATATATACTATAGCATCACATTTCTTTCTTTATATATTACTCATTTTCATATTATGAAAAACAAAAGTGCTTAAGGTCTATCAAATCCTTTGAGTTAGGGAAGTCCAGAGTGGGTCTTTTCCTTAGTTGAAAATTAACATGCTTTTTCATATTTTATTCTTCCATGTTAATCCCAATAAAACTCGAAGTGCATCTCATCCTCACATACATTTCCTTTCTCTGAAAAGAAAGTGAATAATGATTAAGTAATGCAAGAGGTAGCCAAATTGGGGAGAAGCTATTGCATCCAATTTTCTTATTAAGTATTTCCAAAAGAAAATTCTACAAGTGGTAAATATTGAATACTATGCATTGAAATTAGTGGGTTTCTAAGTAAATGTAAGGATGTATTTACTGCTTCAAGCAGAGAGTAATTTTATTATGATGATTCTCAGAATGACTAAGAGAATTGTCAGTAAAGCAGTCTGTATCAACTAAATAATTAGCTCTGTTATATTTCAACTTGAAGGTTAAATACAACAAGAAAAATCCAGGAAATATATTTTAATATATATATATGCACATAAAATATAAATATAAAAGATTGAGTATGGCTAATAACAGCCAGCCAAATAAAAAGTATTTTGGAGTATTGCTACTACTATATAATAGTCTTAATTATTTAGATACTAGTTTGTAAAGCCAGGGAAACAACAAGAAAAGCTAGTGACAAGTATTAAATAGATCTATTAAATTTACAAGTGCATCAGTGAAACATGATTGCAAGTAATTTTTGCTGCCAAGCAGCATGGCACAAAGCACAGGAGTCTACAACTTGGCAAAAATAAAGGTGAGATGAATTTATGGATCATATGGAAAATATATTCCAAATCAATGGTTTCTTAAGTTATTCTCAAAAATGGCTTAAATACTGATAAGAAAATAAAAGAATTTTCTGGAGTGCTTTTTATGTCAGGATTTTTGCTACAGCATAATATATATTGTATTGTTTAATACAAAGACTATTGTTTGCTAATGTATTGAAATGCAATATTGAGAAATTTTTGTAAGTATCTCTTTATTAAGAGGTTAAAACTTACTGGATAACAAAAATTCACTTGTTATTTTAAGTTCACAAGCTACTGTACTATTGAGCTAATTGAATACAATGAATACAAAGCAGTCAAACATAGTGATATTGATTAGCTTCATGTAATTCATATGCTAGGGGTAGAAGCCTAGATTTTCAGGCACTACACATACACAGAGCCCCACTATTTCGGCCTTAATATGACTAAAGCTATTTGAGAATTTAAAAAATACCAGGCTCTTAACTGACAACAATATAAAATGACAGGAGTAATTTCAAATAGCTCCAAAGCAAATTAACCAGAATATTTATTAATAGCATCATCTTTGTTAATAAGGAGCAAGGCATTAATAAATAGTGGGCAAACAAAATAGACTTCAGAGTTCCGATCAGCTATACAAATGGATGAAAGTCATATAAAATTATGAAAGGTTAGAGTTAACATTGTTTTAAAAGCTTAAGTATATTAGTCAGTAAGGGACTGGGAAATTCACAGAGCATCTTCTCTTGGCTCTCAGGATCATTCTTTGAGGGGGGATTATGCATGTACAATAAGCTGATTATCACTGTAATTACTAAGAGCTATTATCTAGTGTGTAGTAGGCCAAGTTATTGCCTCATATGTTACTATCTTTG
The DNA here is from genome assembly GCF_053574225.1 of Canis aureus. Classification (NCBI taxonomy): domain Eukaryota; kingdom Metazoa; phylum Chordata; class Mammalia; order Carnivora; family Canidae; genus Canis; species Canis aureus. Next base: position 15,960,934 of record NC_135643.1, read on the forward strand.
TTGGAAAAAGCCATTTCACAATGATGTCTTGTTTTATTTGTTTGTATTGTTTGTATGTGTGTGTATGTGATTTGCCTTTTTAAAACATTTTTATAGTAGCAAAATATATGTAACAAAATGTACCTTTTAACCATATTTAAGTGTGTACAGATTAGTGGTATTAGGTACCTTCCTGTTGTTGTGTAACCATCAACACCATCCATTTTCAATACTCTTTTTATCTTACAAAACTGAAACTCTTTTAAATAACAACTCCTCATTCCCTCCTTTGCCCAGCATCTCATAATTAGGATTCCTCTATGTGATTTTGACTACTCTAAATACATAAATAAAATCATATACTATTTTATCTTAAAAAAAAAGATTTTATTTATCAGAGAGAGAAAGAGAGGAGAAACAGAGGGAGAGGAAGAGGGATGAGCAGACTCAGCCCACTACAGGGCTTGATCTCAGAACCCTGAGATCATGACCTGAGCTGAAACCAAGAGTCAGGACACTTAACCAACTGAGCCACCCAGGCACCCTAGTATTTGTCTTTTTGTGAACAGCTCATTTTACTTAACATAATGTCTTCAAAGTTCATCCATGTAGTAGCATATACCAGAATGTACTATCTTTTTAAGGCTGAATAATATTCGATTTTATGCATCTAGCACATTTTGCTTATCCATTCAACCATTCATGAACACTTGGGTTGCTTCCATGTTTTAGATATTGTGAATAATACTACTATAAACATGTGTGTACAAATCCTCTTTGAGACCCTGCTTTCAATTCTTGGAGGGGGTGTATATCCAAATATGAAATTGCTGGGTCACATGGTAATTCTATTTTTATTTATTTTATTTTATTTTTATGTTTTGAGGAACCAAATACTCTTTTCTTTTTTAGTTTTTAAGATTTTACTTATTTATTCATGAGAGACACAGAGAGAGAGAAGCAGAGACACAGGCAGAGGGAGAAGCAGGCTCCCTGCAGGGAGCCTGATGTGGGACTCAATCCCAGGACCTTGGGATCACACCCTGAGAAGGCAGACACTCAACCACTGAGCCACCTAGGCATCCCACACATATTGCTTTCTATAGAGGCCATCCACATTTTATAATATCATCTACACTACATGAGCGTTCCAACTTCTCTACATACTTACCTATAGCTGTTAGTTTCTCTCTTTTTTTTTTAATAGTAGTCATCCTAATGTGTGAGAGGTGGTATTTCATTTTAGTTAAAATTTGCATTTGCCTAACAATTATTGATGTTGAACATTTTTTTATGTGACTATTGGCCATATGTGTATTATCTTCAGTAATCAAATTATCAAGTCCTTTGTCCATATTTTAATTGGGTGAATTGTTTTTCTGTTGTTGAGTTTGAGGAGTCATTGATGTATTCTAGATATTAATCTCTTATCAGATGTATGATTTGCAAATATTTTTCCCATTTATTGGGTTACTTTTTTACTTTGTGTTTACTTTCTGTTTTTTTTAATACACAACATTTAAAATTTTTCATAGTCTATTTTGTCTATTTTTTTTCTCATTGCCTGTGCTTTCGGTTATAGTCAAGAAATCATTTCCAAGTCCAATGTTGTGAAGGTTTTGCCCTATGTTTTCTTCTAAAAGTTTTATAATTTTAGGTCTTACATAAGCTCTTTGATCCTTTTTGAGTTAATTTTTATATGGTATAAGATAAGAGTCCAACATCATTCTTTTGCATGTGGATACCCAGTTTTCCCAGCATCATTTGTTGAAAAGTCTGTTGTTTTTCCATTGAATAGTTTTGGCCCTTGTGTCAGAAATCATCTGACCATTTAAGCAAATGTTTATTTCTGGGTTCTCTATTCTGTTCCATTGGTCTATATGCCTGTCCATTTAGCAGTGCCACACTATTTTACCTTAGATTTATAGTAGGCTCTGAAACCAGGAAGTATGACTCATTCAACTTTGTTCTTTTTAAATTATTGGTTTTGTTATTTGGGGTATCTTGCAACTCCATCTGAATTTTAGGATGGATTTTTCTCTTTCTGCAAAAAATTTTGTTGGAACTTTGATAGGAACTGCATTGATTCTGTAGATTGCTTTCAGTATTGTTGGCATCTTAACAATGTTAAGTCTTTCAATCCATGAACATGGGACATGTTTCCTTTTATTTATATCTTCTTCAATTTCTTTTAGCAATGCTTTTTCAGTTTTAATTATACAAGTACTTCACCTATTTGATTAAGTGAATTCTTAAGAATTTATTTATTTTTGATGCTATTTTAAGTGGAATGATTTTCTTAATTTCCTTTTCAAAGTGTTCATTACTTATGGAAACATATCTGATTTTTGTGTGACTTTGTATACTGCTAACTTTACATAATCTGTTTATTCTAAAACTTTTTTGTTAAATCTTAGAGTTTTCTACATATAAAATCATATCATCTGTGAAATATAAAATTTCTTTCTTTATTTACAGTATGGATACTTTTTATTCATTTTTATTGCCCAATTGCACTGGCTAGAACTTCCAGTACTATATTGTGTACAGAAGGTGAAAATTAACATCCTTGCCATGTTCAACATTTTGGAAGAAATGTTTTCAGTCTTTCAACCACATTGAATATGCTTGCAGTGTGTTATTAGTATGTGGGTTTTATTATGTTGAGGTAGTTTCCTTCTAGCCCTAATTTTATCATTAAAGGATGTTGAATATTGTCGATATTTTTTCTATTATAATTGAGATGGCCACATTTTTCCCCTTCATTCTGTTAATATAATGTATTACATTGATCGATTTTCATATGTTGAAAGAAACATATCCTCTTATATCACAGTGTATAATCCTTACTTTATGCTGCTGACTATGGTTTTTTGGTATTTTTGAAGATTTTTGCATCAATGTTCATGGGAATATTGGTCTGTAGATTTATTTTCTTGTAGTGTTTTTGTCTAGTCCTGGTATCAGGGTAATGCTGACCTCAGAGAATGATTTAGAAAGTGATGCCTCTTCAATTTTTTTGGAAATGTTTGAGAAGGCTTATATTTGTTCTTTAAATATCTGGTAGAATTCAGCAGTGAAGCCATCAGGTCCAGGGCTTTTCTTTGTCACAACATTTTTGGTTACTGATTCAATCTCCGTATTAGTTATAGTTCTATTAAGATTTTCTTTTAAGTCTTCATTCATTTTATGTGTCTAGGAATTTGTATATTTCATCTAGGCTATCCAATCAGTTGACATAAAATTTTTCAAATACTTTCTTATGATCATTTTTTTATTTTTGTAGTAGTAATGTCTGCATTTATTTTTGCATTTTCATTTTTGATTTTAGTAACGAATCTTTTCTCTTTATTTTCTTAGTCAATCTAACTAAAGTTTTGTCAAATTTGTTGATCGTTTTGTACAAAATTGGTTTCATTGATTTTCTCTATTGTTTTATATTTTTTATTTGGTTAATCTGCTCTAATATTCCTTATTTCTGTCTTCTTCTATTTTTGGGATTAGTTTGTTCTTCTTTTTTCTAGTTTCTTAAATTGTAAATGGAAGTACTTGAGATCTTTCTTCTTTTTAATGTAAGCATTTATAGCTCTAAATTTCCTCATAAGCGTTACTTTCACTATCCCATAAGTTGATATATTGTGTTTTAATTTGTCTCTAAGTGTTTTCTACATTACCTTGTGATTTTTTCTTTTACCTGATTTTTTAGTAAGTGTGGTTTAATCGCCACACACTTCTGAATTTTCCAGTTTTTAACTTCATCCTGCTATGGTTGGAGAAGATACTTTTATTTCTATCTTTTAAAATCTGTTGACGGGCAGCCCCCGTGGCACAGCAGTTTAGTACCGCCTGCAGCCTGGGGTGTGATCCTGGAGACCTGGGATAGAGTCCCACGACGGGCTCCCTGCATGGAGTCTGCTTCTCCCTCTGCCTGTGTCTCTGCCTTTCTCTCTCTCTCTCTCTGTGTCTCTATGAATAAATAAATAAAATATTTAGAAATAAAATAAAATCTGTTGACACTTAATTTGTCGTAACATATGGTTTATCCTGAAAAAATTTCCAATGTGCCCTTAAGAAGAATGTACATCCTATTCTTGTAGTGTAGAGTGTTCTCTATTTGTCTGTTACATCTAAATGCTTTGTCTTGTTCAAGTCCACTATACTTACTTATCTTTTGTTTAGCCATTTTACTAATTACTGAGAGTCAAGAATAGTCATCTCCAACTATACTTATAGAATTCTGTTTTAATTCTGTCATCTTTTGCTTAATATAGTTTGATGGCCTATTAATAGGTGCGTAAATGTTTATATTTGTTGTACCTTCTTACTGTATTGGACCATTCATATATTGTCCTTCTATGTATTTTGAAACCTTTTTTTGACCTAGTCTATTTTGTCTGATATCAGTATACCCACCCTTGCTCTTTTGGTTACTATTTCAATGGAATATTTTTTCTATCCTTTCCTTTCTTTTTCTTTTTTTTTATTTATTTTTTTATTTGACAGACAGAGAGCACAAGCAGGGGGAACTTCAGGCAGAGGGAGAGGGAGAAGCAGACTCCTCACTAAGTAGGAGCCAAGGGGCTCAATACTGGGACCCTGTGATCATGACCTGAGCCAAAGGCAGGAACTTAACTGACTGTGCCACGCAGGCACCCCTATCCTTTCCTTTTCAACCTATCTGTGTCTGTGATCTAAAGTGAGTTTCTGATTGACAGCACATAGTTAGATCATGTTTTCTCCATTCTTTCAATGTCTGTCTTTTGATTGGGTAATTTAATCCATTAATATTTAAAGTAGTTATTAAAAAGGAGGAACTTTTGGAATTGTCTATTTATTTACTATATGTAATATAATTTATTCTTGTCCTTCATTTTCTGCATTTTGTCTTCTTTTGTGATTAGATTTTTTTGTAGTGAAATGTCTTAATTCCTTTCTCATTTCCTTGTTTGTGTGTGCAATATTTTCTTTGTGATTATCACGGGGATTACATTTGACAATCCAAAGTTATAACATTCTAATTTGACTTTGTACCTTCTTCACTTCAGTAACATACAAAAACACTTCTTTACAGTTCCATCTCCATCCTTTTTGGTTGTTGATGTCATAAAATTATATCTTTATACGTTGTATATCAAAAAACATTAATATTTTTATTAATGCATTAGTTTCTTAAATTATGTGGAGAACAAAATTTGGAGTTACAAACTGAAGTTACAATAATACTAGCTTTTATAATTTTTCATGTATTTACCTTTACTGTGAACTTCTTTCCATCATACAATTTTGAGTTACTGTCTAATGTCCTTTCACTCCAATGTATAGGACTCCCTTTAGCATTTTTCATCTATCAGGTCTAGTGGTAACAAACTCCCTCAGCTTTTGTTGATCTGTGAGTGTCTTAATATTTCCCTCGCTTTTGCTATGTCAACTTACTGCCTTTGGTCCTTCAAAGTTTCTTTTTTTTTTTTTTTTAAGATTTTATTTATTTATTCATGAGAGACACACAGAGAAAGAGAGAGGCAGAGACACAGGCAGAGGGAGAAGCAGGCTCCATGCAAGGAGCCTGACATGGGACTTGAACCCAGGTCTCCAGGATCATGCCCTGGGCTGAAGGGGGTGCTAAACCACTGGGCCACCGGGGCTGCCCATCCTTCAAAGTTTCTTTTTTTTTTTTTTAATTTATTTTTTATTGGTGTTCAATTTACTAACATACAGAATAACCCCCAGTGCCCGTCACCCATTCACTCCCACCCCCCGCCCTCCTCCCCTTCAAAGTTTCTAATGAGAAATTCATTTATAACCTTGTTGAAGATTCCTAGTATGTAACAAGTTGCTACTCTTGCTTTCAAGATTCTTTGTCTTGGGCTTTAGACAGTTTGATTATAATGTACCCCAGTGTGTGTTTCTGTGAGTTCATCTTAATTGGATGTTCATATTCATGTCTTTCATCAAATTTGGGGAATGTACTGCCATTTTTCCTTCAACATTCTTTTTTGCTCCTTTTTCTTTTTTCCACCTCCTGAAAAGCCCACAGTGTGTTTGTTGGTCTTCTTTATGGTGTCCTACAAATACTTTTGACTCTCTGTTCATTTTTCTTCCTTTTTTTTTTCATCTGTTATTCAGACTTAGTAATTTCCATTGTCTTTCCAAGTTTGTTTATTCTTTTTTATGTCTGCCTAAAGCTGCCTCTGAATCTCTTTGTGAAGTTTTCATTTTAGTTACCTCCAGACTTTCTTTTTTAAAATTTTTCTATCACTTAATTGATATATACATTTTGTAAGTCTTTTTCTTAACTTTCACCATATCTTACTTTATTTCTTTGAGCATTATAAGACTTGTTCTAAAGTCTTTGTTTTGTAGATCTGCCATCACATTTTGCTTAGGAACACTATCTGTTTATTTACTTATATTTTCCTTTGAATGGGACATACTTTACTGTTTCTTTGCCCTGTGGTTGTTTTGAAAACTGGGTATTTGAATCTAGTAATATGGTAACTCGGGAAACCAGATTCTCTCCCTCCCTAGGGTTTGCTATTTGTATTGTTATGTTTTGATTACTGCAGGCTGTCACTGTGCTGAGGATCAGCCTGAGGTATAAACTTAGGTCTTTTCACATTTTTTTTCTAGGCCTGTACCTTCCTGTTTTTGCATTCTCAATGACTTTCTAACTTTTGCCATTTATGGTTTTCAGTGTGTTTAATGTCTAGCTTTCAGGGGCAGAAAAAGGGGAAAAGGAAGTGGGGGAAAACAGTGCTGGATGTTTAAATACCTTGGAATCTACTTTAGCCGGAGGAAGAATGGCTTAAACAATGAGAGGGACTACAAAAACAGTGTCTGTCATGATCTTTGTCTGCACCTCTGTGATCAGAAGCAGCAGCAATCAGCAAACATATTGCCAGCAGATGGGTCTTTATTGTCCATCTTGGATCCTCCCAGCTGCATGCAAATTCTTCTAGGAATACATACATAACTGCCTGCCATGGGGCTGGCTGCTGGTTAGCCATTCTTGATTAAAGAGCTGAAATTCACCGAAATTCACCTTTCCTGAGAAGTCAACAAGCCTTCCATATACCCCAGAGCTCTAAAACAGAAACCTCAGATGGATCCTGCAAGTGTAATTTTCATCTGGGTGGAAGACGGAATCCTAGTGATTTTTACTCCACCATTTTCCCAGAATCCTCTCTTGGCATAGGTTTTTTAATTTATTGGGTTTTCAAAAAAAAGTATTTTTGGGGATCCCTGGGTGACCCAGCGGTTTAGCGCCTGCGTTTGACCCAGGGCGCGATCCTGGAGACCCGGGATCGAGTCCCACATCGGGCTCCCTGCATGGAGCCTGCTTCTCCCTCTGCCTGTGTCTCTGCCTCTCTCTCTCTCTCTGTGACTATCATAAATAAATAAAAAAAAAATTTAAAAAAAAAAGTATTTTTAATCATTAAGAAGAATGAATGCATTATTGGGTAAGATTGGAGATAGAACAAATTATTTGTTTTTTATTATAAATCCGTGATCCCTGTGATATTAAAATTAATATACAAGTATCATACATATATATGCTGCAAATCTATATTTTTAAAACCTGTATATTCTTTTTTGGGGTATGTGGTCCATTAAAACAGCATAAATTCAGCCTGGCTCAATGTTTCTCCAAAATCTTTCTTTCACTTATGTTTAGAAGATATACACTATTTAAATTAAAAGATACTGACTATATTTACTCTTATCTGTTCACATATGATACAAGAATGAATAAATGGCCATAGCCATCATCCTCTCTAAAAAGAGACTCCATAAATGCTCTTTCAATGCATATCCTTTTTATCTACAATATATGTACAAATAAACTTATAAACCTTGTTTTACGTAGACAGACACCCCAATGTATGAGAATTTATTGAAAAAAAAATCCAGAAAAGCATCTAGTTGAAATGGAAAAATTACAAGGAAAGATTAGAATGAATTTTAAAATTCCGTATTAAAATGAACCCATCTTTCATGTTTGAAATGACATTTGACCAATTGATGGTCAATTTAGAAAAGTAATTACTGGGACGCCTGGGTGGCTCAGCAGTTGAGTGTCTGCCTTTGGCCCAGGGCATGATCCCGGGATTTGGGATGGAGTTCCATATCAGGCTCCTTGTGGGGAGCCTGCTTCTGCCTTGGCTTGTGTTTCTGCCTCTCTCTCTCTCTCTCTCTGTCTCTCTCTCACTGTGTCTCTTGTGAATAAATAACTAAAAATCTTTAAAAATAGAAAACAAAAGTAATTACTTTTCAAAAACAGACAATGCAAATAGTTAAAATGTATTTAGTCTCACTTCCTAAAGTTTAAGAATTCTATAGTTTTCTTCAATAATTATGGCTTTTTCTGAATGTACTCCCCATGCCACCAGAAATAGGGGAACTTTTAGCATATTGTACTGCATGTATCATCAAACTAAAAAAAGCAGAAATGCTCTCTTTATCCTTTCCAGGTCATTAAATGTGATCAGTAATAAAACTTAAGTGAAACAGTTTGTTATGGTAGAAGCTCCTAGTACTTCTCTATAGAATTCATGGGTCAGAGTCCACAGTGTCAAGGAAAATCAACCTAATGAAGCAATTTAATTAAAATTAATTGAGTATAATTCTGTCTCTTAACTATGAGATTGATGTAGGGTTGTTTTCAACATTTTCTTTGCTTAAGGTGAAACTACACATTCATACTTTCCCTTTTCATCTAATTCTGAACGGATAGTTTTAATAATAATGATTTGTAGAATTTAGAGATGTAAAAGAATTTGAGATCATTTAATGTACTCCATGTTGAGATAGGATTTTTTACTTTCTTTACCTGTCTCTCATATCATTCCTAAATGTGGTTTTTAATAAGGATTCCACCTAAGCTGAAAAAAATCACAGAATGAAACCCGTATGACTGTTTTATATGATTAAAAACATAGTGTAATCCTATTGACAAACTTGTGTGAGTCAAATAGACTTTAGTTCAGAAATTTGGGTTCATGTTCATGTTACAATATAATGTATTAGACAAGTCAACATGATTTGCCTGTATCTGATTAAATGGGGGACATACATAGGATACCTTTAGAATAACTGACTCTTCCATCAGTTGGAAGTATTGTTCCCCTTATAATATCAGCATTATTATTCCAGTAATTTAAATAGCTTCCATTTTGGCTCCCTCTACTGTGCTTGCTTACACATAAATATGATAGTCTTCCTGCCAGGTAGTCAGTATTTGTAATTAAAATATTCACTAAGTTTGGCAACGTTGAGTATAAGGAAATAGACATGGTAGTGAACAAATATGAATATATTGGGCCTCTGACTAGAAGCATATTTTAGCTTGATAGTGTAGTGTAATAGTTTTTAGGCATATCTAAAAATAATAAAATTTCTTTTCTTGTGCATGCCTCTTCACTTCTCTGATGTCATTTATTGCATATATTGATATAGTCCTTCTAGAGATTAAAATGTACGTCTCTTAAACATTTTCTATTTTTCGAAACTGTCATTGAAAAAAAATTCCTATATATACAAGAATGCTGTTAATTCTTATTGCTATGTCCTTTATAGTTTTACTCATTTTTAATATGATAAACCTAAAAGAATGGAAAATTTAATTGATCAAGAAAACTTAAATATATTGAATATGATTTTTTAGTGTTATTCTATGCATTATATTAACCAATGCCAGATGGAGTACTAATATAAATTACCAAAGACTTTAGAATAGAACCAGTATATCTACTAGAAAGCTTTGTATATTTTAAAACTCTGTTAATCTAGACACTATATCAGCATGCCAGGGTACCTGAGCAAGAATCATATGGAGACCTGAAGCAGGGTAACTGCAGGCAGAAGATATCTTTTTAAACTAACTCACTGATAAAAAGCTTCAACAGCATGACATATCTCTAACATGCTGGGAAGCAGCAGATGACAGAGCAAACCAACATGTAACAATTGGTTTCAGGGGTGAAGATATAGGACCATAAAGCAAATGAGGCTTGTGAACAGCCACCAGGGTTGCAAATCAAAGCCATTATGCACCTATTCCATGTGGGGCCAACTGTTGAAATTTATAGTGCCCTTTCCTTTGGACTTTCATGAATGAAAGCAAGCATCAACGGGTGACCAGACAATAGGTAATATCATTTTATTTCTGAAGGAGAAGTTATACATCATTTGGAAAACTTTTGACTTCATCCATTGTCTACTTTAATTTTGTGTCTAAAATCTTGTACCGAGCCATCTTCCACTATCTATTGTTAAATAGATAGCTTCAGTTAAGTATCATTTATTGTGCTTTAATCAACTAGAGAGAACTTCCAAATGTTTTCTGTTCTGTAAGTAACTGAGCTATTCCTTGTTATGCCTGTCTTGATTGGCAAAAGTGAGGAAACAAATCCACAGGTGATGAGGGGACTAGTTGTACCAAAACTTGTGTAAGTGTTTCCTTTATTTTGGCTGTTGTAAAACAAAGCAAATAGCATAAAAGACTTCACAAGGCTGTATACTGAAAGAACAATAAATCATTAGCACCACAGGAGAGAGTTTTAATAGCCTTTGATTAATCTATAATCTACACTGTTGCAATATTCTTTGTTAATGGAATTTTCAATTAGATTTTTATTTGAAACACAATTCATTTTACATTTATTAAATGTTCTGCATACTGTTATGTTGTCATTAGGTAGCGTTTAGCAAACTGATCATTAAAGCAACAAATGAGGGTCACAGATTTATTATCATTTTTAGGAGTTTGCAGTGCCTTTTACAACATGTGTTAAGAGATTGAATACCACGATTCCTTCATATTCTGTATTTTAATGACCTTTTTCTTTTCTTTACCTTTTTTCATCTCATTTTACTTCCTTTTGCTGAATATTTGTCAAGATATTAACTATTTTGAGTTAAAATGTGTGCTTATGGATAGTATGTGAACACTGCTTACATACTACCTACCTCATAGGTTTTTTTTAATAAACATTAAGTGCAGAATAAGAGTTCAGATAATCTTATTTTATTATTGCTAATAATAAATGCATGTAAGATAAAATGTCACTTAATGTTAACTTTTAATGTTAAAAATACCAATTTAATATGTAACATTTATATAGTAATTTCAAAGTGCCAGGCACTGTTCCAAGTGTCTTGCATTTCTTAATTCATTGACCTTCTTAATCATCCTTTAAGGTAGGTAGTATTGTTATTCCCACTTACAAACAAGAAAACTAGGATGTAAATGGACTAACTGGCTGGCTCAAGGTTAGCTTGTGTTTTGGACCCAAGAGAGTTCAACTCCCAAGTCTGTATTGTTAATCACTAGACTTTACTACCTATTAGCAAACGAATTAAATAGTATATTCTAAAACATTCATTTTTAATATGGGTGTTTAGAACTGTGAATGTACATATCAAGTCAAAATATTACATGTTAGCCACTACCCAGCCAATCTTTGTTAGAATCATAATGTATCAAAATGTTACCATTTGTAAAATCATATTATGTGAGAAACACAGACTCTCAAAAAATACTAACTATAGTATTATTTTTAAAACATTCATTCCATAATATCATCAAATGCTCAATGTTAAAATTTACTAGTCTAGTATTTTTCATGCTTAATATTTTTACAGCATAACTTTTTCTTCCCTTTTACTTTTAACCAAATGAATGCTTTTATATATATGGGGTTTATTGAGAGAGCCATACTATGAAAACCTTTGGGAAATGGGGTTTTAAATAAAAGGATGTTGATACTATACAATTAAGAAGATCTATCACAGACCACAAAGTTATCTAGTATATAATAATAAATCTCTTACATACAGCAAATAATTGGATTTTACTTTCTATTCACTCTGAACATTTGAAGGCCTAATGGGCAGGGAATCTCACCTGAAGTTGAAGTAACTCAATAAATCCTAGTCAGCAGATCTGTGAATAGGGTATGAAAAAAAAAAAAGATTAGTGGAGGTGTTGTAGCTTCGTCTTCCATTTGATATTAGCTCTATGAGAGTAATCATGTAGTTGGTGTGTTTTTATTTGTTTTTGTTTTGTTTGTTTAGCAAATTTATAGGTCTCTTCAAATAGAACTTAGATTCAGATACCAATGTTGGTAGTGTAAGTTTTGATGATAATATTAAAAATGAATGAATCCTCAGAAATGAAACATTTCTTGAGGATTTGCTATGTATTGGGTGCTATTCTGCACCCTCACATTTTATTTTGTACATGTCACTTTGTTCAGTCCTAACAAGAGCATCACAAAGTAGGTATTTCATGGAAATATTTTTAAATATTGAAATTGAGGATCATAGAGAACAAATTACTTGTCAAAGGACATAAAGTGAATAACTGGTAGAGTAAGCATATCTGTTGTGGTCTCTGTGACTTCAAACTCAGTTTGTTTTTGACCTTCCCTAATGCCTTCTAATAGAGAGTATATGTCCCCTGGATATCAGGTACGCATTACCAGGAATCAATGGGGTCAGTCATAAAAGTAATGGTTTGTAGAATTTAGATATTTACTGGATATTTACTTTTAGAGCTGGATATTTACTTTTAGAGCTCTTCACTGCAAACCATGGAGAGATTTTTTTTTCCTTCAACAAGGAAGGACATATTTTCATAAGTCTTTTTTTCAGCTTTGAAATTTAAAATCAACTTATTGATTCAACCAGCACTTTCTTTTTATACATTATGTGGTTTTGTTTTGGTATTGTTTCTTTGGTTTTTGGACTTTTTTAGTTCTAATATCTAATTCCATGGGGAACATCTCCGTAACTTGTTACAAAATTGTAAACATGCCCTTCTGTTTCCTAGAGGTCTATTCCTTCTTGTTGTAATAGCAGAACCATGTTTTTTTTTTTTTTTTTTTTTTTCTTCAGTTTCTTTGGGTTTGCTGGACTTTCTCCTTCTGCCCTATTCTATTAGTCTGCTATTCTCCAACTTCCTTAACCAGATTTATTCTGATCTTACCTCTTCCTAACCTTCAACCTTATTATAACTAGTAATTCACATCACTTTTAATACTTCCATATATGTTATCTGATTTTCTAGAAAAAAATATATATATCACTAAGGAGGGAAGGCATCTTCATTAATATAAATCATTTATTACTGAATGGGTTCATTTTTATAAGCTGGGCCTTGCTTTTCATTTTGTACTACCCTCATTTTTTTACGGTCTTTTAATTGACTCTGAATAGTATGTAAAAACTATCATCAGTCAGCTTGGAAAAAATAACCTCATAATGAAGTTACTTACAGCAGTATCAGTGATTAGTGCCACTAATAGAAGATAAGTAAAATGGAGTGGCAAAGGTTAGCAATATAATTGATTTCTTTCTTCTGATCTTTAATTACAAGTATTAAAAACTTTCTGGATGTTAAATTGACTGCAAAAGAATGAATTAGCTATCTATTGACCTAAAAAACAAACAAACATATTTTTAAAGCAGATATTTTTTTGCACTGGAGAGAGAAGGGCCACCGTATTTGATATGTGCATAATTCTGACTGACTCAATTCACCTTTCTTGGTGTGGAGAAAAGGGTCGGGACTTGGCCTGACTTGTGGATCTTAGAGATCAGAGCACAGGAGGAACTCTTTATTGGAGATTTAGAAAGGTGTAGAATCAGAATAAGATGTAACCCTGAGAGTCCAGTAAGATGCAAGTAAAATAGAGCATTTTAGGGAAATTTAGCATAGGCTTACTATCCGTGGCTGATTTGAAATAACAGACACAGGATAGACTCTGGCCCAGTATTAACCTTAAAATAAATATATAGTTTTCCTTCACGTTATAGACTGTAACAACTTAGTTTTAACATTCACACATTCAACATGTGTGTGTTCAGAAATCTACTGTTCTATGAGCCCTACGTACACAAATATGAATGTAATCTGTTGAGGGTTTAGTCTTTAAAATTAAGCAGAAATAGAATGATAAATAGGGATGATTAATTAAGTATGAGGTAGAAAATGATCCATTTATAAAAAAGAAAGATCCAGAACAAACACTATGAGAGATAAAAGGAGGGAGTTTCTTTTTGGTTTGGTTAGGAGAGGCTTTAGGGCTAATAACTTAATTGAATCTTGAAAATTTCAAGTATTTTATTGGTAAAGGATCTTCTAAGTAGATGATCAGTGAAAAAAAAACAGTATTTTTTTTTTTTTAAAGCAGAATGATTACCGAGTCAGAGTTGCAGTTCTGGAAGACTATTGTGACAAGGGGAGACCCTGAAGTAAAGTCGGTAATGAAAGGCTAAGGCAACAGTCTCAGTACTGCAGACATAAAGACTGACAGGTATGAACTAATGGTGAAGGATATACAGAAAGTGAATCTCAGAAAGAAAACACTAAGATTTCTGTGCCAAAGGTACTTAGGTGGAGATAATGGTCAGGCAACTGGAAATGTGAAGTGTGAGACCACACCTAAAGATAAATTTCCAGGAGTCAAAAGTTACTGATTTTGTTGAGAAAATGGTGTAGAAAGAAAAGAAGATTTAAATAATTCTCTTAGGATGCTCCTACATTTAAAGACTAAGAGGATGAGGCTAGAAGATGCAGTGTAGAAATGGACAGAGAAATTAGAACAGATGTAGGAGAGAGCCACACTATGAAAACCTTTGGGAATTGGGGTTTTAAATAAAAGGGTGTTGATACTGTACAATTAAGATCTATCGCAGACCACAAAGCTATCTAGTATATGATGATATAGTATATGATTGGCTTTTTTGATAAAAGCCAAAACTGTTGGGACACAGAACAGGTCAGTGATTGCCAGGGACTAAGAGTGTAGGGTAATGATTGAAAATGAAGGAGCACCATGAGTTAATTTTTTGGATTGATGAGACTGTTCTTTATTAGGATTGTGGTGGAAGGTACATGATTTTATACATTTCTCCAAATCCATAGAACTGTAGAGCACAAAAAAATATTTTAATGATTATAAATTTAAAAATAATAAGAAATCAGGAAAAAAGTCATTGGCTTATTGATTAAAAAGAGTAGATTCACAATGTAGAAGATTAAGAGTATATAATAGAGAAATGGAAGCAATAACACAGTCTACTTTTCTAAGAAGGTTCATGGTTAAGAAAGAAAAGATAGTTTAAAGTGGTCTCTGGGTTGGTTAAAGGGATGTTGTTGCTTGAAGAGAGGAAACTTAAAGATGTCTGTAATAAAGGTGAAAAAAAAACCATGAATATTCCAAGGATATAAATAATGTAGAGAGCCTTGGGGGCCATGTGAAGTAACAGAAAGATAACAAGAGTCACTTTTGTTCTTATGAGAGGGAAAACAGATTAGACAAAGAATGTAAAAATACAGGATGCCTTTGTGAGGTAGCATCATTTCATATTGAATCACTAGAATTTGAGATGGAAGCATGGCAAAATTTTGTTTAGTAAGTCCAGCTCACCTCTTTCTTGTTAATAGAATCTGAATATTCAGGTTTTACCCTCCTAAATACTTTGCCCTCTGAAAGCCCCAAAGTATGAACATTCATTGTTCTAAATCAGTAGATCTCAAAGTATGTTTCTTATTTCAGCAGCATCACCATCATCTGAGAATTTGAGAATTTGTTATAAATATAAATTCTAGGGACACCTGGGTGGGTCAGCAGTTGAGCACCTGACTTTGGCTTGGCATGATCCTGGGATTAGGCATCGAGTCCGCATACGGCTCCTTGCAGCGAGCCTTCTTTTCCCTCTGCCTGTGTCTCTGCCTCTCTCTCTGTGTCTCTCCTGAATAAATAAATAAAATCTTTAAAAAATGCATTAAAAAAGAAATATAAATTCTATTCCACATATACCAAATCAAAAGCATACAAATAGCCAATAGATATAGGAAGAATGTTCTTTTTAAAAATATATATGTATTTTTTCATGAGAGACACAAAGAGACAGAGGCAGAGACATAGGCAGAAGGAGAAGCAATCTCCCTATGGGGAGCCTGATGCAGGGCTCAATCCCAGGACCCCAGGATCACACCTGAGCTGAAGGCAGACGCTCAACCATTGAGCCACTCAGGTGTCCCAGGAAGAATGGTCAGTGTCACTAATCAGTATAATGTAAATAAAACCACAATGAGAAATCACTTCACACCTATCAGGATACAATTATCAAAAAATAATAAAAAATGCTGGTGAAGATGTGGAGAACTTCTACAAAATGGCGCAGCCACTATGGAAAACAGTTGAAGGTTCCTCTAAAAATTAAAAATAAATATACCATATGATCCAAAACTCACTTCTGGGTATTTATCTAAAGTAACTGAAGTCAGGATCTTAAAGAGATATTTGTGCTCTTTAAAAGAGAAGTACAAGCTCTCCCACGTTCATTATCGCACTACTCACAATAGCTAAGATGTAGAAAGAATCTGAATGCTCATTGGCAAATGGATAGATAAAGATAATCTGGTATACAGTCATACATTGGAATACTATTCTGGCTGAAAACCAGAAGGGAATTCTACAGTATGTGACAATATTGATGAACCTTGAGGACATTATGGTAAGAAAAATAAAGCAGCCACAGAAAGGCACATATTGCATGATTCCACTTACATGAGGTACCTAGAATAGTCAAATGCATTGAGTCAAATAGTGAAATTGTGGTTGGAATGAGCTGAGAAGAGAGGGGAATGGGATATTACTAATCAACGGGTGTAAAGTTTCAATTAAGCAAGATGAGTAAGTTTTAGAGATCTGCTCTACAATATTTTACCTGTAGTCAACTATACTATATTGGACATTTAAAAATTCGTTAAGACAATAGATAGATTTCGTATTAAGTGTTCTTACCACAATTTAAAAAAATAATTTAAAAAACACTTTTGGGATGGGACCCATCAGTCTGTGACTTAGCAAGACCTGTAAGTGACTCTGATATGTTAAATTTGAGAACTACTGGTCTAAACCCATGTGAATACTTTGATTCCATGGCTTAGGGATTGCTTTGCCCATGAGCATGTAATTAAACCTCAGCCAAGGAAACTTAAGAGGACACTTGCTGCTTATTTTTAGTCAAGAATTTCCTTCTGATCAAGAAAGAGACACATATGAGAAATAGTCACTCCTGCTCTTGGATTGGTTGTATATAGATGCACAGTGTTAAACTCCAGTGGTAATTTTACCTAGGAAAGAATCATAAGAGCCAATATGCTGAGTATTGCAGGATAAATATGTGGAAGGCACTTGGGTGCTTGGTGATGTCCTTAATACGTTAAGTAAACTTGAAACCACTCACATCTGGCAATATACTAAATGAATTAATCAATGACCTCATTTTTTTAAACTACTGTTAATTGTGGCTTTCTTGCTTGCAGCTACAGGCACTATAACTGATATGAAGAATAATAGCTTGGGCCTATTACATTCTTCAGTATCTTCTTTTTTATTAAAATATTGTAGTTCTTAGTGAAAATCTTATATGCTCTTACTAACAAATGTGTTAATTAACAAATACACATGCACACACACACACACACACATTCCAAAACAAAACCAAAGGAAGTAAAATATAACAGAGAGTACCAAAAAAAATAAATAAATTTAGCTATTTTATTGTAAGGCAAAATGTCATTCAAAGCAAAAAATATTGATAGAAAAAAAGAGAAACTTTATCCATGGATAAAAATCCACCAGAAAGATAAAATGGTATTAATGTGTGCGCCTATAAAAACAGTAGCCAAATATATAGAAATAAATGCTGATATGAGAAATCAAGTAACATATATAATTGGAAAATTTTAACACACTCTTAAAAAATGATAAAAAATTAGGATGTAGATTATTTAGCCAAAATATTAACCAGCATGATTAAATAGATTTATAGAGTGTAAACAATCAGCAAATATAGTTCTTTTCAAGTAAATACGGAAACTTTTAAAGATTTTATTTATTCATTCATGAGAGACACAGAGAGGGAGGCAGAGACACAGGCAGAGGGAGAAGCAGGCTCCATGCAGGGAGCCCGATGTGGGACTGGATCTCCGAACTGGGATCATGTCCCGAGCCAAAGGCAGACGCTCAACCGCTGAGCCACCGATGCATCCCAGATACGGAAAATTTAAAAAAAATTGACGTTCCAGGTTGTCAGTAAAGTAACGTACCATTTATGCAAACTTTAAAAACTTGAAAAGTAATTCTACATATTTTTATGCCTACATAAAAGTATAAAATTTCATAGAAATTTCAAAGATGGGCATCAATTTGAGATCTAGAGTGGTTATCATTGGTTATATAGGAGGCAGAGGGTAAGAATAGAGGTAAACCATATTTTATATTGGAAATTGTTAAATCATTACATAAACATTCTGAATATAATAATGGAAATCAAACTGCATAAAGCAGTTTTGTTAACAGTAAGTATAATTTTGTATAGAGAAGAGTGTGACATTTTCTCCCCTGCCCCATCTCTGTCTTTTTGCTGTGTCTTTTATAGCAAGGACATTGTGTTAGGACAATCTTGAATTTAATAGAACTGTATTTGTGAATTACAATGATCAAATTGTATTGCAATGGACAGATGGCAGTTCCAATTATATGTGTTTTTCATGAATATGTTAGTTAAACATGTGAACCCAGATCTAACTACAAATGTCTCTGAACATAACATGTTATACTGCTACGTGTCCCTGAAGTATTTTTAAAGCAATTTTATTTACTCTAAAATAGATGACGTATAGCAAAGCCAGAGGAATAATGATAATATGTTTGTGGTTGTCATATGATTTTTAGATGTATGGAATATTCCAGATCAAACATATTTAATGCCACTAATATATACCAGAAGATAAATCTTGAGCTATGCTCATTTGAATCCAGTGATTTTTTTTTAATATTTTACTCATTTATTTGAAAGAGAGAGTGAGCGAGAGACAGCATGAGCTGGGAGAAAGGCAGAGAAAGAGGGAGAAACAAACCCTTTGCTGAGTAAGAAGCCTGGTATCATGACCTAAGCCAAAGGCAGACACTTAACTGACTGAGCCACCCAGACACCCTGAGTCCTGCAATATTTTATTTAGAATGATAATTTTCTGAAATGAATGTCTAAAACTTTATAATCATTACTGATAGCCTCAAAGTGAGTATAATTAAACACAGTGATGTGTCTAATTGCTGAAATATCAATAATGTAGTTAACCCATGTTAGGCTTACTTATTTTATTTATAAATTGGTAAGTTTATTTCATTAAAGCTTACTTAAGGCAACTATTAAATGGGTTAATAAATAGTGATTCTTAAGATTTAATTTTCCAAACATAATTGTTTTATCATTACATACAGATTCTACTATATTTACCAAATGTCTACTCTGTGCAGATGTTATGCTGAATTGGATAGTCACTGGAGAGGTGAGAGGTTCAGTAATCAGTTGCAAAAATGAGTAATATATGATTGATGTTCTTGAGGAGTTTACTGTGGCCAAGTGAGGGAGACAGATAAATAAATACAAGCACAAGGTGGTAAAGGATAAGAAAGAAAACAAAACAGGGACGGCTGGGTGGGTCACTGGTTGAGCATCTGCCTTGGCCCAGGGTGTGGTCCTGGGCTCCCTGCAAGGAGCCTGCTTCTCTCTCTGCCTGTGTCTCTGCCTGTCTCTCTCACAAATAAATAAATAAAATCTTAAACAAAACAAAACAGAAAACCATGGTAGGCAACTGGGATTGACTTCCTAAAGAATCAGGGAAGGATGTAGTTACATTTAGGTAACAATAGAGACCAGAAAATATATACTACTCAATTTCATGTGAGTTACTAAAATGCTTCTTCCATATTTTAAATTGATATAATCTTTTCTATGCAATCTTTTTTTAATAGTGATGATTAATTTGGTTTTAGTTATATGCAGGTATTAGAGTTTAGTTTCCTCAAATGCCTATAGACATATACTATGTGGATATATACAATTTTATGATCATATAATTTTACTTTTCCAAGATGGTTCTACCTTTCATGTGAGATGAGAGCAGAAACCTTAATTTACCCACCCTAGGGAATTCCTGGGCTGGCTTAGTCAGTAGGGCATGTGACTTTTTTTTTTTTTTTTTTTTTTTACTTATGAGAGACACAGAGAGAGAGAGAGGGGAGAGAGAGAGAGAGAGAGAGAGAGAGAGAGAGAGAGAAAGAGAGGCAGAGACACAGGCAGAGGGAGAAGCAGGCTCCACGCAGGAAGACGGATATGGGACTAGATCCCGGGTCTCTAGGATGACGACCTGGACTAAAGGCGGCACTAAACTGCTGAGCCACTCGGGGTGCCCTCTTTTTTGTCTTTTTAATATTATTTTATTTGAAAGAGAGAGAGAGAGCATGCTCACATGAGTCAGGGGGAGGGGCAAAGGAAGAAAGAGAATCTTAATCAGATTTCCCACTGAGCATGGTGCCCTTGTGGGGCTTGATCTCACCATCCTGAGATTATGAACTGAGCCAAAATCAAGAGCTGGATGCTTCAACAGACTGCCCTACCCAGATGCCCTGATCAACTGACTCTTGATCTCAAAATTGTGAGTTCAAGCCCCATATTGGGCACGGAGCCTACTTAAAAAAATAAATAAATAATAAAATAAAATAAAATAAAATAAATAAAATAAAATAAAATAAAATAAAATAATAAAAAAATAAAAATTCACCAATCTTAGAATCCCCCCATTATTCTTCCATCTATTCCCACCATCCTCACTCAGGAAGTCCTTGGAACTGCAAGCTCTACCCAAAGGGTATATAAAACTGAACTAGTCTTATCATTTCAGAGAACTGAGGCCTATTTTGCATCGTATCCTACAGAACTTAAAGTAGATTTAAATCTGTTGCATTTTATTACTCCCATTCAATGCTACTTTCACTGCTTCTGATACAATGCTATCTTGTAATAATTAGGGATAAGTAGGCATTAAAAATAGAAAAATATTTTGTAGATTAATAATAAGCTAAACACCCTTCCTGTCAAGTTTTCCTTTCATTTTGGTAAAGTCCCTTTATTCATTGCTTAAAGGTTAAGTTTGAACAATGAGATTGACATTCTATCCCATTTAGGTAACTGGAGAGTCAACTCAAGTATTTATAAGCCACAAATTACTTAAAATTAAATTTACCCTTTAAAGAAAGCATATCACCATGAGTATTATTTAAACATTTCTTAAACATACAGGAATGTATCCTGATTGGAAATGGCAAGAGACAAATGTAAAATAATAATAATATATTTGTATAAAATGGTATTTCTGTCTTTCCATGGGGGAATTATTTTATTCCTTGGATGTTACCTTAAACATTTTTATATCCGCAGACATTATTGTTATCCCTAATATTGTCAAATGTCAGGTGTGTCAGGTATCAGGCAATCTCTTGGGCTATGTTGCCTTGACAACAAATCATGGTCTTGGGAATCCTTATGGAGATGAATGCTTGGCTTCTGAGAATTTAATAAAGCTGTTGTTGGATTCAAATCAGCCACCTTTCCCATAGCTGTAAAACAATTGATCATTCTCTAAAGCATTCATTGAGTAGTACTTTAAAAGAAATATACCTCTTGATATTTGTGATCCTACCCATTTGGAATACAAATCATAGTCATATTCTAATATTATTTTTAATACCCTGAAATTATTGTATAGACATATTAGTGATGTGTTGTATACCATATTCCTCATATCTTTCAAAGGATTTTATATTTAAGTAAGTGCCTGCTTACTTACCTGCTTTGAATTGAAAAATATATCAGAATTTTAATATCTTGCTTCTTTAAATAAAGGAGTTATGCTTAAGTATTTTCACAAAGTTTGAGCCATTTAGCCTAGGTTTTGAATTTTTTTCAAAATTCCTTCTTTCCCTTGTCATTATTATAAGTTAGGTTTCATTCCAAATTTTTTTTTGTTCCATCCCCAAAGCTTCCACCTCCTTAGAATTATCATGTTCTTTAGGATTTAAACAGAATGGACCTAGGCATTCATTACATGTTCCACGAGATCTGCTGAAATTCCCTGCAAGGGTGGGGATAGGGACTAGGAATTTCTTATCTCTTTGTCACTTATGGTTCAAACCTGTTGCTTTTTGAGGCACATTAACTTACTGAGTATGATCTTGAATTGTTTGTCTTACCATAAATATATGATATATGCATATATATGTAAATATTTATTGATCCATATTCTTAAATTTGATGTTTATTATTTTAAAAATCATGAAAAATGGACCATACATTTCTTATACCACTATATAATTTTTTTAACTTGATGTTTTCAATAAAAAACTTAGTTTCTTGGCTTAGTTATATGTTTCCAAATCACTGAGCTAATATATAGCTTACTTAAAGTTTGCTGAGTTTGGCTTTGTCTGGCAAAAAAGAAAAAAAAAAAAGAATTGGAATGAACTCTAATTACAAGGATGACAACAGACAGAAGGAAGATCCAAAAACATTTCAAATCATTGACATATTGAAAACTATCTGAGCCTCATATCTTCTACCTGGAAAAGCTATCCTCCTATTCCCTACAGTCAAGGTAGAGTTAATTAGTGATTTTGATGAGTATTGAATGCTTTTTTTTTTTTTTTACTAAAATAGTCCATATGGGATTTTTTCATATTATATCTTAAGTCTCATATTAATAACTATATTATTTTTCTGAGCTTTTAAATGCATTTGTTTATATGTAACTTTTCAGAGCTTTGCTACTTTATTAGACAAGAGGAAATAAATGACGCACATAAGCAGGTGAGCAATAAGACTGATGAGAAAACTATTTTTAAAAGTGTGAGTGAGGGGAACCCCAGGGCCAGCAACAGTAGGGTATATGAAAAAAATTAGACAAATGAAGGTCAAAGAATTTGAGTGTAAAGAAAAATTGTATATGAATTCCATTTTGTTGGACCTTTTAATATTCTATTACTAAAAACACAATTTAGCAACTTGTTCTGCAACTAAAGTATTAAGCATCATAAAATACCTTTTATCTTTTGTATTGTCCATTTCATGAAATAACCATAATGTTCTTTCAAGTGAAAATTGCAGGAAAATGAAAGTTCTTATTTAAAAAAAAAAAAAAGCATTGTAATTTCTGTATCATTCTATCAGCATCATTTTTCTACTAGAACGTTACCTTACATATAATATTCTTCTGAATTAATAAGAATATAACTTTCTCAATGCTTCTTTGACCATGTTGGCCAAAACATTTTTATTTAGATTTTTCAAAATGTTTAACTAATATTGGCTAAGCATTCACACGATAATCACACTTAAGAAGAAGAGTCCAGAGGAACCCCTGGGGCGATGTAATTTTGATATTTTAGGACTGTATTGTATAACATATAAAAATATGGAGTATGTAGAAATATATAGAATATATTACATATTGAATATATAGAAATGTAATGCCTTGTGTTTCTAAAACTAAAACTTCCCCCTTCACACAGATTTTTTCTTTTGACTTCAAAATACAAACAACATTCACATAATAGTTATCCTAACTATAGATGTAGAGAATTTCACTCAATCATATTTAGTGACTTTTCCTGATTTATAGTTCTGTTTTTCTTAATTTTATAAATCAACTTAAAAATAGTATCTGTACAATTTCTGTGACACCATATTTCATAGTTATGCTTTAAAGAATATTTAAGGTTAAGTATCTCCACCGAAATCTAAGAAGTATAGTGATTTACTGTGTAGTGAATGTAGGGATTTAAAAAACTCTGTTGACCTAAACTTGATGTGTCCATGCCTTTAATTTACTTATTTTATTACTGTTTTTCTAACTTTCCATTTTGTTGGAAAATTATTTTAATTTGATTTTATTAGCTGAAAAATATCTCTAATAATTTTTCTTATGTAATAACTTAAAATGGCATTGCAGCTTGCCACATATTGTATCATGCCCACTTTCATTTGACTTTTATCATAATGCTGGGAGATGAACAAGAAATTATTATATCCCCATTTTAAGTCTGAGGAAACTGAGACAATCATTAGGAACACAAAGTTAAGAATTGACTTAAATTGCATATAAAATCCAGAACTTATAGCTAGGTTAGTTGGATTCAAACACTTTCTTGCTCAACTAGACAAAGTATGACACTTAACGTATTTCTTCTTTCAATTTAATTCAGCCTAAATAAATGATAGTTACTAAATGCTTACTAGGTTAAAGTACTGTAGTGAGAGTAACACAGTTGTATAAAAGAGATTAAAGCACAAGATAATAAAATACATGACATCATAATTTAAGAACATTCCTAACTGTAAGAAGACATTTTTAATAGGCAGTACTGATGAAAACTAGAATTTAAGGGTTAAGGCATGAGAATGAACAAAGGTGAAGCATCGGGTGAGAAATGTCCTCTGGAGATGATGAAGATTTGGGTTAAGAAGAGGTAGTGAATATATGAGAATTCACTGAGAATATATGCACACCCAAGGACAACATTCAAGCAGGGAATTGAATACATCTGTTGAAAGAAAAAGGCAGAAATGGTTGCAAAATAACAATTGCAACCCTATTAAAACAAGTGCTTGGGGTTAACCTAGAAAAAGAAGAAACAGGGCAGCCTGAGTGGCTCAGTGGTTTAGTGCTGCCTTTGGCCCAGGGCATGATCCTGAGGACCCGGGATCGAGTCCCATGTTGGGCCCCCTGCGTGGAGCCTGCTTCTGCCTCTGCCTGTGTCTCTGCCTGTCTCTCTCTCTGGGTCTCTCATGAATGTATATTTAGAAAAAGAAAAAGAAACATTTCTCAAATGTTCAAGTAATATAAACATGAGTCAGATGCTTAACCAACTGAGCCACCCAGGCACCCCTACCTAGTCTTTCCACACTTTCTAACAAGTGGCAGCCTATGAGCAGTACATGTATACGCAAATAGTTACCTGATTATTTGTGCTTGGAAAGACTTGAAGGCATGAAATGCTAACCTGAACAAAACTAGTCTAAAAAAGAGGGGGCACTTTACATTTATTATGAAGCTGGGAAAGGACCTGGAAACGCCTGGTTGGAATCTTTGTACTCATGGAAATGGACCTGTTAGGAAAGAAAAGTGACAGGGAGAAAAGGTAGAGAAGAAGGCAAAGGAACACTGACAGTATCAGCCAGAGGCTTAGAGTTCTCCCAATGAGCTAACATAATTCACCTGAGCTTGCTCTCTGCTAAGCTTCTAAAAAGGAGAAAGGAGAAAGTCATCATGGCCACAGCAATCAGAGTCTGCAGGGTGACAGAGGGCTCCTCCCTCCTTCCTTGCTCAATGTCACACAACTAAACATGAACAAAACTGGGACTGAGCCCAAGTAGCCTGGTTCTAGAGTCTGTGCTTTCAATACTGTAATATTTCCTTCTATGAAGATCACATATATTTGTATTGTAAGCGAGTACTAGTTTTTATAAATTTTAGAGGATGATGAAAATTATTGTCATTCTTCTTTTTCTTTGTATGTTATTCATCTACCGTTTTCTCATAGATGAAGTCATACGTACAAGTTGACGTTTTGCTCTAAACTGGTACAATCCTGTTCATAAATTCAAATGGTGACCAAAATATGTGAAGATTTTGCATATCTTATTTTGATTGACTGTTTTCCTAATTTAGAAGTGAGTTTCTTCAATATTATTTCTATCATAGCAGACTAACCAACAGATTCTCTCAGTCTGTCAGACATTCAGTTAATCACCTAATGTTTAGTCTGTGTTTTTTCAAATAGCCAAATAAGATGCTTAATTTTGCTGACTAAATGTGTTGATACTCTGCATCTTATTCTTCTCATTCAGATATTTAAAAGATGTAAACTTTTAAAATAAGATTCAGAGAACATGTTCATTTATCCTTAGCCTTTCACTATTATTTACTTCTTATTCTTTCTTTCCTGCAATAAAAAAAAAAGCTACCGTAAATCATAAGAAAACTGACCACTCCTCACTAGAAAGAAAATGAAAGAAATTAATGTTTTATCTGATTAATTTATATAGTGTTTATACATTAAAAAACAATTTTGAAGCCTTCCAAATTAGATTTAATAATTGTCATAATTACAGGAACTTTAATGGGTCACAGTTTGGAAAAAAAAAGATTAAAAAAGAGAAAAGATTAAAGTGATATTCTGAACTGGATGTGAATATCTTCTATTTGGATAGAATATAATTGTTCTTTTTTTTGTTTTGCATAATCTATGATTTCTTGGTATATGATCTCTTCTTTCCTTTAATTTAAAATAACCAATGCCATTAAGTCACTTTTTTAAGATTTATTTATTTATTTTAGAGAGAGAAGAGAGTGCCCACAAACATGTACAGGAATGGGGACAGGCAGAGGGAGAGGGAGAGAGAGAATCTTGAGTAGGATCCATTCCCAGCGGAAGCCTGATGCAGGGCTGGATCTCAGGACCTTCAATTCATGACCTGAGCCCAAATCAGGTTGGATGTTTAACCAACAGAACCACCCAGGTGCCCCTAGGTTACTGTACTTTTACATGTTGCATTATTGGAATTGGCTTAGTGTTAATATCCTATTTCCTATACAGAAAAACCTGTCTCAAACATTGATTTTTTTGTTATTACATTTTCATAAACTTTTGACTATATTTATTGATATTATTCAAACTGTCATTTCTGTGTTATGTGTTAAGTTGACCCTTCTTTCTTTCTTTTTTTTTTTTTTTTTTGTTTTTAAGATTTTATTTATTTATTCATGAGATTCACAGAGAGAGAGGCAGAGTCATAGGCAGAGGGAGAAGCAGGCTCCAGGTGGGGAGCATGATGCAGAACTCTAGCCAGGTCCCCGGGATCGTAACCTGACCCAAAGACAGATGCTCAACCACGGAGCCACCCAGGTGCACTGACCCTTATTTCTAATAATATGGAATAATGACATATTTTCCCCGTTTTCCAAAATATTTTTGATAATTTGTCATTTTATATAAAAGTGAGGAAATTTCCCATCAAATAAACTAAACAAAATCTGGTTTTCAGTTATTTTGTTTAAATCAATATATTGAATAAAAAATAAATAGTAATCAAATAAAATAAATGAAATCATATAATATTTTATCTGATTATTTTGTACAGTGTTTATACTTACAAAAAGAATTATATAGTAATCAAATAAAATATATGAAATCATATAATATTTTATCTGATTATTTTGTACAGTGTTTATACTTACAAAAAGAATTATATGTTTCTTCAAGCAAATCTGATGGCCTTGCTTGTAAGTCTTGCATTTCAAATGGCTTAGTGTAAAAAAAAAAAAATGGCTTAGTGTTTGTTATATTTTTCTTACAACTTGATTATTTAAAATTTGGAATCTGGGATGCCTGGGTGACTCAACAGTTGAGCTCCTGCCTTCAGCCCAGCACGTGATCCTGGAGTCCAGGGATCGAGTCCCACATCGGCTCCCTGCATGGAGCCTGCTTCTACTTCTGTCTGCGTCTCTGCCTTTCTCTCTGTGTCTCTCATGAATAAATAAATAAAATATTAAAAATAAAATAAAATAAAATAAAATTTGGAATCTTTGTCTTCTATATATAAAAATTCAGGTCAGGTTCCTAGCCTAATTCAAGTAACTATAATTGATACTGGTTCTAACACAAGTTATTTAACTGTATTAGTTCTACGGAGAAACAGAATCATAGAATATATGCATACTATAAGATATAAACATATAAATATATTTATTGTAAGGCTTTGGTTCATACATTTTTGGAGGCCAGGAAGTCCTACCATATTCTCTCTATAAGCTGAAGAACCAAGAAAGCTGGTGGTTATAGTTTAAAAACCTGAGAGCCAGAGCTGTTCTCATAAACTCCAATCTGAGTCTGAAGGCATGAGAACTAGAGGCACTGGGATCAGTATCCCACCTGAACCAGTCAGGCAGATAGACTGAACCTTGCCTTCCCCTACTTTTTGTGTTCTGTTCAGGCCTCAACAAATTCAATGGTGCTCACCCACATTAGGGCAGGCAAATGGCTTTACTTATTCTACTCAAATTCAGATGCTAGTTTCTTCCAGAAACACTGACAGACACAGTCAGAAATATAATGCCTAACCAGATATCTGGTCACCCTAAGATCTAATCAAGTTGACACTTAAAATTAACTTTATAGTAAATTACTAGGGAATAATTAAAAATAATATTAATTAAAATTAATTCATTAAAAGCGAATGCATTTTTCCCTTTTTTTAAAATAAGAAATTACACTTTCTTCATTTCTGTTCAAGTTTACTGCAATCTATCATCTGTTACAACCCCAGTTTGTACTTATTTCAGAGCTGTAGAGCATAATAAGGGGAATGATAGGATACAGAACTTTATTTGCACTTTTCAACAAGTCAAGTTATTTAAAAAATCATGAATCTGGCATTCATATTTGAGTTTGCTGAAGAATTAAAGATGAATATGTATTATTGCTTAAGTAGTTTTAATTTTGTGTACAGAAAATTTCACCAAAAAATCATACTTCAAATTATTGCTGATTTTAACTGACATTAAGTTTTCCTTTATTTATTAACTCCGTGATCATACAAAATTTTGCCTTAATTGCTTATAATTGGCTTAATAAATATATAGTTGGCTGAGTTTTTGGAAGACAGATATTTTCCTTTATCTTAAACAAACTATCATTCATACTAACCTCACCCAATTGTGACCCAAATCCCATATTCACTCTGCTGTAAAAGCCAGATTAATACTCATTAAAATGAAGCAAATCTATGCATTTGTAAAGACACACCAACAGACTAGAAAAGCAGTGTAGAAGAATATGATTCAAGAATGAAAAAAAAATATTGCCAAAATTAACTAACATTTTAAACCTGTAATTGAGAGAACATTAAAGATCATGTCTTCTCCATACTAGATGTTAGGGTATTTTACCACTGTAAAGCTGAACCTTCTTGCTACCTCACATCAAGGGGCAACCATAAAAAAAATGCCCCTAGATTTTACTTGACACTGTTCTAATAGATTCCTCACTTCTGAATATGAACAAGAATTTTAATATGGTTTATTTGGCAGCACATGGAATGTTCCTTTTCTTTGATGTCTTGTACTTTTTGTTCATAACTCTTTGGAATGAAGTTTAGTGTTTGTACATACCTTCTATTTTTTAAATACCTACAGTGGTATGAGTCTTAAATAAGTTTTTAAATGTTTGTTTTTCGCTCCTTTTTTTTTTTTTTTTTAGATTTTTATTTATTTATTTATCTGAGAGAGAGGGAGGGGGAGAAAAAGAGAGGTCGCACCCTTGTGCAGGCAGGGAAGAGGCAAAGGGAGAGGGACAAGGGGACTCTGTGTTGAGCCCCACGTGGAGCTCAATCCCACAACCCTGAGAACATGACCTGAGCTGAAATCAAGAGTTGGCCATTTAACTGACTGAGCTACCCAGGCGCCCCTAAATGTTTGTTTCTAACATATATATCCCCCCTGACAGTTTGTTTTCAGCTTTGTCTTGCATTGAGCTTTACTTTACCTGAGTTTCTGATCCTGTTTGTTTGTACCTTGGCCAAGAATGAATGCTTTCTTGTTTTTTTTCTTTTCTTTTGTTTTTAATTCTTCCCTTTTCCATTTTGCTGAACAATCTTAAGAGAACTAAAGTTGCTATTAGGGTCACCAGAGATCTCCATGTAACCAAATTCAATGCTCAGTTTTACAGTATTTGCTCTAATTGGTTGCTTAATATAGTATAATACAAATTTTCTCATTTTTCTGCTTATTATCTGCTCCTCTCCCTCACCTATAGTATAAGAATTTCTCATGGGAAAATGAACAGTTTTGCTCTGTTTACCAGGTATTCCCAGCTCCTAGACTATTATGCCTGGCACATGTTAGATCATCAATAAATACTTTTGAATGAATGCTTGAATGAATGAATCAGTCAATTGATTAATCGTCAGTAGGGGTTGTGGGAAGATTGGCACTCTGGTACTTTTGTATTAGTAAAGAGTAAGAATCAAAATTTCTTTGGGACAATATTTTGCAACAGTCTGGAAAGTGATGCTTTCCAGTCTCAGAAATGGAGTTGTGAAGAAGAAAAAGGAAAGCTATTATTTATTGAGTGTTTGCTGTATGGCTAATACTGACTGCATATACATTTCATCATTTACTACTAACAACCATATGAGATAGATGCTATTATTATTTCCATTTTACAGATGAAGAAACCAGAAGATTAAATAAGTTGTCCAGGTTTACCCAAACTAGAGTACAGCACTATTACCTTTGGTGCTAGGTAATAAGTGCTGTCAACCCACAGAAAACTGAAGTGGGACTGAGTTGATAAATATAAGTCAAAGTTTCCAAGGTAAAATATTCATTTTAGAATATCTGTGTTGTTTTTCTTGTTGGAGAGCATCAAAATGTCACTGAAAAAGAAATAAATTAACAGAGCTAAAGGGATTTTGTTTAGTTTTCTTTTCCAAGCATACCCAGAGAGGCTTTTAACCATTATTCATGGGATACATAGAGCTGTACAGAAGACATCTGGCTAGGGCTGCTAGATAAAACACAGGATGTCCAGTTGAAGTTGAATTTTAAAAGAAACTCAATCTTTATGTGTAAGTAACTCCCCAATATTGTACAGGACATACTTATTCTTAAATAATAAAAATCTTTATTTATCTTAAATTCAAAGTTAACTGTACTTCTGCATTTTTACTTGCTGCCTCTGCCAACTCTACACCTGGCTAAATACTCCCTTGCCCTTCTCTTACTTGTCTTGTTACTCTGGAAGACAGGTTTTACTGAGGAGATAAAGACAAGACAAAAAAAAGGAGAGGGCAACTTTGAAATGATGAAAGCCAGAGGTCTACTATCTTGCTTTTGATGAGGGAGGGGCTGGGAGTATCCTAAGACACATTTGAAAATAGGCTGTACAAACCTCTTTGAACCTTACCTTCTGCCTCCCAGGTTCTATCTCTACTGCTCAGAAACTGAGCAACTGTGTACAATTTCTTACATTACCTAGCCTCAGCTTCCCCATCTACAAAACAGAAGTATTCTTATATGTCAGAAAGAAAATAAACAGATAATGTTATATGACTGACTTCTGTAAATATGTGGCTGGTTGAGATCTCAATGAACCTTTTTAACAGAATGTTCAATGATTATAAGACATCCATGTGAACAGAGAGAAGAGAGAGAGAGAGAATGTGTATACCTGTGCAACTACAAGATAAAAGAGAGGAGGGCCAGATAGCATAGAACATACAAAATATTTAATAGGGACAGAGGATTCCATACAAATCTTCTTTTTTAATTTCAGCTTTATTGAGATAGAACTTACAAATGAAATTGTAAGATATTTAAAGTGTGCATCACAGTGATTTGATGGATGTATACATCGTGAAAGGATGCCTCTCTTCCACTTAGTTAATTAACACATCCATCATCTCACATATTTATCTTTTTTTGTCATTTGGTGAAGACCTCTGTGTTCTACCCTGTTATCAAGTTTAAATTATACAATACAGTGTTTCGGGTCTTGATGATCAAGGAAGGCCTTTCAAGTAAAGGTAGAGTTAGTGAAACCCCTTACAAAATGAAGAGGATGAAATAGAAGGCACTTCTTGTGGTATCTTCATACAAGCAAAAAGTCCAATGTGGAAGTACAAAGATTCACATTGAAGAACTGACACTGCTGATACAAGTTGAGAGTTTGCACAGGAAATTGGATGGAGTTACAACAGGAATGTGTCCATGGTTCTTAACTATAGAAGGCACTGGACAACCAACTGGAGTTTAAATTTTATCCATTAGGTACCAAAGAAAATTAAGAACAGGTAACAGCATGGCCAAAAGCAGCAGGCCCAAATACTAGACAGGAATTTTGTTTTGTTTTTTGTTTTTGTTTTTTTGTCTTGTTTTGTTTGAGTAATAACAGCCTAAATTATAGTAGTTACGGTAAGAAGGGCATATGTGAAAATATTTTAACAGGAAAAATAGGACTATCCATAGGATTTGGTAAAGCAAGAAAAATAATGAATATAATTTGATGGAAGTTTAAAGTCTAAATATCTTGGAAAACATTACATTTCTTCTTTTTTTGGAGGGAATAGGGGGGTAGTAAAGTAGAGTTCACTAAAATGTATATGGAGAGAGGGAAAAAGAGATATGGGTGGAGTGTCCAGAGACTGGAAAGAGCATGAGTCTCATCTTTGCTTGGGGTCCATTTTTTTTTTTTTTTTTTTTTAACTGGTGACTGTGGTCTGGTGCACATGTCCTATTAGGCATCCAAGAACTGGTCAGAACAAGGACAGAGTCCAGGTGTCCTTCATAAGGCACTCATTTCCTGAAGCCAGATGTCTTGGCTTCAAAGTGTTTTTAGTCAGCATCTTGGAGAATGTTTATGACAATAAGCCCAGTCACTCCTTAGATGTTAACTGTTTTGCTAGAAGACTCCAAAATATTATCTCCTTGTCCCTTATAAGGAGAACATATGCTATTTGCATTACAAGGCATGTGTAGAGTGGGATGGGGGTTCAGGTCCTAGGAATAATCAAAGTCAGAAAAAGAGCAAAGGATAAAATTGGTGCTTTTTTAATGGGAACCCTTCAGTTTCCCTGCCTCTTAATTGAAATAGAGAAGTCAAAAATGGGTTAGATTGGAGGACAATGAGATAAGAAAGAATACATTCAATGAGGTGTAGCGGCAAGAAGTTAAATATATGGCCTGAGAAAACATGGGCAAGTGTAGGATGAAAATAAAATTTGATAAAATGAACATTGAGGTGGCTTATGTTCTTTTTCTATTATTTAAATTTGTGTTAATGAATTGTACACCACCAATTAAATACATCAACTCATTTTGAAAAGAGCTTCTGTGGAAAGAAATGGATAGTTAAATATTAGCTGCTTTCAAGTCAGAGCTTATGTGCATTATAGCAATACAACTGGATGTCTTTGCTTTGTTTAGTTACCATTACCTCTGGATGCTGCTTACTTACTGTGCTGGGGTTGGCATATTTGACAGGCAGAGAAATGGAGGCCAAAATAAAAGAAATTCACAGTCTGATCTCAGCAATTGTTTAGTTTCTGTCCATAGGCATATATTACTTACATTTTTTATAAAAGTGGCAAAAAAGTAAAGCCCACTAAAGTGTCTACTTCAATTTGAATAGAAAAATAATTTATTGTAAAAGCCACTTTAACTCCGCCTCAGTTTACTCTTTCTAAAATGGAGATAATTATATTACACATTGCAGTCACTTAATTGTCACTATAAATAATCCACCAGATTATAATATAGTTGGAAGGCATTTTTCAAGATTTAAATGATACTGACTTTATTCAATTATGTACTCTGTTTCTATGTGGTTCTTTTTTTTTTTTTTTTGGTTCTTCCCCCCTCCATGTGGTTCTAATCTAACCCACTTTTCGTACTTGTTAAAAAGTGGCCATTATATTTTAGAATTTATGATTTAGAAACTGATCTTTCCCTCAAATAAGTAAGGGCAATGGCAAAAGTAGAAATCTAAAAAGGATTCTTTAAAATAATTCATAAATTATGCTTAAAATAAGAAAATTGACATATTAATATGTTTCTGAAGAAGTAACATAGGATAATTTAGAAACTACTAAAATACTATGATTGAAAAGAGTATTCCTCATATTTATCATACCTCATGTAAATCTATTAAAGATTAAAGTAAATATGGATCCAACACAAAATTGCATTATCAAAAACTATGCACAAAGTATGGAAGAACTTATTATCATAAAATTGCTTTTGTAGTGCTGAAAGTAACTATTTGTACAATATTGAGATCTTGGTATATTTTTCTTCTCAACTAGTTTTTTTTTTTTTTTTTTTTTTTTTTGCCTTAGTAAAATTCACTACTTTCTTTTTTTTTTTCTGTGACTATCTTCATATTATAGACTCAAACACTTTACAAATAAAAAGATTGTCAGTAATTTTATGGTTGTTAAATATTCCAAAATATTCTATCTGAAAATGGAATGTTCAGCTACATTAATATTGTCAAATTGTTGAAAACAATCGTGGTGTATTTTTTGCTCTAAGATGTTTAGCTCACATGATGCTGGATTATTGGTGGCTGGATCTGACTGGCTGTTTGGATATACTCTTCAATGATAAGTGAAAGAAACTGATAATGCTGTAATGATTTTAATTTTAAATATCCTAGTATATGTTTTTAGTGAGTGTAGCAATTGGGAACAGAAAGACTTACTAGTCTTGCATCTACCATTTAAATAGCTGTGTGATGTTTGGCATGCTTCTTCTAACCTCTACTATTCATATGTATTTAAATGAGGTGAGCTTGAATAATAGGGTAGAATAAATGATCATTGAATATATATTTCTTAAAGGGAAGCTTTATCATTGGCCACTACTTTTTGCTATACAAATAGATGCTTTCATTAGCTGATTTGTATTTTTTAAAATAGTTTTAAATAGCAATAAAGCTGTCACACAGCTAGATGACACAAGCACACAGTCATAATTTTTATCACATATTTTGTCTTTGGAGACACAAATAGTTAATATGTCTATGTCTAAAACATTGACTTTTCACATCAGTTTTCTCTTTTTACCATAAGCCTTAGAACATCCTCACAATTATACTGCAAGTTGCCTTTTTAGGTTCATGCAATCTTATTGCTTTTAGATCAAAAAAATCTTTTAGATGTGATTCACAAAGCCTTCTAGATCAATAAATACAGAATTGTATAAGTCTTTTTTTTTATTTTTATTTATTTATGATAGTCACAGAGAGAGAGAGAGAGGCAGAGACATAGGCAGAGGGAGAAACAGGCTCCATGCACTGGGAGCCCGACGTGGGATTCGATCCCGGGTCTCCAGGATCGCGCCCTGGGCCAAAGGCAGGCGCTAAACCGCTGTACCACCCAGGGATCCCTGTATAAGTCTTTTTAGATAAGTATAATCAAACAGTAAACACACAGTTCAGATATGTCTATTATAGATTTCTTTATCATGTGCCTTAAGATAATAAAATAAAATATTTAACTTTTCAATAGAGTCTGTTTCTTTTAAGCTAGGACTTGAGGTTTTTGGTGACTATCATATCTTCTGGTGTAAAAGAAAACATCTGAAAAATTTGAAGCACTCATTAATTCCATCTGAACTACTTGAATTAGGTTTTTGCTTCTTTCAATCTAGTCTTGGGAAAATTCTCTGTCTCAGAAAGCAGCTCTGGTCTGTCATGTTGTCACTAATGTTATACCCTCTCCAATGGTAATAATGTATTGCAGTAACCAAATGCATGGATTCATAAATCTCTGCTTTGTCATTTGGGTAGGCCATAGGTTGAGAATCATTGATATTGCCTCTTTCTTAGGATTCTCATCTTTAACCATGATGGATTTTCCAATACCAGAAATCTGTACTATTTCATATATACTAAGGCTTTCCTAGAGATACAGTAGGTACAGGAAACTTATTTTTAGAACATTGCCTCAATCATGGGGGAAAATGCACATAGTGTGTCTTTTGAAACCTGTCTTTCCCCCGTTAACAAAATAGTTTTTCAATCAATTTATTTCCACTTATTCACTCACTCATTAATTCATTAAAAATGATTAAGCACCTACTAGGTACACATTTTTATAAGAGCAGTCCTTTGTGTTAAGGAAGTCATAGGTTAGTAATAAGAGTGCTGTAGGAATGTATAGTGTTACGTAGTATGGCAAATGTACTATCAGATATATACTATGAAATTCTAGACTTGGGACTACTCCCAGCCGGGAGGGAATATAGGAGGCTAGGAATTTTTTCTGGTGGTAGACAAGGCCTGATTTGAAATTCATAGGATCTGTCTAGTTAACAAGGAAGTACATTCCAGATAGAAGAACTTGAACAAAACCACAGTGCTAAGGAAACCTATGTGTACATACCTCTAGCATTTACCAGACTTTAGAAAGTTAACTGATCTCTCTTGATTTATATTTTTTCATCTGTAAAGTGAAGACAATCTCATAGGGTTTTGTGAGGATTAAATGAGATGATTTGTGTAAAAGGCTTAGCTTGGCGTCTAAGGCATAATAAAAAGTTAACATTTTTTTGAACCCTTCCATTGTGCCTACCATTCTGAGGGCTTTGTACAATTATCCAATGAGTCTCACTTCATAGTCTTCAAGCTTAACCACTGGATAAATGTTATTTGGGATTCAATACAAAAGCTAGATGTTTAAACAAAGTGAATGCTAACATTTGTATAAATTTTAAAAGAAGACAAGGTATGTCTTGTAAATACTGTTAAGCTATCCAATAACTCTGCCTGTACTGACCAATAATTAGAGGTGAATTACAGACTAGAGCTAAGATTTGCTAGCTCAACAAAGTTGAATACTCTGAGTATTTAGCCATGATTATAATGTCGACTTTTTATTTTATTAAAAATATTGTGTCTATAATATGTGATGTATTTTCACTGACAAAATGAACCAAGTTTGTCAGTAGAAGTATTAGGAAATGCCATGTTAAAAAAACAAATCAAGACTCCCAAATAAAGCTAGGGAATATTTTCTTGCCTCAATATTGTACTATCAAATAGAAAATTAGGAATGAATAGAGTTTCTAACAATTTTATGTTTCCTTGTATTACATGTTATTATTGCATGGTATTCTACATAGGATATACTGTAAATGATTTTCTATTAATAAATCACCAGAGTAACTTTTCTGGCTTTGTAGGTAGGTCACTAGCTTGTAATTCCCAAGTGGTGTTTTATGTGCCTTCTAAAAACTGGTAAGAAGCAGTCTTTTCCAGTCATCTAAAATTCAACTACTCTCCCATTAGTGCTTATGTATAAAATACTAATTGCTATGAGAGTACATCTTCCAATTCTTTAGCACTCTCAGGTGGATGGTTTTTCCACTGACCTACAACCATTAAGCTTGCTTAAGTAGTCCCCAACTATTTGGACTTGGTTTTAATTGCCATTGCTGTGCATTCTCCAGTTTAAAAGAATGACCGTGCTGAGTGAAGTAAGTCAATCGGAGAAGGACAAACATTATATGTTCTCATTCATTTGGGGAATATAAATAATAGTGAAAGGGAATATAAGGGAAGGGAGAAGAAATGTGTGGGAAATATCAGAAAGGGAGACAGAACATAAAGACTCCTAACTCTGGGAAACGAACTAGGGGTGGTGGAAGGGGAGGAGGGCAGGGGGTGGGGGTGAATGGGTGACGGGCACTGGGGGGGGGGCACTTGACAGGATGAGCACTGGGTGTTATTCTGTATGTTGGTAAATTGAACACCAATAAAAATAAATTTATTTAAAAAAAAAAAAGAATGACCGTAGTGAATAGCATGAAGTGTAGCAGGGATGACTGCCTTGAAGTGCAATCAAAGTGGAAATAACTATTGTATATATGAAGATTCAACACCAGATGCCACCTAGAAGAAATAACAGGGTCATAATTGAATACAATTATTTGAATAAATGTCTTAGAAATTGGAAAGAATTCAAAGAGAAAACATAATAGTTCTGATTGGAAAATACTTTCATGAAGCCAAAAGGAATTTGGACTATTAAAGTTTTAGAGAAGTTTTATTCTATTATGTAGGAACTGCCCTTAAAGAACTCTTGCTGTCCTGATAACCCAGGAGGAAAATGGGCTTTGGAGAAAGTGAACCCAGGTTAAAGCACCAGATGTACACTTAATCGCTGTGTGCAATTCTGTCTCTTAGCCTTTTCACTTATAAAATGAAAAAACTTGTATATATAAATATATGTCATAAACATTTTGTAAAGATTACATTAATAATGTATATCAAGTAATTTGTACAGTAATATATGAATTTTTCCTTGATAGATAGCTAAAGGTAATAAATAACAAAAATTTATTTAAAATGATTCCTGTAGAATGTTAATTAGCTATGTTCTTCTAAATAGCTTCAAACAAATAACTTAGACATCTAGTACTCTATTTTACTTTGCTCTGTTTCTCTAATGGAAAAGACATGGAAACAAAAATAAGACATTGACACTGACTTATTTATGCTTCCATGCCTAGAAGAACTTCAGTGCCTGACTCTGATAAGGAACTTTATAAATATTTGTGGTATTTTTTTTTTAAAAGAGTATCATTTGAATAATCTAAGACTAGATGAGTTTAGGGAAAAGACTGGTACAAGCAATTTGATTACTTCTCCAGGTGTTAGGATTATTTTGAGTTAATCTACTAAATTCTTCATTTCTTATTTTGTTTCGTTTAAATAATAATTTTCTTTATACATTGCATGAAAGGAAGCCAACGGAACCACATATTTCCATTTGGTACACTCGGAGTGTGTCCTTTATTTCACGTAATAAATTAAGAGAAAGATTTCCCAGCCTCTGTCTTTGAAAAGAGTGATAATGGGAATACAGGATTGTGTGTACATGGCACAATCTACAGTGGAAGCTTGTTTTCTCTCACTCTCTTGCTCTCTCTGTACAACCCCACTGCATCTATAATGTGATAAGAGTGAGATGACAAGTGGTTTCCAGGTATACATGAATAGAAGTTCCAAGTGTTTTATTTCTGTATTTTAATTATTTCCTTTGTAAAATGCCACTGATACCCATGCAAATGTTGTGCACATTTTAAAATAAAATGTGCAAAGTACCTTGGACGTAGGAGGTGATCATTAAATATTACTTAATTTTCCTTTATTTTAAATAAGTGTTACCAATAGTAATAACATATTAGATTGCACAGGCAAACAGCAAGACCTAAACAGTCAGGTGCAAGGTAAGACTGTATACTACATAGTGAGAGAATTTTCTAATAAAATTAATTTCTATACTTAATTTTACCTTGAATATATCATTTTAAACACAAGAAAGACATATTTCATCAATGAAGCCTGAAAAAAAGTGGAATAACTAGTGTATTTTAAACAGTTATCATCCTACTCAAGTTAATCAGTGTTTGTATATTGTCAGACTTGTGATAAATGCAATTCATTCATGTTCACATTTTTTTCCAACAAATATTTATTGGAAGCCTACCACGTCCTGAGCATTGTTGAAAGCACTTAGGAAATATGAGCGAAAAAAAAATAGACCTGTATTGAAGAAAGTTATATTTAGGAGAACTAGAATTCTTTCCATAAACTGGAACATATTAATTAATTCCAGACCTGGCATTAGTTGGCTTTATTTTTGAAGCATAGAGTATCACAGTTTTACTCTGTGAATGTTGTAAAAGTGTTTACTCACCTAACTTGATATAGGTAGCATTTGTAGAATTCATGTGTGAAATTAAGAATTGTAATGTCTTAACATTTTCTGCTAATCAAGTCCCTTTTATTTTTGCATCCAAAGATGATTTTCTGTCAGAAATGAGAATTTTTTTCCTATTCTAAGAGAGTAGAGGTTGGGAGACCTCATTAGCCCTGACAGGTAAGGATTTGTCACCCCGTTTCAGTGGTCATTATATGAACCATATCTTTTTTAGTTTAGAATTTCTAGTTTCCCATTCCAGCCCCCATTTCCCAATATACATTAGTTTGTTTAATTCAACATAAAACAAAATAAAAGAATGCAGAATGAATCATCTAGGAAAAGTCAGTGCCACTTTTATTGTTCTATTATTCCTTCTAGTTGCCCAAAGAAATTTGATTTGCCTATTTCATAGAGGTACTTTCCCACAACTGCCTTCAGCTATTGCATTTTCAGTCAGCTTATTTCTACCCTGCAGAGCGGTCCGGAAGAGACTCAAAGTTGGTTTCTCTATTGTCTGTATTAGAATTTTGTCAGTAACTTATTACAGAATCTTATTGGATCGTCTTTGTCCTCTGTATCACTTTCCCAGCAGAGTTACAGGTAATAAAAATCTCTATGACTAGGACCTTGGGTTTGGATAGTTCAATTAGTTGTTCAGGAAGTCTATCAAAAATGTGTCTCTAGGTCTCTGAACTCCAGCATTTTCATTATTAGAGTGAAATGTTACTGACAAATGAGGTATGATCGTCTAGACACCTCATCAGCCTGCTGGCTTTTTGCCTGAAGTAAGGGGGCAGTTTTAAAAGCATCAGGGTTTTGATGGGGTTCTAAACATGTGACTCAAAATCAAAGCCCATGAAAAATGGGGACTATCATATTTTTTGGAGCAATAATAAACTTTTATGGTCCTCTGAAATTCCAGTCAGAATCAATGCCAAGTATTCATTTCAGGATGTTTTAGACATTAAGTTTCAAGATGAGTTTTCTTATTAGTTATGATTGTAAATACGAGGATTATTTTAAGAAATAGTTGGCGAGAGTTTAAGTATATTGATAGGAGGAGAGCTTACCTAACAGTATTTTATTAAAATTTTCTAGTTAAAGATGTGATTGACAATTACTAATGTTGGTCATTTTGATAAATCTCCTGTGTATGGACAGGCATTATCAAGAAAAGTTTGTGCTAAAATATGTGTGATTTATGTATTTACACTTGTGGTTTGCAGTGAGAATGATACTGCCCTCGGGAGCATTCTGACAATCCGTAGGTTAATTTTTGGTTATTACAGTGTGCATGAAGTCCGGGGTAAGCATTTAGTGAGCAAAAATACTCAATAATTTGATAATCTGTAAAATAAAAAACAATGTTATGCCTCCAGATAATATTCCTATGTTTTAATGCCCACTCCTGCAGCAGCAAAACTTGTTCAATTATCTGAGGCCAGACTTTAATTCCATTTTGCTATGAACTCAAAATATGTTTGTAGTTTTAAATACAGACTGAATATTCCATAATTACTATTTTCTAAAATTATAAAAACAGTATTTTATTCAAAGTTTACTAACAGCTATTATATATTTCATAAAATTACATTACTAATGGCAATGCTAGTCATGGTTTTTAGTCACCAATTTAAAAGATGGTCATCAAAAAAATAAATAAATAAAAAATAAAACATGGTCATCATCCTGTCTGTAGCCATTGCATTCAAGAATTTGTATCTATTTACAAACAGCAAAGACTATGATTGCTTCATTTCAGAATATACAGAATTGAAAATTGAATACTAATTTTTTAAAATTATTTTTTCTTAATTCTTCATATATATTTATTAGAATCTTAATTAGAATATATATATATCAGATGAGTTATTATGACATTTTTTATTCAACTAAGTTACATTGTCTGTAAGTTACATTTTGGTAATAATAAAAAGGATGATAAAAAATATTTATATGGTAGAATAGTATTGAGAATCATTGATTTACATAGATAGAAAATCTGGCTAGTTGGCCATACAGCCTAATACAAATGCTGCAAGTATTAAATTGTCAGCACATTTCTTTGGTGGAAATATATGGATTCTATTTTTTTAATTTATTTTTTTAATTTTTATATTTTAAAGAAAGTTCCTGGCAAATTCAAACTTATAAATAGAGAACAAATTTTGAGATGACCTGAAAATAAATACTGAAGTCAGCATAATGGATTCTTTTTAAGCACTTCAAATATATTAAATGCCTCATTATGCATGACACCTTGCTAAATGCTGGGGAGACAAAGACAGATATGAAATAATTCACTCCTCTGGAAGTGTATATTCTAGTGGGAGGAACGAATATCTAAGGAATGTTAAAGCAATGTAAATTTCTAATAAAGTTATTATTTTATTTCAGTTTTTAAAAGCTCTATGAAAGGATGAAAGGGAATTGAGAGGGAGTCTCCTGCAAGACATACTTTGAAAGCAATGTGGGGATCCATGTTGTGGAAAACCTTAATTACTGAACTATAATAATGTCATAAGAACAGAAAGGATGAAAGTAAAAATGCTATTTAAATCAAGGAAATAGCAAGAAAACTTATCTCAACTGTTTATATCTTTGAAGAAACCTGACTTTGTTGTAGAAGAAAACATTCAGTGGTTGCCAACGGGTTAGTCGGTTTCTTTTCTCTTTCTTTCTTTCTTTCTTTCTTTCTTTCTTTCTTTCTTTCTTTCTTTCTTTCTTCTTTCTTTCTTCTTTCTTTTTCTTCTTTGTTTCTTTCTCTTTCTTTCTTTCTTTCTTTCTTTCTTTCTTTCTTTCTTTCTTCTTTCTTTCTTTCTTTCTTTCTTTCTTTCTTTCTTTCTTTCTTCTTTCTTTCTTTCTTTCTTTCTTTCTTTCTTTCTTTCTTTCTTTCTTTTCTTTTCCTTCTTAAATATTTATTTATTTATATGAGAGAGAGAGAGAGAGAGAGAGAGAGAGGAGAGGCAGAGAAAGAAGCAAAGAAATACTCAAGCTGACTTCTCACTGAGCACAAAGCAGATGCTGGGCTCAATCCCAGGACGCTGAGATCATGACCTGAGCCGAAATCAATAGTAGGACACTTAACCAACTGAGCCACCAGGTGTCCCTCTCTTTTTTTTTACTTTTTTTCTCTTCTTTCCTTTTCTTTTCTTTTCTTTTCTTTTCTTTTCTTTTCTTTTCTTTTCTTTTCTTTTTTTCTTTTTTTTCTTTTCTTTTCTTTTTTTCTTTCTTTTCTTTTTTCTTTCTTTCTTTTAATGTAACTAATTTTAAAATGTAGCTGATTTTCTGATGTGGTTTCAGATTCCACATTACAAACAACCTTTATAACTTATCAGATTCTGGTATACTACCATAAAGAATATCCACATTATCTAAAAGTCCATTAACATACTCTTCCCTTTCCGCTTACATATGTGGATGAGATCAGATTTTTTTTCGTATATAGTAGACCCATGAAAACATGAGTTTTAATTGCACATATCCACTTATATATACACTTTTTTGATAAATACAGTATACTACTATAAATGTATTTTCTTTCCCTTATGATTTTATTAATATTTTCTTTTCTTTAGCTTACTTTATTGTAAGACTACAGCATTGAATACATATACAAACAAAATACAGTTTAATTGACGGTTTATGTTATGGGTAAGTTTTCCAGTCAATAGTAGGCTATTAGTAGTAAGTTTTGAGTGAATCAAAAGTTATATGCAGATGTTTTTGAGTGGGCTTGTGGGCATTTTTCTTTCATTAATAATCATTTTATTATTTTTAATTTTAGTATAATTAATGTACAGTGTTATATTAGTTTTAGGTGTACAAAATACTGATTCAACACTTCTTTGCATTACTCAGTGCTCATTACAATAAGTGTACTCTGAATTTTCTTCACCTATTTTACCCAACTCCCACCCATCTTCCCTCTGGTAACCACCAGTTTGTTCTCTATATTTAAGAGTCTGGCTTTTCTGTTTGTGTCTCTTCCCTTTGTTCATTTGTTTTATTTCTTTAATTCTGCATATGAGTGAAATCATATGGTATTTGTTTTTCTCTGACTTATTTCACTTAACATTATACTCCCTAGGTCCTTTTGTGGTGTTGCAAATAACAAGATTTCATTCTTTTCTGTGGCTGAGTAATATCCCATTATATGTGTATCTCATCTTTATTCATCTGTCGATGGACACTTGGGCTGGTTCCATATGTTAGCTATTGTAAATAATGCTGCAAAAAACATAAGGGTCCATATATCTTTTTGAATTAATGTTTTCATATTCTTTGGGTAAATAACCAATAGTGGAATTACTGGATTTTATAATAATTCTGTTTTTAATTTTTTGAGGCACCTCCATACTGTGTCCATGGTAGTAGCTGCACCCATTTGCATTCTTACCAACAATGCCTGAGGGTTCCTTTTTCTCCACATCCTGTGCAAATTCTTATTGTTTCTTGTGTTTTTCATTTTAGCCATTCTGACAAGTGTTGTTTTCATTTTCATTTCCCTGATGATGAATGATGTTGACCATATTCTCATGTGTCTGTTAGCCATCTGCATGTCTTCTTGGGAGAAATATCTGTTCATGACTTCTGCCCATTTTTAAACATTTTTTTTTTTAATTTATGATAGTCACACAGAGAGAGAGAGGCAGAGACATAGAAGGAGAAGCAGGCTCCATGCACCGGGAGCCCGACGTGGAATTTGATCCCGGGTCTCCAGGATCGCGCCCTGGGCCAAAGGCAGGCACTAAACCGCTGCGCCACCCAGGGATCGACTTCTGCCCATTTTTGAATTGTATTATTTGTGTTTTAGGTGTGGAGTTGCATAAGTTCTTTATATATTTTGGGTACTAACTCATTACTGTCTATATCATTTGCAGGTATCTTTTCCCATACAGTAGGTTGCTTTTGGTTTGCTGATTGTTTCCTTTGCTATGCAGAAGCTTTTTATTTTACTGTAGTCCTAATAGTTTATTTTTTGTTTCCCTTGCCTCAGGAGAATTATGCAGGAAAATGTTGCTTTATCCAATGTCAGAGAAATTATTGCCTATACTCTCTTTTAGGATTTTTATGATTTCAGGTCTGATGTTTAGGTCTTTAATCTATTTTGATTTAATTTTTTAATCTATTTGAGAATTTTTTCATTTACATTCATGAGAGATATTGATCTGCATTTCTCTTTTTTTGTAGTGTCTTTATCTAGTTTTGACATGAGGG
Organism: Canis aureus; assembly: GCF_053574225.1. Taxonomy (NCBI): domain Eukaryota; kingdom Metazoa; phylum Chordata; class Mammalia; order Carnivora; family Canidae; genus Canis; species Canis aureus. The sequence continues at coordinate 16,005,316 of NC_135643.1, forward strand.
TAATGCAGGTCTCAGAGAATGAATTTAGTTTTTTGTTTTTTTTTTTTTTTCATGCATGAGAGACAAAGGCAGAGAAGAAGAAGCAGGATCCATGCAGGAAGCCCGATGCGGGACTCGATCCCAGGTCTCCAGGATCACGCCCTGGGCTGAAGGCAGGCGCTAAACCGTTGAACCACCCAGGGATCCCCCTTTTCTATTTTTTTTTAAAATAGCTTGAGAATAATAGATTTTAACTCTGAACTAAATATTTGGTAGAATTCAGCTGTGAAGCCGTCTGGTCCTGGAGTTTTGTTTGTTGAGAGTTTTTTGATAACTAATTCAGTTTCATTGCTGGTAATTGATCTGTTCAAATTTTCTGTTTCTAAGTTTTGTTAGGTTATGTGTTTCTAGGAATTTATCCATTTCTTTTCAATTGTCCACTTGGTTGTCATATAACTTTTTCATAATATTACCTTTTTGAAGAACCAAATCATAATTTCAATTATCTGTTGTATTGTTTGTTTTCTTAGTTTCTATTTCATTTATTTATGTTCTAATCTTTATATTTTCCTTTCTTCTTCTTCTTCTTCTTCTTCTTCTTCTTCTTCTTCTTCTTCTTCTTCTTCTCCTTCTCTTCTCCTTCTCCTTCTTCTTCTTCTTCCTCTTGTAGGTGTAAAGTTCCTGGTGGATTTATTAAAAGAATAAAGTGATGAAATAAATGAGAAATAATAAAAGAAAAATACCTCTACATAACAAAAAATAATAATTTGAATTTCAGGGATATTACTAGAGAGGAAAAATAAGAGGTTGATCACAAATGGAAAATGGGTAGATATGATGTTGATTTTGTACTGGTGATAGAAGACTACAGGAGGCTAAAGAAAATTTGAGGGATTGTGGTATTGAAAGAAAGGTACTCATGAGAATGTAATTCTATGGGGGTCTACAATGTCCACGAAAACACTAGACTTCTCACAATTTGTTTAAAGATCATGGAACAATTTTATTTAATTTCTAAAAGGAAAAATAAGTGGCAAATGTGAAGAATTAAAGTAAGCAAGTCATCCCAATGATTAGGTTGCAGACTTTATTTTATTTTTTTTAAAGATTTTTTTTAATTTATTTATTCATAAAGACACAGAGAGAGAATGAGAGGCAGAGACACAGGCAGAGATAGAAGCAGGCTCCATGCAGAGAGCCCGACGTGGGACTCGATCTCGGGGCCTGACGTGGGACTCGATCCAGGGTCTCCAGGATCACGCCCTGGGCTGCAGGCGGCACTAAACCGCTGCACCACCAGGGCTGCCTGGTTGCAGACTTTAAAACAGTTTCTTAGGTGTGCCTGGCTGGCTCAGTCGATAGAGCCCACAACTCTTGATCTTGGAGTTGTGTGTTCAAGCCCTATAGTAGAGGTAGAGTTTATTTTTAAAAAATTAAAAAGTAAAACAGTGCTTCTTAAATATCTCTTAAAGATTCAGTTTCCCCGTTAAATCAATCAAGGACAAACACTTTTTTTAAAATAAAAATGCATTTGCCTCAATGTTACAGCAATGCAGATAATTCCAATTCTATACTTCTGGTGGTCTGAAGTGTCCTGTTTGTAGGCCAGTACTTCATAGTTTCATAGGCTCTACTTAATGTAATGGTGTTCTAGAATTGGGCAGCATGAGTGTGTATCTTAACTCCCACAAAATATAATGAACTTGTGAAAGACACTTAACTTTTCTGTCAGTTTTCTCATATGCAGAACATTATATCTATCTCATATTTTATAATAAGAAATGTGAAGGAGACTATCAAAATATTAGATCTCCATTTATTCTTTAGTAGTTGAATCCCTGAATTTTGGTTGTATACCTAAAATAAAGTTTATACTTCTCAGACTTCTTTGTTAGTAATTGTTGCCATGTATCTTGGTTCTGGCAAGTGTCTCTTAAGAGGAAATGTGTTGTGCAACATGATTTGATGTCTGATGCTTCTTGTGTCAAGAGCTAGAATTATATGCTGAGGTTGGTGGATCACTAAAGAGTGGGAACCTGAGTCCTGTATACCATCGACCATTATGCTAGACCTGGAGTATCCTCCATCAGACTTCTTCTGTGATAGAGAAAATGAAATTCTGTCTTATTTATTTTGTATCTTCTCTTACATGCAGAATGGCCAAATCCCAACTGATAAATGAATAAATGAGTAAGGATGATACAGCAGTGTTGGACACATAAAAGGCACTCAGTAAGCATTGGTAATAAATATTAAATAAGTATAGGGAAAATCGGGCAGCCTGGTGGCTCAGCGGTTTAGCGCCGCCTTCAGCCCAGGGTGTGATCCTGGAGACCCGGGATCGAGTCCCACGTCCAGCTCCCTGCATGGAGAATGCTTCTCCCTCTGCCTGTGTCTCTGCCTCTCTCTCTACCTGCGTCTTTCATGAATAAAATAAATAAAATCTTTAAAAAATAAAAAATAATAAAAAAGGATTTAAAAAAGTATAGGGAAAATTATTAATTTGTTTAGTAAATGCTTAAAAATGATCTCCTGTGTGCACTTGTACTTTGTACTATTGATACAAAAATGATTCAGTTGGATTATGTGTAGGAGTCATTATCATTATATGTGATTTGTAATATATCTTCTATAATTGTATTTTCCCTGAAAATTAAAAAAAACTCAAATACTAGGTGGCAATCCCATTATTATAATTTATGGCTACAGATATCTCCCAATTTATGATAGTATTATGTCTTTGATAAACCCATTGTAAATTGAAAGTATGATAAGTTGAAAATGAATTTAATACACCTAACTTACTATACTCATAGTTTCACCTCACCTCCTTAAATGTCTTAGAACACTTATATTAGCCTACAATTTGGCAAGATCATCTAATGCAGAGCCTAGTTTTTAATTAAGTGTTGAATATTGTATGCAGTTTTTTGAATATTATACTGAAAGTGAAAAGTGCAATGGTTGGATACAGAATGATTGTAAATGTGGCTGTTTACTCTCCTGACCACAAGGCTAACTAGGTATTGTGGTTCACTGCCACTGCCCAACATCATAAAAATATATTGTACTACATATTGTTAGCTCAGGAAAAGATCAACATTTAAAGTTCGAAGTATGGTTTTTACTGAATATGTATCAACTTCCCCCCACTGCAAAGTAGAAAAATCATTAAGTTGAATCATCATAAGTCAGAGACATTCTGTATTTATAATTTGTTATAACATTTATCATTTATGCTTTTTACTATCTATAAAAAGAATGCTATTTTAGGGTGATTGTGTAGGTAAAGACTTTCCATTATTAAAAATTTAAAATGAAGAATGTGAAGTGCCTGAGAGACTCAGTCAGTTAAGCATTTGCCATTGACTCAGGTCATCATCCTGGGGTCCTGGGATCAAGCCAGGAGTCAGGCTTCCTGCTCAGCAGGGAGTCCACTTCTCCCTCTCCCTCCATTGGTGTTCTCTCCTGCACTCTCTCACTTTCTCTCTCTCTTTCTCAAATAAATAAATAAAAACTTTAAACAAAAAATAAAATGAAGAACATATTTTGGCCCTTGAGAGACATGCTAATGGAAACTCATTTTTTATTGCTAATTAAAGTAAGCCTGCTAAGCATCTCCCCAATTTAACTAGCATTTTTCAGCATGATTCTACTCAGAATTCTATAAAGCTGAAATCAAGGTATTGTGTGGCTGCATTCTGATCTGTAGGCATGAGTAGGTACAAACCTACTTCCAAGCTCCTTCAGTATGTTGGCAGATTCCTCTCTTTCAATGGAAGGAAGAGGTCCCCACTTTCTTGCTTATTGCCAACCAAAAACTGTTCTCAGCTCCTGTGGGGCATTTTCAGGTGCTTGTCCGATGGCCTCCTCCACTTCAGCTGTGGATAAACTCATCAGGTTCTTATGCTTTAGATATCTGAATTCTTGTACTACCAGCCAGAGGAAACTGCTTTTAAATTGTTCATGTGATTAGGTTACATCAATTCCATAATCTCTTTGTCTTAAATTCAAATGATTAGTAATCTTGATCACATCTGCAGAATGTGTTTTGCCATATAATGTAACATAGTAATAGGAATAATAATAGGGAAAAAGGAGGTCTTAGAATTCACCCTACAACACTAATCTTATCTTATTACTAATTGGTATATGGATTTTATATTTATAGATGTGGTGTTGTTTTTTAAGGTCACCTTTGAAAATATTTATTTCATTTAGTTATATATTCAACCTTATTATTTCTTTTAAATATTATTAAGGTTATGTATTATTTAATGAAAAATTTTAAAAGTTGTTCCAATAAAATATTAAACTGGCATGCTTTGTTGACATTATGATTTCTAAAAATTTGCATTTATACAACAATAGCAATGTTTCCAGTTGATAACATAGTAACTTACAATTTGAATTTTATTATCCTTTATATAAACAACCATAGTTTTATTATTACAGCCAAATCTGGCACATAAACATTCTTCATACCATATATAGATTTTAAAATATTAAATCTCGAAGTATATTTGAGACTCTATCTTAGGAAGAAAACTTGAGTATCATTTATTTACAAATGAATCTTTCAAATAATACTTTACTGCATTTCTAATATGGCTACAGCTTTACATCATTCTATTATTTTATTTACTATGTTAATATGTTAAATAAATATATCATAATAATGAGCTGAAATTACATAATCATTATAACGTGTTGTTTCTTTGATGTGTATAAATATCACTCAGATTTACATGAATAACCATATATTATTTCATTTGAATATTAGAAATTAATTTAGGGGCATCTGAGTGTCTCAGTTGGTTAAGCATCTGCATTCATAAGAGTCCTAGGATGGAGACATGCATCAGGCTCCTAGCTTGGTGGGGAGTCTGCTTACCCATCTCTCACTCCTTTTACTTCTGCTCCTCCCCTTGCTTGTGCTCTCTCTCTCTCTCTCTGTCAGGTAAATTAGTAAAATCTTTAAAGAAATTAAAAATATAAAAATAAATTTTAAGATTTTGAGATATAGTTTTTGTGTGGTATCATTCAGGCATAGTGGTATCCTGAAAGTTTAAACCCAGGGTTGAAATATTGATGACATTTTGGATTTGCCTTTGACTTTACTTTTTCTGAAAAATTTTAGATAAAGTTTTTACAATTCTATGTGTTTTTCCTTCATGCTATCTATATAGCAATATTAAGAGTCAAATATCCTGATGTACAGGGGATGGCAGATATTTCATTTTTTACCAAGCCTTATGTCTCTGAGTGGGCTGTAACCAAGAGAAATATATATATTTAGATCCATGAGAAAATTATTTTAAGGTAATTTATAAGAAATTGGTTCTTGGCTAGTCTACTAAAACTGCAGTAAATCAAATTTGTAGCTATAATAAAGCAGTTAACTTTTCTCAGCTTCTGTTAATCTAGGTAGTAGATATGGAGAAAGAAATACATTTTTGTGGAAACTGGTACAAAATGGAATCTTTTAATAGTTTTCTACTTGAGATGTTTTCTGTCATTAGACATCTTTGCGAATGAAATGAGTCCTTTATAAAATCTTCAACCATTTATTCCCTATTAAAGTGGCAAACACATGTAAATGACATAATCATTAGCATGGGTGAGTAGGTCATAACTCTGCATTTTCACATTAGTAGGTTGAGTCACATTTGAATTCACTAAATGAATGCAACACATTTTCTTTCACTAGTCAAAAATCCAATAATGGTTTTTAAGATTGTTCCATGAAAATTAGATCCCTCAATTACTTTTTCCATCTTACCCTTTGACCTACAAAGACTTTTATTCTTTTAGCCAGTTTCCTTACTGAAAAGGACAAGACAGAGGAAGTTTTGAGTTCTGAGTTTTGACATGCCCATGGTTTTATTAGCAGGAATACTGTGCATTAATGAAAAGCTGCCTGGCTCTATGATGGCCATGTGCCCTGCCTTCAAAGGCTTTGAGATGTTGTAATTATGAAATAAGACATCAAATGCTTAATTTGAATTGCGTATTGTAAAGGAAAATTGAATGCTTTGATGATATAAAGCCCTCACTTCCTTCCTCACTCTTTTTATTCACTGAATGATCATGTTCATGGTCGTTTATTTCCACAATCTGTTATAAATGAAAGCTTGTTTGCCTATCTCTGTGCTTTGTTCGTCGTTTAAAACAGCATTGGCATTGGGGTGCCTGGGTGTTTCAGTTGGAAGAGCATATGACTTTTGATCTCAGAGTAGTGAGTTTGAGCCCCATATTGTATAAAGAGATTACTTAAATAAATAAATAAACACTAAAGCAGTGTTGGTGTCATCCTATGTTATCTGACATTACGGTATAATAGAGGGAGCTATTTCAGTGCTGTGCTCTCATGAGCAAACCCATTATACTTATTGGGTTAGTTCATAATTGCCTCAGAGAAAAAAAATTATGTTGTCAATATTTATTCGCTTAAAAATTTAGGATGGTCTGAGAATCGTGATACTTCGTTTTCAAGAAGGTGAGAATTTTGCATCTCATTGTATCATATTATTACATACCATTATTACTTTCCATTATGGCCTGTGATCACAATATCAGCATAGCAAGCAATATATCCAGAGCAAAAGTGGAAATTAAGATATAGGACAAATCATGTTTTTACTGCTTTTGTGGTAGGTTGCCCCATGACTTAGCTCTTAAAATTCTTAACAGGATGCTCTTTCACTGTGGCTTGGGCATCTGGCAGTGTTTGGAACACAGTGGCCACTTAATAAGTAGTTTTGAATGCATGACAGTATAAATGTGGAGAGGGGAAAGAGAGGTAGAATAGCCATCTACCTTTCTTTGTTAAGGATATTTGAAAAGGCTCTGAGAATTCTCACATACTATCTGTGCTGAGACTCTTTTAAAGGAATGCATATGCAAAGCTGGGAGGAAAGTAGTCAGCCTCTTCCTGCACCCTAAGGCCACTTCTATTTTAAAGGCAAGATTAAGACTTCAAACCAGAAATCCTTGACAGGAGAGCAAAGAAATGTTAAACAATAATGACAAGAAATAAATTATCTTACATACTATAGGTAGATTTATAGAACAGAACACAGGCTGACAGGTGCCTGTCAAAGTGAGAAAAGTGGTATGTAAGGACATGTAAAGCATATTTAAAACAGTAACTCACTTAATTGAAAGCACCATATGGGCCTTGATGATTTGTTAAACATTGTTCAACTGATGAATTTTATAGTAAACAGAGTATGTCTATATATAAACTAAATGAAGCACAATCTTTTGATAGCAATAAATGCATTTTGGATCAACTGTGTTCCTTTAAAGCCTTGGATATAACTATTAAAATTAAGAAATAGTGAAAGGGGCCATAAGGGAAGGGGGGCTAAAACTGAGTGGGGAAAAATTAGAGAGGAAGACAAACTTTGAGAGACTCCTAACTCCTAACTTTTGTGTGAGAAACAACGGGTTGCAGAAGGGGAGGTGGGTAGGGTGACAGGGTAACTAAGTGACAGGCATTAAGGAGAGCACATGATGAGATGAGCACTGAGTGTTATACTACATGTTGGCAAATTGAATTTAAATAGTTAAAAAATAAAATTAATAAAATTATTATATAATTGCCATTAAAGGAATATATATTTGATTGATTGAAATATAAGAAAATAGCACTTTATTAAATAACAGCTAATTAAAATGGATTAACCTATAAAATCACACAGGTAATTCATTCACATATTTCCATTGAACTGCTACCTTGCTACAGACATTATAGTTCCTTTCAAGAAAATTAAGAGAGACCAAATTATTTATGTGACGTGACATAAACAATTATAAAACATAAAATTTAAAAATGATCGTTTTAACACCAACATCACTAGATTTTAAAAAATGTAACTTAATTCTATACTCTTTCTAAGTTGTCACTTAAGCAACTGATGATTATGATAAGTTCTTATTTGAACATTCATAATAATGAAAGAATAAGAGTAGAAAAAAATGTAAAACTACATGTTGTATTTCCAAAATGTAAATGTTTTGTGAATTATTTAGATAACTATTAAATTAGTGATTGAAGAAAATAATGATATTTTACTATTCTGTTTTTCCATAGAATGCCTACCCCAGCATATCTGCTTTTTTTGAGGTTGGTTCCATACTATGTTTATATACAAGGCCATAGTATAGATAATAGCAAAGACCCTAAAGATTGACCCAAGATATCTTTCAGTTTTTAAAATTTAAAGGAAAATAAAAATTTCGTGGGGCACCCATATTGTTGTAATTATTTTAGGAATTTGACTTTTTACTTAATAAGGTTAATACAGCGTGGATTAAATTGGAATTTAAAATGTTATTTTAAATATGCAAATTTGAAGCGCTTTTACTTTAAGAAAATTTTCAGCAAATCATTTTAGGTATCAGCCACGTTTTGAAATGTTGATGATGAAGAGCTAAAATTTCTGTATGTGTCAAACAGAATTTGGTAATTGCATATGTTATTATAAGAGAGGTTCATGATGTAGCAGTATTTGAACAAGAATAAAGAAGAACCAAAAAAAAAATAAAGGAACAACCTTAAAAGGTACTTTTCTTTGAACCATTCACTTAAACATCTGTCTTGTGCCCACAGCCCAGAAACTTGACAGAAATGTGTCTCTTTTCATGAAACTTGAAAATCACCATTCCTACCTTTAATATCCCATCAATCTGTAGTTTGAAGCATTCAATAGCTACTTCTGTATTTTAAAAAGAAACATTAGCCTTTCAGAATTGCTGTTTTTTGAAGAATTACAGTCTATTATAATAAAATTTTTCACATAATGAAGAGTGGTCAGGATGTGGCCACTTTCCATGGTGCTACTAATGTACAAAACATGGGAGATGCTTCATAGTCCTTTACAGACTGCTTGTTTAGTTTAGTACTAGTCCCTTAAAAATTACTGGCCTATGTCCCAAGCTTTAAAATCAAGGTAGATTACTTTTCCTTTTATTACTTCATATTTGTGAACTCAGTTAAATAAGTAGTTTCAAAATAGCTATTTAAAATTGCAATTATGTATATTCAAGATAAATTGTTTTCTGTATTAAATATCCGTAGGAACTCTTTTTTTCCCTAAAAGATGGAGAATTCTCCATTCCAAACCAGGCTCACTCCACTTCAGTAATATAGCAGACATTTTCAAATATATTAGAAGGTTCATCAGTTAAAATTAACTTGACAGTTTAATGGTGCATAGTGCTGTAAGACATTGTTTTTGAAGTAGAATTACAAAACATGAAAAGATAATACCACATAATATTTTAAAAGACAGTGCATTCTGCATTCTGTTTATAAGACAAGTGGTCATACAGTATGTGTGTGTGTGTGTGTGTGTATGTGTTAACTACTTGGTCTAAGAATATTTTTTTGTGCTACAAAATTTCCTCTTTTACTATTCTCTCCCCATCCCTTACCCTGTACTTCTCATTATCCACCATATTTAGATGCTCCACTTTTATAGCACTGGAGATCCTGAATACTCCTGAGCTGAAATATTGCTGCCCTGTATAACTTACCTCATTCTTATTGTATGCCTGAATGACATTTTAACACTCCATTAAAAAAGTAGCTATCAGACTCCACAGTCAGAGTCTATGCTTCTTTTTTTTTTCTATACATTTTTTTTATTGAGTTTGATTTGCCAACATAAAGTATAACACCCAGTGCTCATCCTGTCAAGTGCCCCCTGAGTCTGTGCTTCTTAAATGTAAAGGGCCTCTTGAGAGACAGGATTTTCAGCCTCTATTCTATGGACTCACCAAATAGAAAATTGTATGCTACTATAGTATTTCTATATCAGTATTACCTTGGTTATTGCAGTATATTGTAATGGGCAAGAGCACAGATGTGAGAGCTACTTCTACCATAATTAACTGTATGAACCCGGAGAAGTTACTTAACCTTTTGTGTCTTAGTTTTCTTACCTGTAAAATGGAGATAATCATGGTACTGCCGTCAAGGAGTTTTGTAAAGGTTACATAAAATAATAAACATAAAGTGCTTAGAATAGCTAAAATAGTAGGTGCCTTTTAAATATTAGCTTTCATTAATAAATTCCTGATTCAGAATAAAAATTTTAAATAAGTGGTGGAATTGGAAGAACAAGAATTTAAATTCCAATTTGTTTTGCTGAGATTTCACATGAATATATTTTAGTTATGTATGCTCAACAATACCCAGAGGTTGGACTGCAACTATTACCGATGTTTTTGAAAAATAAGAATTTAGATGTCTTACTAGATTAGATAAACTGGATAGAAAAAAAAGAGTCTGAGTTCCTTATTACTTATTTCAATTATGATAATTGGACCGAGGAAAATAGTGGCATATAATTCTAAATTGGCAAAGAAGCAAGTTAGATTAAACTGTAAACACAAATGACCTGGGTATCTGCTTGAAGGCTTATTCAGTTAAAAGCAGATCATCTGATAATTTTTGCCTTACTGAGAGCTTTACTTTTCAGAGAGTTGAATAAGGACTGCTATTTTACAGGATCTTATCCTATCAAGGAAGCATCAGTTGGCAAAGTGGAAGTGACAGGAATCTTAGAAGAAGATGATGATATCATCTCAGGTGCCATAAAGCCAAGGAAATGAATGCTTTGTAGAGTCTAATATCTTCCCCAGATTTTAAGAAAATCTTCTGAACAAAGTAAGTTCATGACAAAGATAGGTGTGCTTCAATGCTGAAAGCCCTGAAAAATGAGATCTTTATTCTAGCCTCACAGATTTCATAATGAGAAAAAAAAGCAAACAGACAAACTAAAGCAGCTGCGTAAAGATGGAGCATTCTATTGAGCTTAGCTTTTGTAGCAGTACATACAAAAAGTGGGAGAAAACACAAAATGAATAAATTATTATTATAAGAAAAATAAAAAAAAACCCTCTAAAACATGGACAGAGGGCTAGGTAAAAAATGTTGAGTATAACATAAATTGTGTTTTGTTTTGTATTATGCCTATTTTAGAAAAACAAGAAAAAGTTAGGTTTATTGCTTCATCACTGATAAGAGAAAAAACATATATTCAACGTGTATTTTACTTCCATATTGCCTATTTATAAAAAGCCAGGAAATGAGGTTAATATGGAAAGAGTTGAAATTGAAATCTAAAGCAAGAGAGAGGAAAATGTAGCATAAATTAAACAATTTTTACTTTCCCTAAGATATTATTTTCAATGGAATATGAAAACATATACAGACGTGGAAATTAAAGTACCCTTTTATAATGTTCCAGGATTGTAGAAGCATAGACTTTCAGGATTTGAAAAAATCTCAGAGGTTGATTTAACATTTGATGTTTAAATGTCCTGCCCTTTTCTACTAAAAAATTACTAGAAACAAAAGGATATATTGTTGTTCCAAAAAAGAAAGGATTAGTAAATATTCACCAAATACTGATGTTAATCCTTAGCAAAAGGAAACAAAATTCAAATGTATCAGTAAACAAGTGATGTGAATGATAATAACAGAAAGAGGAAAGCCCTAGGAGCCTGAAAAGTTAACAAGGATAGAAATTATTTCTAAGGTCACCCTGTGCTTTTACAGTGTGGCTAAATATAGATAGATTATGAAACATATTACAACCATATTATGTCTTGATTTAACTGAATTATTTAAATGTCATTATACCTTGTGGACAAGACAGGGAAATGTATCAAATTATGGTAGAGTTTATGAGGTTGTAGCTGGTTGAGAAACTATCAGAGATTGTTTTTACTGTATTGATGTCATCTAGAGGAATATCTTTAATGGCATGGGTAGGCTCACTATTATTATTTACTGCACTACCTCTTTTCAAGATGCTCATCCTAAAACAGCCATTAGTATACTTTGGCATTTATTGAATGATAGTGCTTTATTGTAAATAAATGGAGAAAAGAAGGATTATTTTAAAATTCTGAGAATAGTTAATTTTTAGAAATAAATTAGTTACAGATATATTTAGGAATAAAAATAATTGAATTAATTTAGATGTGAATTCAAATACTTAAATATTAAAGTTTAAAGGAAAATAGAAAATACTATTTTTTTAACTAATCTTAAATCTGTTTCTCTAGCCCAGTGCTCTATATTGAGCTCCATGCCCAGAAACCCATCTCTGTTGGACATGCCCATTTAATTGTCTCACAGACATCAAACTCAACAGATCAAAACTGAATTCACTGGCATGCCTCATATTCTCTTCCTATTCCTGGAGTTACATGCTGGGTAATGGAAACATTATATACCCACATTTTCAATCCAGAATCCTAGCAGTCATCTGACTTCCTTTAATGTATTACCTAAATTATATTAGTAATTATGCCAGGGCAGAGATTTGACCAAAATTCCACTTTAGAAATATTACTTTGAAAATAAGAAGGAGTGAATTGATTTTCTAATATTCTAGTTAAGAATTCAGCACAAATAATAACTATATGTTAAGCATAGTAACCCATTATTACCTTTATTAAATAAGTATTTATTAGTACCTACTGTAAGGAAAGTGAGAAGAATATAATCCTCTATAATATAATACATGTGGTACCTAACGCTTAAAAAAAGGGAACAAACCTGAGTGCTGCACCAGTTCAGATAGATAGCTTTGGCGGTTAAAGAACTAACTTCATATTGAACAGATCAGAGTCTGAATTCTAGCTTGGATTCCACTTATGTACTTTTAGATTACTTCTGATCAGAAAAATGAGGATGACAATATGATAAAGATTAAATGAAATTATATATGTAGCTTATCTAGTATAATTCTTGACACTTGATAGAATTCAACAAATATGTTGCTTCTCCCTTTTATCTTTCTTCCCTACAAAAGTTTAGATCATTCTAGGAAGAAGAGCAGCTTAGCTGGATGCACCTGGCTCAAAGTTTCATGAGATTGCAGTCAAGTGGTTCCAGTAGAAAGCCTGATAAGTGATTGGGGGAGTTACAGACTCACTTCTTTTTTTTTTTTTTTTTTTTTTAAGACTTTATTTATTTACTCATGAGAGGGAGAGAGAGGCAGAGACACAGGCAGAGGGAGAAGCAAGCTCCACGCAAGGAGGCTTGATCCGGAGACACCAGGATCACGCCCTGAGCAGAAGGCAGATGCTTAACCACTGAGCCACCCACGCATCCCAAGACCCACTTCTAAGCTTACCCAAATGGTTGTTGAGAAGCCTCAGTCCCTTACCATGTGGACCTCTCCATGGGATTGCTTCAGACCCAGATAATTGACTTCCCTCAGGGTGAGAAATATGAGAGAAAGGGAGACCGAACAGAAGAACACACCATGACAAAATCCATAGTCCTAATTTTAGAAGTGGCATTCCATCTTTTATGTTGTATTTTATTTATTGGAATTTAATCAGTCCAGCCCATATTCAAGTGGAATGAAATACACAAAGATGTGAACACCAGGAGACAAGGATCTTGGAAGCCCTCCTCAGGGTTGTTTACTTATATTAGTCACCTACTAGACTACCTATATTCAATAAAAATATCTTAAGGACTACCTTTCTCCATGATACATTCTTTGATTTACAGAAATTTAAGAAAAGAATGCTTTCACCAGGCACTTAGATGCATAATTTTGGTTTCTTGGTAAGATCCAAACCATGTACAATTCCTGTATCCTCAGGACACATAGAAAAGTCCTGAATGTAATATATGCCTAATATAACTATATTGACCAGAGAAAATCTATTAAAGGCATTTCTTCTTGGAGCATCATCTGCTAAGATATATCTTTACTTTTACTTTTTATTCCCTGATTTTAATTGATATTTACTTGAATGCTGATTGGGTGTCTTAGGTAACATTCCCGAAGTCACTTCTGCAGGATAAAAGGTACACATCCATTTGTTTAGTTTTGGCATTTACCGAAGTGTTTCTATGACTCCTTAATGGACTAAAATGTATAGGATTTCAAAAGTTAAGAATTTTTAGGCATTTGATGTATATTTTAACATGTTTCAAACTTATTTGACCACAAAACCCCTTTTGGAAAATTCTAATAGAATTTATCTACTGTAGGAAAGAAACATAAGCTAGGATACCTGCTAATCAGTATAGGATCAAAACAGTGACTCACTATTCAATCATTCTTCAAATGTAATCTGAGAATTTTTATTTGCAGAGATGCTGCTGAATATTATAATATATAGAGCAAAAAATCCAAAATGAGGGACACCTGGGAGGCTCAGCGGTTAAGCATCTGCCTTTGGCTCAGGGCGTGATCCAGGAGTCCCGGGATCAAGTCCCACATCGGGCTTCCTGCATGAGCCTGCTTCTCCCTCTGCCTGTGTCTCTGCCTCTCTCTCTCTCTGTGTCTCTCATGAATAGATAAATGAAATCTTAAAGAAAAATGAACAAAACTCTTTGTAAAAGGTTTTATACCATTTGACTCCACTGTTATTTTTGGATTTCCAGTATACCAAAACCTCAAAACAATAACAACAACAATAAAACAAAACTCTTATTCTTTAGAACTTATTGTACTATTGAAGCATGGAAATTATGATTTGGGTAATCACTTATGCCACAGTAAGATGAGCATAAGAGGATATTTGATAGGTCTAAGGAACTTTAAAAAGGATTAAATGGGGGAAAAGATTTTGAGAAATCCATCTTTGGAGAAAAAATATGGCATAGAACTTCAATTTTTCTTTCCTATTAAAGGCTTTCTTTTTTTTCTGTCTTTCAATAGTACTTGGGATAATATACTCCTCAAAAATGTTTGCATTCTATAACACTCCATTTCATCTATTGATTATACGCATAAACTAATACACAGAAGGGGTAGAAAGCAAAATTGTCATAGTAATTGTGATCTCAGCTATTTTTAAAAGAGTTTATTTTTTTCTCTCCACAGGAAAAGTTATATTGGCACCCACCCACTGAACAGTAATATAAAGTTGCATTGATTTTTCCCCTAAGAATGGCACTTTATTGGATTCATCTTTAACTTAGATTAAGTACACAAAAATTAATAGAATTTAATGGAGTTAAATTTACCTTCATTTTGTTGCTACTTTCTTTATGAATTTACATTATGTTCTTACACTTTTCGTTACATATAAATCATTTGCTTTTAAACAGATTTGAAGCCATTTTTACTTAGTTCATGCTGAGTGAGTTAAGGTGTTTCTTTAGAAGAGGTGCCAAGCTATTTTAGGGATTGGTGTAAAACAAGTGTAAGGTAATAATAACACAGAGTCTTTAACAGTACAGAAGAAAACGTTCCCCAAGTTTATTAAAGTTCCAATGGAGATGAGTCTTGTTTTTGGTTGGTGCGAGTGAATAAATAATCAGTTAAATCAGAGTAAAACACTGTTATTTCACATCCTTGCAGCAGATAGTAAATTATTCAAAACCTAGCTCATTTATCTATCAAAAATTGCACTAAGTATAAAAGATGGATTTGAATACTAATATATTATGCAAAAATAGAAAGAATGATGGCATTTTAATCATTGAATTCAGTGGAAATTGGAGGAGATGTGGCATGCAAGTAAATAAAATACTAATTCCAATTTTAGGGATTATAATTTATGTACCACTTAAATTTTTTGATGATGAGCAATTGGATATCCTAGGTTTGCTCTGAGGATAAATCCCAGTAAAAGGAAGTGTCTATTGTTGTTTTGATTACATTTAAAACAACTTGGAGTGAATAAAAGCTTTTGAATTTAGATACTAAAATAAAACACTTAGCTCATATGCTCGCATAGGTTTTTTGTTTTATTTTGTTTTATTCAAGCACTTTGGGGAAAGCTACTCAGTCTTTTTTTTTTTTTTTGTACTAATTATTTGTGTTCATAATTAGCAAAAGCTTTCTGTCTACTCTGTGGCTTTGCAACATAGGAAAAATCCTTACTATAATTTATTTGAAACAAGCATAGAAGCCTGATGAAAAAATATGAATGATACATGTATTTTAGTGCATCTTTTCTATGTGATGTATACATACACTCATCTTCAAATCGCAATTTAACACAGTGATTTTTGGCATTAATCTAAGTAAGAATCTATGTAATTCTCTTCTACTAATCTTGAATAATTAAAGAGAGTAACTTCAGGAAAGCTGAGTTTTCTTATACACATTTGTTCTCTTGAAAAAGCATATGAATAAATAGGAGACTCTAGACAAATGCTTTTAGTCCCAATGGAACAATTATTTTGGAGGCAAGTTTTACAAAGGAATTCATACTCATATTTCAACTTGATTTCATAACCACAATTTCATAAATTGAAAGGAGTGTTTGGAAGCACAGAAATAAAGTAGTAATAGAACTACATTTTATTATTTGTGACATTTTAAAGCATTGTCCTATAAACTCTTAGAGTATATTATCTTCCCTCTTCAAATAGAAGAGGGAAAAATTAGTAAAAATAGGGAAAGTGAGAGAAGTTGAGAGGGCTTCTCTGAAAGGATTCAGTAGAATACAATTTACAACGAAATACATGAATCCAGCAATTTTTAATATATTGTAGCCAGCACCTCATCCTCTTTACTTTAAATTTGCAAAAAATTTAAAAGGAGGAGCAAATTTTGAAAATGGACCAAGATAATTGTGAATATGAATATTTTACCATTCTTTCATTTTATGTTTACATATATGCTTAACTTCAAAGAAAAAGTTTAAATGCATATTAAACAGATTTTCAATTGTATGACTACTGATTCAAAATGTAGAATATATTTACACATTGTTTTATCTACCAATCTATTATTGAATATGAACTATGTGTGGATATAATACTTGCTAGAGTTACAATGATACATGACAAGTCTCTGCCTTCAAAAAAGTCCTTAGTAAATAAGCAATTGTCATGAAAATGGATGATTTCATTGCAGGGTAATAAATGTGACAACAATACAGTCAGGGACTACTATTGTCTTAGCCTAGAGATCTTAAGCTGCATTTTATTGTTAGTGGGACATGAATGTTGTTCTCTATGTATTTATTCTAGCCATTATTATAGACTTTGATATGACTGCTTACTTTTCAGCCTTTTAACCAAGATTTTGAATGGTTGTTGAGGTTCTGTCTCCTTTAAGAATTATTATGACCATAATGATGCTCCTTTTATGTGAAAAAAAAAAAAAAAAAAAACAAAGAAGACCCATGCAGCTTTTACATAGACACTTACATTCTTTTCTGCTCACAAAACTATGAGCTGTTTATAGATAAGGCTTATATCTTTTTGATATTATTTTGTGTGCTTGTGTTTTGGTGGTACACCTGCCCCACTCCCAGATTTGTAACTGGAAGGCCAAGTACAGTGACTGGCATACATCAAGGACTGTTTTATAACACAAAATCTGAGAAAGGTTGTGACCTGTTCTATCCATGGGATTGTTTTTATACAGAGACAGATACAAAGGAAATCAGGATATCCACTTTTACTTTTCTTTCTCTCTCTCCTGTGTGTGTATATATGTATTTCTGTCAGATATATGAAGTGTCTGATATGTATAAGGGGACAAGAAAGTAAAACGTTGCTTTACCACCTCATAGCACATTCATTCCAGGCATTTATAATTTCTAACTTCAATCAAATGAAGTCCTGTAAACTACCCATTTTTTCTATTCTTCAGGCAATACTGATTTTCTGACCCTAACCTATACCTGATTGATTGAATAGAACTTGAAAGTTCTTTCTGTTCACTTTATAATTGACCTTGGTCTAGAAGAATATTATAGGGAATTGTCACTGCATAAGCTAACCCAAGAGGGGCTCTTTATTCAATGACCTATCCCCAAAGAGTTAGAGCTAGTTGTTGTCGGGGGCAGGGGTGGAGGAGGTAGTCAGGGACAGAACTAAAGGGGATAAGGAGATATATGGAATTGAAGAGGCAGATATCCACTTTTGGGAGCTTCTGGTTTCTTAAACTGAAAATGGATAGAAATTAGTATAAACTTGATAGCTTAATGGCAAGGTTACAGGGGTTTAGCAGAATCTGTCTGTCATATAATCTCTTTGCTTTCCACTTTCTAAAGATCAAGTACAATTCAAAAGCACCCATCCAATCAAGTTGTAGCAAATGACTCTGTTATCACTAAATCAGATCAAGTGTAGGAACCTGAGGGAAGTTGGTCCTGGCTTTGTCCCTTGAAAAATGTGATTTCTGGTGTAGCTAGCCTCTAGCAAGGTTAAGAATGCCAAAGTCTGAAAGCTGATGGAATAACAGCAATGATCCTATTAGTGACCATTTGTTCTTCCTAAGAAATTCAAAGGAGCAAGAGCCTGGTGCAGGAGAGAAAGTTTTCAAAGACTTACTCATTTTCACTTAGGTGAGAAAACAATGATTGTGTTAATTGTATACTAAAAATTAATTAGATGAACATTAAAATATTTGACTTTCATAATTCAGATAATATTTGAAAAGTTAAATGTGTATCATTTTATTTTTCTTGATGAAATTTCTGAAAAAAATTTTGACATTCATGAATGTTGGACCAAGAATAGGAGTAAAAAATGTACCGTTAAAAAAAAAAAAAACAAACTAGTTTTCTGTCTTTCATGTTTCAAAGTACATTTATTTTAGCCATGAATTGATATACATTGCTATATTTTATTTATTTAGAATTATAATGTTGAATATTTTGAATATGAATAATTTGAAAATAGTCCAATAATTCAATTGAATATTAATCCCATTTAATATTAATCTCATATCCCTGTTTCTTAAAACAATATGTATTGTCTTATAAAGGGAAATAAAAAATTATAATCTCTTCCACCCATTTATAATCTGGTTAGGAACTTTAGGTAATACTTAACTACACTCTTTGAACTTAAAATATATATTGCTCCCAACTGTTATAAGTGCTATTCAGACTTTCTTGATCCTCTTTTTTCATTTCCGGAAAACTATATTTGCAACAAAGTCACTGGTTTCCTTTTCTTAATTTATATCATTGATGCAGGATCATCAAGCCCAACCATCAAGAAAGATCTCTTGAGACTTTTTACGGTGCAAAAGGTGTCTTTATTATAGCACAGGGGCCAGACGCATGGTCAGAGAGAAGTGCATTGTGATTGTGAGAAGTGACTGATTTATAAGGTTTTCTATCTTTTTTTTTAAGTTTTTATTTATTTATTCATGACAGACACACACACACACACACACACACACACACAGAGAGGCAGACACATAGACAGAGGGAGAAGCAGGCTCCCGCAAGGAGCCCAATGAGGGACTCAATCCTGGATCCTGGGATCACGCCCTGAGCTGAAAGCAGATGCTCAACCGCTGAGCCACCCAGGCATCCTATCATCAGGGAGAATTTCTTTTTTTTTTTTTTTTTTTTTTTTTTAATTTTTATTTATTTATGACAGGCAGAGGGAGAAGCAGGCTCCATGCACCGGGAGCCTGACGTGGGACTCGATCCCGGGTCTCCAGGATCGCGCCCTGGGCCAAAGGCAGGCGCTAAACCACTGCGCCACCCAGGGATCCCCATTATTATTTTTTTTTTTTTTAATTTCATCAGGGAGAATTTCTAAAGAACATTTGCCTTGGCAAAACAAGAGATAGGAGGAGAGAGACAGAGAACATTCCAGGCAGATAAGACATATGTCTGGCTGGGAAACTCCTATTTTTTATTTAAAATATTTCTATAGTGTTTTCATATGATTAACAAAAAAAAAATAGGCATTTTAATATGTGGGAAGCACCCATTTATGACTTCTAGCTCTTAAACCATGATAAATGCAGATTCTATATGAATATTAATATTTGAAATTTGTACTATAGAATCATAAAGAGAAAAAAGTAAATTTTGTGGTATAAATCCTCATCATAAAAGACCTCAATATTAAAATGACTCAACCTCTTAAATATGATCAAGTGTGTAGAAGTAAGTGCATAGTAATGATTTTAGGTAGACTTCAGTATAGTCACAGAAGAATTCTTACATATGTGTGATTTTTATCAGGGATAAGGGTCTGCCCACTAAAAATACTTAAAAAAAATCAGGTTAGCTCTTCATCTCAGGTCTTAAAATATAACAAATTAAGTTACTAAGAATACCCATTTATAGAGTAAACCATAAGTATGGTAACAGATATAAGCAAAACTTTATGACTGTATAGTCATGTTTACATTCAATCCTATTTCACTTCTCACACTCGGTTATGGCTAAAGTATGTCTAACAGGAGTAGTATGGTTATATCTCCTCTGTTTCATATTTAATTGTAGTCAGTGTAATATTGCAGGTATCAATCTATTAGATCTATAGCAAGATAGAGGTTTTCTCAGTATTTTTGTTTATGTAAAATTCAATTAAGTTTTCGTTTTCATATAGTGCATTTCAAGCATTTAAAAAAAATGCATTTATTTGAGAAAGAGAGCACAAGCCAGGAGAAGAGCAGAAGGAAAAGCAGACTCTGAGATGTACAAAGAACCCAACACTGGGATCATGACCTGGGCTGAAGGTAGTTGCTTCACTGATCAAACCACCCACATCCCCCATTTCAAGCACTTTTGTCCTTTTGTTTCTGAATTGATACTCTAGAAATCTGTACAGTGCTGGGACATAGAAAATTTTCTGTCTTTAATGTATGAGCTCTGAAATACCAGCTGCAATTGTCAGTTGCCTGATAAATTTTTCCTTCTCTAATCTCTGTTTCTCTCGTTTCAATTTTTTCTATGAAGATGTGATTTAAGGGAATATTTTGGGTAACATTGCAAGAAAAAATTAACCTCCAGGTTAGTACTCCTGAAAAAGATTTTCAGAAGTCACAAGAATGCAGACTATTTCTATATCAGTTCTCCTGGTTGCAGCAATCTTTCCATTTGCCTTAATGTTTATCTACTATGTGTTGGCTAGGAAAGGATTATGAAAATATATTTCATCTGTACATATTTTTCAGTTATTTTGATTTTGAGAAAGAAACTAGATGAAATTAGAACAATTGTTAATATTTTTAAGCTTTAGGCTGTAGTTCTAGTTAGTAAGTTGAATAGAAATATTTTGCTTATGTGGAATTTAAAAAACAAAAGAGATGAGCATAAGGGAAGGGAAGAAAAAATAAGATAAAAATAGAGAAGGGGACAAACTATAAGAGATGCTGAACTCTAGCAAGCCAGTTGAGGGTTACTGGAGGGGAGATGGGTGAGGAGAAGGAATAATTGAGTAAGGGGTATTAAGGGGGCACTTGATGGAATGAGCATTGGGTGTTATATGCAATTGATAAATCACTAAATGATAAATCATAAAATCACCAAGTGAAACTAATAATACAGTATATGTTAACTAAATTGAATTTAAATAATTTATAAAATAAAGAAAAAAATTAGAGCTGACATAACCCTCTGATCTTTTTAAAAAATTCAATCATATACTGTCAACCAGTAGATAACCAGATTATTTACCAGATTATTTATATTCAGTGTCATTTAATACTCTTTTATGGAACAATTCTAAGGAGCTTTCTAACCCAGTGGTCTTCTCAAGATACCCTAGAACATGACACTTTTTTCTTATTTTTTCTGTATGGTCCATATCATTAAACCTAATTAACCAATTTATATTATTCTAAGGTTTCGTAAATTTATGTTTATAAAGTTTTAAAAAAACTTTTCAACTTTAGCCTTTAGATGACTAAAAATCTATGCAATTAATTTGGAGTAAACATGTCTGCCATCATTCTTCAAATATAAATGTGAGAGTTTTGGGTTTTTTAGAGGTTTTTTTGCTTGTTTGTTTGCTTTTAGTCAGTGCAGTTACCTTGTCTTGAATCTAGTTTGGGAATTGTGCAGGTCCCATGCTATTAATCTTTTTTTTTTCTTTTCTTTTTCTTTTTTTTTTTTTACTACTTGCTGTGAACTTTTACCATTTATTGATACCTATATTGAGAAGTGAACAGAATAAATAAACAGATGTTAATTTCTGAAACTTGGCTTTCTTCTGACTTCAGTAAAGGGTTGGGGGGGGGAGAGCAGTTATATAAGATTCTTAGAAAACTCCATGAATTTCAATTTGCAATTATATTAGCTTTTCATCTCACTCTAGGGCAAGGAAAGGAATGAAGGATTTAATGATAGGCATAATAACATTTAAAAAATGGAAAAAGATAATCAAATGAGAGAAAAAGTTTTTCATGGAAGAAAAATGGAGAATTTGTTTTCTGACTTCCTTCTCCCATGTAACATTGTAGCATCACTTAGTTTTCTTCATTGGTACTATACTTACCAATATTCTAAAGTTAGTAAATATGCTCAAAATAATACTTTCAATACAGGAGTAACTGGTCCAATTAATCATAACAATTACCTTCTACCTTTTTCTATCTTGGAAGGGAATCTGCGATCTCATGAAAAAAGGATGTTATCACTTTAATATTCTTCTAAGAGTTGAAGAAAACTCTAGGTAGAATAAAATATCAAGTTAGTCCTGTTGCAACTCAATTTCCATATCACTTGCATAAGAGACTGTTCTTTTTTTTTGGATGTTTTTTTCCTCTGTTTTGATTGTGTTTTAGTGCCCATTTGAAGACAAAGAATAGATACTCACTAAAACCACCTCAAGTAAAGAGGCTTATTGTAAGGACACTAGTCAATTGTGTGTAATGCAAGGAAAGGAAACTTAACAATGTGTCAGAGGGATTGGATATGTGAAATAAAAATTTTTCAGTGAGACAAACATGCCTTTCTGCATTTTTCCTTATGAATCAACATGGATGCTATGCTAATTTTTGCTTCTTTATGCATGTCATAATGACCCTCTTCAATCTTTTCAAGTACTTGAAGCTCTTTTTGTTGGTTACCATCCTCTAAATGATTTGACTTTCTCATGGTCTTGGCATTTCTTAATTGTGGCGCTAATTAACATTTCAGTTCCAGGGCTCTTATTACTGTCTGAGACATCTGAAACTTTAGATCAAAACATTAAAACAAAGAAAGATTATTCTTCTCACATAATTAACTGCAAGTCAACACCTCCAGAACCAAGTTCTTTTTCTTCCCCTCCAGGTTAATCTATACCTTTCTCTTGTGTTTCTGATATCAAATTGTTATTTCTATAATTCCTGTCAGATTTATTTGAATAACATTGAGTAATTTATCTGGTAACACTGACTTTTACCACTTTCAGTTTTACCAATAATTACGATTCTGTATTTATAATTCTTCCCATATGTGATCTACATATTTACGTCTTGTACAGGAATTAAGAATGGGAATTCCACCCGAGTTCAAATTCAAGCTCTATCTTTGATAGTGTGTATGAGATAAGTTCCATAACCTCTCTGTGTCTCAGTTCCTTTAACTGTAATGGGGGCAAATGATTATACATTCTCTCATAGGGTGTTGTGAGATCAAATGAGTTAAATGTAAGGCACATCAAATATGTTTACATTTTTTAAAATATGTTTACATTTTAAGTACCATATAAGACTTAGATAGTAATAGAGATAATTTCCATTCTAACTGCAATTGCTGTAAATTTAATCCTTCTAGACTATATAATAACTTCCTTATAGGCCTCCTTGTTAGACCTGTCTTTCTAAATCATGAGTTGGGTCAAAATTTTTAGAGTAAAATATATTTGTGACTTTCCCATGCCATCCAAATTAAAGTTCATATTTAGCTGTTCTCAATCGACCCTAATTTAGTTTCCCAGATTCGTATATTTACTACGTCCTTCTGGAATTACTTTGTTTTAGTCACATGAGATTTCACATATTTTCATGCTTGCAAGTCTTTGCTTAGGTTGTTCACCTCCCCCAACTCCAGCCTTAACGTGCACTTCAACTCTTGTTTTGTTCATTCAAACTCTTACATATAAAAGCTTTTGAACTCTTGGGGCACATGAATGGCTCAGTTGGTTAAGTGTACAACTCTTGATTTCAGCCCAGGTCATTATCCCAAGGTCCTGGGATGGAGTCCCATGTTGGGCTCTGTGGTCACAAGGAGTCTGCTTGAGGATTTTCTATCTCTCCCTTTGTCCCTCCCTCCTCTCATGCTTTCTCTCTCTCTTTCAAATAAATAAGTAAATAAATATTATTAAAAAACCCACCTTTTGAACTCTTTTCCCCCTTAGAATAGAAATGATATATATATATTTTTATTTTCCTACAGAATTTTCTAATTTTCTCAGTTAAAATGCACAATTCTTATTAGTAGCTCCTGGTCATATGTTACCAATCCCTACTGAAGGTCACAAATATTGACTTACTTTTATATACCCATGAATCATGGCATAGAGTTTTCGAATAGTAAATACTTATTTATGAAAGTGATTAGTATATGAAAGAATTGAGATACATGTTCAAGAGTAAAGGTTAAGTTTTGAGTTAATTTGCTTACTTTTTTTAAGAATCATTATAAGCACAGGCTAAGAATATTTATTGCAGAAATGATGTCTTTAATAACTTAATTTTCTGCCATTTATCTAATGCCAGTCCTTAAACTTTTATTATAGCCTCATCCAGTTAAATGAGAAAAATGTTATATTAAAAAAAAGCCAATATAAACTTTGGCTTAGAAATAGTATCACATGTTTTTGTGTAGAGATAATACTTCATTGATGCCACTATAAAGTGCTACCTCTTTTCTAATATATTATGAAAGTAAATTTTTAAATGTCATTCTTAAAGAAATAATGAATTTATCTCTGATATAATATAAGAGAATTGTCCAAAATAAAGTTAGCTTGAAAAATATCTCTCAGGTGGGCTCCTGGGTGGCTTAGTGGTTGAGTGTCTGCCTTTGGCTCAGGTCGCAATCCCAGGGTCCTGGGATCAAGTTCCACATCAGTCTACCCTTGGAAAGCTTGCTTTTCCCTCTATGTATGTCACTGCCTCTCTGTGTCTTCCATTAATAAATAATTAAAATCTTTAATAAATGAAAAATATCTCGCAGGGCTGTGATCTTCCCCAGGGAAGAGTCACTCTCTTCATGCTCATCCTTTTCCATGCTCCAGAGCACCAGTGTCTCCTGGCCATGAGCTTTACATATGTCTGATGCCATAGCATTTATATCTGGCTCCCCAGGTTTTGTACCACCAAGGAGACACCCCTTGATCATTGGCGCTGGTGGCTGGGGGAGCTTTAACTCTTCACCCCAATAGGATTATAACAATCAGAGAGATGGTTCTCAAAAGCTAACACCCTAGAGTCCTTCACAGACAATGGATTGAAGAACACTGCCTAGTCTTTTATCAAAAGCAGGCCATTTTGCTCTCCCTGAAGCTTCAGCCTGAGTAGCCTGCTTCATGTTTCAAACACATTTAGTGTGCTAGAGTAGCCTGCTTCAAGTTTGGCACATATTCAGTACACTACAGAGCTGCTCCCAAGAAATGTAGGCTGTGTGTGCTGTCTTGGTGCTCTCCCTCTGCCTTGTTCAAGCTCATAATTGTCACCCATAAAAGAGCTTATACACTTATCTGGAGGCTGATTTTTGCAACTCCTACTCAGAGGATATCTCAGATTGATAGCTCTGGTAGACAAGGGGTCCTGTTATACTTGCAGTCCGAAAGCACTGTATATATTTCTCTAATTTTAAAAGCTGATGCTTGAGGTTCTTGCTTCCAATCAGCCTGAATGTAGGTGTTGAGTCTTCCCCTTAGAGATACTGACAGGTCTTGGAATATCCTCAACTATTGGGAACTATTAAAAATATAATGGTTTACTTCGACAAGTACAAAGGTTTAAGAGACAGGCAAGAGCTGAGGTAAGGTTGAACAACAACTTTTATCTTTTACACAAGGTCAACAATTTAAGGATGAGAAAGGTGATTGTTTTATCTACTGTAGGGAAACCAACACAGAGAGTCCAGCAAATTTAAGAAAAAGGAATATATTTCAAATGAAATAATAGCACAAAACCTTATGGGGGAGGAATAAAACTTAATGAAATGGGGATAAGTAAATAAGTAATTTACCTGAGAAACATTCAAAGTAGTAAGTAAAAAGTTCATGAAGATGTTCACTGAAATGGGGAGAATAGAGGAACACAGTGAAACTTCCACAAAGAGATGGAAAATATAAGAAAATACCAAATAGAAGTCACAAAGTTGAATAATACAATAACTGAGCTGAAAAATACACAAGAGGTATTCAACAGCAAACTAGACAAAACAGAAGAAAAGATTAGTCAACTTGAAGACAAGGCAGCAGAAGACACCTAATCAGAGCAGCCAAAAGAAAATAAAAAATGAAGATCACTTAAGTGAATTACGGGAAATCTCAAATGGATCAATATTTGCATCAGAGGGGTCCTAGAAGAAAAAAAAAAGAGATTAAAATGGCAGAAAATTTATTTGAAGAAATAATGGCTATAAAACTTCCTTAAATGAGGAAAGAAAATAAACATTTAGATTCAGGCTTCCCAGAGAGTTTCCTTATCATAGAAAAGGAACCTATAGAGAACTACACCAAGACTAATTATAATTAAGATGTCAAAAGTCAAACACAAGGAGAGCATATTAAAAGGAGCAAGAGGGCAGCCTGGGTGGCTCAGCGGTTTAGGCCGCCTTCAGCCCAGGTCCTGATCTTGGAGACCTGGGATCGAGTCCCGCATGCGCTCCCTGCATGGAGCCTGCTTCTCCCTCTGCCTGTGTCTCTGCCTCTCTCTCTCTCTCTCTTTCATAAATAAAAAATCCTTAAAAAAATAAAATAAAAGCAGCAAGAGAAAAACAGCTTGTTACATATAAATTATGTATGTATCATTAGGCAGTTATCAGGAAAACTTTTCAGGCCAGAAGAGAGTGGCACAATATATACTAAGTATAGAAAAAATAATAATAATTTACAGCCAAGAACACTCTACCAAGCAAAGTTATTATTCAGATGTGAAGGAGAGAGTTTTCAGGCAAAGAAAAGCTGAAGGTCATCACCCCTAAACTGACCTTACAGAGAATGCTAAAGGAACTTTGTTAAACTGAAAAGAAGCACCAATTAGTTAAAAAAAAAAAAAAAAAAATCTTTTTAAAGACTAAATCTCACTGGAAAGGCAAATATATAGAAGAAATGGCTTACTCTCTTATAAAGCAAGTATGACATTTGTGAAATTTCCATTCTGTAGGTTGCCTTTTAGTTTTTTTTTTTTTTTTTAACTGTTTCCTTTGCTATGTGAAAGCTTTTTATCTTGATAAAATCCCAATAGTTCACTTTTGCTTTGTTTCTCTTGCCTTTGGAGTCATGTCTAGCAAGATGTTGCTGTGGCCAAGGACAAAGAGGTTGCTGCCTGGGTTGCTGGAAGGGAAGGTGGTAGGAGGAAGGGATAACTGGGTGATGAACATTAAAGAGAGCACTTGATGTAATGAGCAATGTGTGTTATATGCAACTGATGAAGCACTAAATTCTACCTCTGAACTAAAAAAGAAGGTAATATGAAAAGTTAAAAAATAAGAGTAAAAATCCGTGATTACAATAATTATTTAAAGGATATGCAACATAAAAATATGTAAAATGTAACACTGAAAATATAAAATGTGTGTGGGGAAAATAATGTGAGCTTAAAATGGGATAAAACTTAAGTTGCTATTAGCTTATAGACTGTTGTAGATATAAGTTATTACATGTAAGCCTCATGGTAATCACTAAACAAAAACCTATTGATAGCAATAAATGTCTACCTCAAGAAAGGAGAACAATCTCTAATAACTTAACTTTACACCTCAAGGGACTAGAAAAAAAGAATAAATGGAACTCCAAAATAGGAGAAGAAAGGAAATGCAAAGATTAGAGCAGAAAAAAATGAAATAGAGACTAAAAAAGACTATAGAAAATATAAGTACAACTATGAGCTATTTCTTTGAAAAGATAACCAAAACTGACAAACCTTTAGCTAGACTCATCAAGTAAGAAAAAGCCCTACACTAAATAAAATCATAAATGGAAGAGATGTTACAGCTGATACCACAGACATACAAAATATCATATGAAATTACTATAAACAATTATAGGCCAATAAATTGAACAACCTAGAAGAAATCAATAAATTCCTAGAAACACAAGTTAATAATACTGAAACAAGAAGAAATAGAAAATGAACAAATTAATTATTAGTTTGGAGATTAGTTTCGTGATCAAAAGCTCCCAACACACAAAAGGCCTGGACCAGATGTCTTCACTGGCGAATTCTATCAAACATTCAAAGAGGAATTAATACCATCCTTCTGAAACCCTTCTAAAGGGAAAAAAAAAAAAAAAAAGAGAGAATAGGAACCTCTTCCAACCTCCTTTTATGAGGCTAGTATTACCCTGGTACCAAAAACAGATGAAGATGCCACAAAAAAAGAAAACCGGAAGCCAATATCCCTCCCTAATTAACATCAATACAAAAGTTCTCATCAAAATCATTAATCATCAGGAAAATTCAGATAAAAACCTCAATGAAATATCATCTTACATCTGATATATGTAATGGAATATCATTTGGCTATTAAAAAAGAATGTAATCTAAAAAAGGATAAAAATAAAAAAAAGTAAAAAAGAATGTAATCTTGCCATCTGTCAGTAGTGAATTGTGAACTTTCTAAGATATCTGGCATTCTGGCCGGGTAAGTACATTGTAACGAAAAAGATGCAAACTTAACATGCTTGAGTAATTTACTCTTTAAGGTGAAATTTATTTCAGAGTCATAATTTGAGATTTACAAGTTCAGTGGAAATATATACAATAAACTGTCAGGTTCTAGTGCTTAATCCCTTTGTGCTTTCCTCTGAAGTGTCAGAGTATAGGATCAAGCTTACAGAGAATGAAGCAGAAACAGGATGAGTGGAAACTAGTAGTAACCAGATGCCCTGTGTTGATAAGGGTATGTTAAATTATGACCATTTTGTTTGATAAAAATTCTGAGGTCAGAAATGACAAATAGGATGATACTTGTTTCTGATTTCAGTTATTGACCTGTTTAAAAATTACTTGCATTGAAAATATTTTAAAATAATTTGATCCTTTGATTTAGAATTTTTTTTTTTTACTAAATAGATCTTAATCTGCAAATGTTACTCCGTGCCTAAAATACTGTTTTTCATTCCTTCTTCATTGTCTCAGCTTATTATGCAGACACACACACACAAATGCACACCCACCCACAGGCCTATGTTTACCTATTTATCCAGTTTAATACCACTTACTGCTATGTTAGGGAAAAGACCACTTGTCTATTCTTCATAGTTTTGATAATATCTAAATATTGAAAAAAACTTTGTTTTAGGGCACCTGGGTGGCTCAGTCAGCATCCAGCTCTTCATCTCAGCTCATGTCTTATTTCTGGGACATGACTTCAAGCCCCATGCCTAGCATGGAGCCTATTAAAAAAAAAAAAAAGAAAGGAAGAAAAAGAAAGAAAGAAAGAAAGAAAGAAAGAAAGAAAGAAAGAAAGAAAGAAAGAAAGAAAGAAAAGAAAGAAGAAAAAGACTACATGATGATTACTTTTGAATTTTTGGGTCATTCACTGTATTATTGATGTAAAAGAAATACCTATTTACCTTTCTGCTGAATTATATTTCAAAAGTTTTACCTGCTATGATCTCCCCAATGTATTTGAACATACACTAATTCAGAGCAGTAATTAGGAGATGAAGAAGGATGAGGTCTCCCTTTTTTCTTTGGTTTTAGTCTAAACATAGTAGTCTTGGAAGTTCTTCATGTATTTAAATATTTGAAGACCTTGATGCAACTTTTAATGTTACAAAGTATAAAAAGGAAAGTAAAAGAAATGATTAAAAAAAAAGAGAAAGAAACATGGTCAGCATATAAATTTATGAAGTAATAAGAATTTGGCCAAAAATCAGGTGTTTTTTTTTTTTTTTTTCCTCCCTTGCTTTCAGGTTTTGGCTCATAAACAAATGCCCCCAAATATTAAATTTTTTCAGTTGCTCTTCCTTGCAGAAGTGCAGAATAGAAAGCAATAAATCTGTATTCAGCTACCTTTAAACTATTGTAGATACAGTGGTTAGGTAGTAAGTGCAGATATTTTGCTTTACTTCAAAATATCTGTGCTGCCCCAAATATCTCTTCCAAATTGTCATCAACTTGGACATATTTCACTCTACGTTGCCTGATACAGTAATCCGTGGTATGCGGTGAATAAACCCGTGGTTGAATGAACTCACGAGCAACTTTAAGTATCAGAATTAAATTCTAGAGTATTTATGTCACATTAGACATGGCATATAGCTTATAAAATATATTATTGTGGCAGTTTTTATTATAAAAATGGAAAACTTTGGAAGAAAATGTCATCTAGTTTCACCCTATGATTAGTAATGAGAACAGTATCAGAGTCAGAATATCTGGAGGTTCCATCACAGTGATGTTTATTTACAATTTGAAGGCTTTATGGTAGGTATTAATTAAAGTATTGTTAATTTACCAGTTATTTGATACTTTTATCTGAAAGCAATTTGAACATTTAATTTTGCTCTTGGAATATTAAATCAATGATATTAATTATGATAAAATATATTTTCATTTATTATACTACAAACTCATAAATCTTATGTCATATGGTCCTTTTAATATATATATCATATTTCACTGGTATTCATGAACTTGGACTGTGAAGAAGTATTATTTTATTTTATTTTAAGAAGTATTATTTTATTTTATTTAAGAAGTATTACTTTATTTTATTTTATTCTGGTCTGTCGCTAACTTTCTGTGTCACTTTGAGCAAGTCACTTTTTCTCTGGAATCTAACATCATCTTTATATTTCCTTGAGATATAATTTTCTTGAATAATTTTAAGGGCCTGAGATTATACACTAATATCTGTAAAAGAAGATAACTTTTTCCCTTTGTTTACCCAATCCCTCCTATACATAGATTTCTTTTTTGAAGTTCTTGGAAATTGGACAAGTTGTGTATAGAAAAGATGTATTATTTCCAGAGTATCAATGTTGATAACAGTACTGCCTTCCCTTTATTTATCAAACATGTAGAGAATTCAGAGGACAAAAGTCCTGAAATCCTCGAGAATTTGTCATAGTATGGGCTGGATAAATATTAATTCAGTTGATATATGGAAAGCTTATATGACCTAAATATGGAAAAGTCCAAACACAGTTGGATATAATCTAACCTTCATTGATACCAAATATATTTTTATAATGGTAGAACAATAAAACAAATTACTTTTAAAATGAATGTTCAGGGATGCCCAGGTGGCTCAGCGGTTGAGCACCTGCCCTGGTCCTGGAATTGAGTCCCACATCGGGCTCCCTGCGTGGAGCCTGCTTCTCCCTCTGCCTGTGTCTCTGACTCTTTCTCTCTCTCTCTCATAAATAAATAAATAAAATCTTTAAAAAATAATAAAATAAAATAAATATGCAGATATGGTTCTGTTTGGATTTTTTAAAAGATTTTATTAATTTATTTATGAGAGAGAGAGACAGAGAGAGAGAGAAAGAGGCAGAGACACAGGCAGAGGGAGAAGCAGGCTCCATGCAGGGATCCTGACATGGGACTCGACCCGGGGTCTGCAGGATCACACCCTGGGCTGAAGGCGGGGCTAAACTCTGAGCCACCCGGGCTGCCTGGTTCTGTTTGGATTTTGAATGACATTCTCATCTCTAATTTTTATTTGTTCTTTAGTGCTTTTGTCAGAATGATTTGTGACTTCTCTAGGAATTGTTTTTACTTAGGGAAGTATGCATTTAGAAAGAAAAAAACAAATTCCCTTAGAAGCTATATGGCACTAGCTTTAAAGTTTCAGAAGAAAAAGCAAAAAAATGCATTATTCAATACGTGTTTCTTGGGACCCTCCTATGCTCATGGCACAGTAATAAGCAAAGTTCTATTCTTAAGAAAAATATAACCTAGTAAGTTGTCAGGGGGAAAATATGCTACAACTCTTATCTATAATTTTCCTTGCCATGTATTCTTTCTCATCCAGCTCTCTTTGCTTTTCCCATTACACTTTCTAAGATGAGGCTCTTTCATAATTATATAGGGAAAGAGATCATTGTAAACTTCCTGACCTTCCCCTTTTCCTCACTAAATGTCAGCTTAGTATCACATAAATCCTGATAAGAAGAAAAAGCATTTATTAATAAACATCTGACATGTTGGATGAATACTAAACTATTCTCCCAGATAGTGCTGTGGACTTACATACTAGGTCTTAAGACATAGTTATTTCAATTTTTACCTTCTACAAAATAATCCCCTTCTTCATTGAGCATACGTGGATTCCTAAGTGCAGTTGTACTCCAAACTTTAATGATACAGTTTCTCCTTACTGAAATTTTTACACTTGTGTTTTTAATTAAAGAAATCACAGGAAGGCATGATTTTTGCTTTTAGTAATGGGCTGTCTTTTTCTTCAGTCTCTTCCTAGAACTAGAACATTGATGTTTTTGCCTGACTCCATCTTTATTTTCTGTTGTCCTACTCAACCCACTAAGAAATACTCTCATGCTTGTAGTCATAATCCTGATGACAATTACCAGTTTGTTTAGATTCTAAATATCTTTTTCCTGGGTTTCCAATCTCAATAATTAAGGTGTTCATTAGGAAACTGTATCATCTAAGATATTTTGTGTAGGAAATGCCAAAAACAAACATAGAAACAAAAACAAAACCCTCAAAATGGCTTAAACAAATAAACAAAGTAATGTGTTGGCCTAAAAATGGCATATCCAAAGGTTCAGTGTAGAGGTTCAGGAAAACTATCATCCCTGGCTTTTATAGTTTTCTTCTGACTTCCAGGGTGTTAGCTTCATCCTGGAAATCTACGCATCTCAGTCCCGCCAGCAACCCCATACTGTTCCTATGTGGTAGCAATATTTCTACAAGGAAGAATTCTAACTTTCATTAATCTTATACCATATTATCCAAGGGTAGGAAGGGATGCTTTCTAGAGTTTCTGCACAAGTCTTGGTATTCACCTCTTTGGTCTCAGTTGGATTTGTGTCCATTTCTGAACCTACTATTGTTTTTAAAGCAATGGATGCACCGAAATTTTAAGTCAGTCAGAGTCCTCTGCTAGAACTAAGGGTGGGATTAATTCCACAAAATTTGCCAGGTTTTCTTCCAAGGAAAATGAGAGGAAAGGAAGAAGCACGGGTCCTGGAGAAGCAATCGACCAATATTCTTTACAGGCATTTTCGGATACCTCCTGTCCTAATACCAGGTGCCACCTGTTTACAGGAAATGATTAAGCCACCACTCTCCCACTCTCCTTTAGGCACTCCGGCTTGCTCCCACTGAACTACCTGTCAACTGTTACCGTATTCAGCTGGGAACAGTTCTCCCAAACAGATCTTGACATAGGGCACAAATATTTCTGCTTCTAACCTTTTGCTACCCAGTTCAGTTGCTTTCGTTAAGGCATTATTATCGGTAATGAATATGGAAATCCAACACACATGAATGAGGGCATTAATTCAATTCAAAATAATAACCATAGAAGAACACCTTAGACATTCAAATGCACCAAGAAGGAATTCAAGAGATTTGGTGCTAGGAATGATACATTTTCCCTTAATAGGTATTAATGATTCCAGACACTTGTTCTTGAGGTGATCTTAATGCAAGTAGCAGCTGAGTATTTCCTGTGTCAGCTGTCTCTAGCCTTTATGATGTATTTTGAAAAGTTAATTGCCTATTCTGCAACCTTCATATCTTCTACATTACAAAAATGCTTGGGGGGATTCCTATTTTATTTCTCATTCCAACTATTTGTAGATTATGAAGTCTCAGTATTTCAGTAAGAAAAAGTTGTGGAAGAACATGTTCCATCTTTCGTTTGGAGTAGTAATTTAAGCAGATATTCAAATATGTATTTAAAACATTTTTATTGATAAGATACTTTTAGAGATAACTGATTTTTTATTTGTAAAACTGAACTTCATATTGCATCAAATAAAATATAAATTATTCAGTGGGCATCTAATATTTGCTGTGTCTTCACAGAATACTAATTATGAGAAAATTATTTTTCTTATTTTTTTCACTAGAAAATTAGAAAAGCATTTGTTGATTCTTGGCAAACACATTTTAGCATAAGTAATAGGCAAAGCAACATATGGACTATGTACATATAACTTGCGCATATATTTGATTAAGGAAAAAAAAACATAAATAATGAATTACAATAGAAAATATATTGGGAGAATAAAATATGTGTGTCATCCTGACCATGCTTTAAAATAGTTTAGACAGCATATAATTATTTAAATATTTCTACTAAGAAAAACAAAGAGACATATAGATTAAAAATAATATAAAGTTTTAAGGAGATAAATTTTTAACAAAGTAGTAAAAGAAAGCTAGTAAAGGGTGACTCAGTGGTTTAAGCCTTTGCCTTTGGCTTAGGTCATGATCCTGGAGTCTTGGGATAGAGCCTAGCATCTGGCTCCCTGCTGAGTGGGGGAGTCTCCTTCTACCTCTGCCTGCCACTCCCCCTGCTTGTGGTCTGTCTCTCCCTCTGTCAAATAGATAAATAAATAAATAAATATCTTTTTTTTTTAAAGTTGTTAAAGAAATAAATTAAAAAACTTCCATCCCTCAAATATTATGCAATTAAAGGGAAATAATCAAAACAAAAATTCTAAAAAAATATTTGTAAAACTGTTCTAAATATGCACAAAAAAGTTTATTGATTTTTAAAACAATTAAGGAAATTAGTCCATAAAATAAGAGTGTTTTGCTTATAAAATGTAGAATTTTCTTTTTTCTATAAATATTTTATTTATTTATGAGAGACACAGAAAGAAGCAGAGACATAGGCAAAGGGAGAAGCAGGCTCCATGCAGGGAGTCCGTGAGGGTCTCAATCCTGGAGCCCCGGAATCACACCCTGAGTGGAAGGCAGACACTAACCGCTGTGCCACCCAGGTGTCCCTAAAATGTAGAATATTCAAATACAGATTCTCGAGTAATTACAGAGAGGTAGTGCTGAGAAATAGACAAAGTTGAAACCATATTCTATTTTCCTTTGAGCTTTCTTTTTAAAGTAAAGAAAATACATATGCTGACTCAATTTTGTGGCTCTTTTTCCCATACTTTTTCTGACCTTTCTTTGCCTTCAATGTCAGCCATGATCCATAGACATGAACAACCACTACACTTTCAAATACAGACTTATACTATACTGTAATGACTTGTGACATTCATAGCTATTTCCACATTCTAATAACTAAATAGTTTAAAGGTAATAGGCAAAAAATATGAACAACTCTTTGATTAACAATGCCTTGATGTTTTGAACCTTGAAGAGTCTAATCTGAAATATCCTTCATCATAACCTATGTAGACAAGGGAAAGTGAGACTTCAATAGCCACTAGACAGTTTGGATGACAGCCAGATGAGCCAATGTTCTAAGGGCTGGCAGTGACCTTGGAGTAAATTTTGCAAAGGTGCAAATTTCTCTGTCTCAGACAGGCAGTTCTGTGATTAAGTAAGTAAGCACACCCACAAAGCTCCAGTGCTTGTAAATGCATGTCAGCTGTAAACAATATACTTTCTCTAAAGGACTTTGGAATGCTGAAGATAGGGCCAGATTTACAGTATAGCAGTCTGTACCTTATATGTAAGAAGTGCCCAAATAACTGGATGAGTTTTATGCAATTTAGATTAAATGATGAAAACACTCAAGTCTTATAGCTTTTCATTCCCTTGAAGCAAGATGTAATTTTCACGTTTCCTTAGTGTTTCTTCCTTTGAGCAACATTGTCTCATAACCATATAGAAAAACAAATAAGTCAAGAGAGACACAGTAAGCAAACACATTTGTTTATGTATTTGTCTAAGAGTTCCTATTATCCCTGGATTTTTGAGGTCTGTGACAAGCAAAATTTTCTTGAAGAGGACACTAAAGAAATGCACTAATGGATTCTTAGCAGCAGAAGAAATGTTAGAGTGGACAAAGTCAAAGTCATTATCTGACAGCTGTAGAATCATACATATAGGGTTTAAAACGCCTAAGGAAGTGTAGGAATATCGTGAGTGGCATCTTAGGATATCTACGAGGAATGCTAATAACTGTAACATATTTTTATTTGAGCTTTTTCACTTACTTCTTTTTAACTCTGACAAACACACTAGACCATGGCATAATATAAACAAGATTTTTTAGACCACTAGTGTGTAACAGTGTGCTTGCTATTTAATTAGCTTATATTAAAACACCCATCAAATGTACCGATTATGGCAAGTGAATGTATAAAGTGTTGCTTCATTAATAAAGGCACAGTGTATATATATCTGTTTCTGTCTAGTTTTATGTGGTACATATGTTGTTGCAGAAATTGGAAGAAATATCCTTAGAAAAGAGCTAGCAAGCAAATGACCTTCAAAAGCTATAATACGGATTTCATTTATTTCAATTCTCTCTTGAATCCATGCATTGTAAAATTATATTTTAATATTCAGTCTGCTAATGAGCATAGTAGAAGGTACATATTAATTTATTAATTAAGTAAAGAAAGAAAAGATGAATGAATGAAAAATTCATAGCACTTACTCTGACATCTAGAGAATTTTTACTATTACCTATTGCTATGTGAAATTGGTATATTACAAATTCAACTGTGATAAACCCACTTTAAGACAATGATTAGTTAAGTAACCGCTCAGAGAATGGAAGAATTAAACCCAGCAATTGTCACAATCTGTAGATATATCAGGTCTTGTCCTTCAGATATATGTCCTTAGCCTGAATTTATTCAATTTTGTTATCAACATATTTTCAGTGAGATTTAGAATCATATCATTTTGGATGCAATTTCCAAAATCTTTTTTAAATTATTTAATTAATTAATTAATTTATTTATTTATTTATTTATTCGTTCATTCATTCATTCAGAGAGAGACAGGCAGAGGGAGAAGCAGGCTCCATGCCGGGAGCCGAATGGGACCCGATCGCGGGTCTTCAGGATCACACCCTGGGCTTCAGGCAGCGCTAAACTGCTGCGCCACTGGGGCTGCCCCAATTTCCCAAATCTAGAGAGAGCTAGGATTTCCTATGACTTCGAAACATTGGAGGAAAAAAAAAGAAAGAAAGAAACATTGGAGGAATGTTACATGATAAAAGACATTGTATTCAAAAGGGATAAGTATAATAGAAAATAGCTGACTGGACATAAATCAGGTTGGTCTGAAACCAATTATTAATATATGAATAAGCAATATGATTTTATTGAAAGCTTATATATTATGCACCCTGTTTTTTTTAAATGCAGTGATATTTGTTTATTTTACAACAAAACACTTGTATGTCTTCGTAGCAGGATGATTGCAAATACCACAAAACAAGTCTCAGTTTGAGTGTGAATGAGTGTGCAACTTAATTTCCACATTTCAAAACTGATGGAATGGACATGAGTGAGACTCAGAGATTCCAACTAAAGTGATTGATGGCCTGGAAATCAGGGCCCCTGAAGAAGAGTTCAGAGTTACTGTCACTTAGTTTGAGAAAGGATGGCAACTCATTCTATTAAAGACTA
The DNA here is from genome assembly GCF_053574225.1 of Canis aureus. Classification (NCBI taxonomy): domain Eukaryota; kingdom Metazoa; phylum Chordata; class Mammalia; order Carnivora; family Canidae; genus Canis; species Canis aureus. The sequence goes on from NC_135643.1 coordinate 16,042,706, forward strand.
TAGTACAAAAGATTTCTAAAATAAACAAATGTGTGAAAACCTCAAGAAAGAGGATAAAATAAAAAAAAAGAAGAGGATAAAGTAAAAATAAAGAGAATTTAAACTAAGTATGAGAATGTTATGAAAACCAGATGATATTTTTAAAGGGTTTAATTTTTATCACTTAACTATAGAATTAGAAAGTCTCTTATCTGAATTAATAAATATGAATACCTAAATAATGACAGTATGAAGAAAACTTTGTCAGTGCTTGTTCTCCAAAAAAAAAGTTATTTTGCATGTTTCTAATGCATAAACCATTTCTGATAATTCTGTAAAAATTAGCATGCAGACCACTTAATGCATAATGGAATACTTAGTGCTTTTATTTTGTTGCACAGGTTTCTCAATTTTTTTTGCCTTTGTAAGACTAATGTAACTTGTAGTATTAGGCATTTCATAGTCTTGTAGTCTTGAGAGTACTAAAGGCTTTGGTGGCTGTTGTATTATTTTGGGAAGAGTAGCTCATAAGTCAGTTTGATTAGGAGTTGGAAAAAGACTCAGACCTCCCCATAGCACTGAAAAAGCTCATGGAATCTGTTTATCCAGATCCCCAGGAACTGGAGCATGGTAGGAGGAGACAGGCAGCTGTAAAGAATAAGGACTTTCCCATGTTAGAGGAAATACAAAATATATGTGAGGAACATGTACTGTAGAATCAAACTACCTGGGGTCAAACTCTATCAGTAAATTAAAGAATTTATGCCTTCATCTATAAAATGGCAGTGAGGATGACATGGACTTCATTATAAAGTAAGTATTGTAACCACAGAACTTAAACCAGTAGCTGAGACAGCATATAAAAATGATACAAGGGTTCGTGATTATCACTAAGAATTATTTATGTGGGTTTCATCTGTTTGCATACTCTTTTTGAACCAGTGGACTTAGAAATAGCATTTTATTTTTTAAATACATTATTTATTTTCCTTTTAGAAATAGCATTTTAACATCCAGACTTAAAATAGCCATTTGGGGGGTGCCTGAGTGGCTCAGTCAGTTAAGCATCTACCTTCAGCTCAGGGCATGATCTCAGGGTCTTTGGAATGAGCCTTAGTCAGGCTTCCTGCTCAATGGGGAGTCTGCTTCTTCCTCTTGCTTCTGCCCCTCCCTCTGCTTGTATGCATGCTCTCACTCTTTCTCTTAAATAAATAAATAAATAAATAAATAAATAAATAAATAAATAAAATCTTAACTTTGTTTTAAGTGACCATTTGGGAAAAAGTAGTATCTTATCAGACTTATTTAGATGAGGTATTTTTTAAGCTTAAACTTAAAAATATAAAAATGCAAGAATTTTCTCTGATAGTACACCTTTCTTTTTTGTAAGCTATCTTTCCCAACAATAGTTTCTCTTACTCCTGTGTATATTCTATATTTTCTTTTACATCTATTGTGAATTTAAACAATAAAAAGAAGGATTTCATTTTCCTGAGAGCATCACTTTTGTTATTACTTCCCAAATGTGCATGTGACACTGTCTGTGCTTCATACCATAATTAATGGATATATCCCTATGGAGAAGGTTACTTTATGTATCAGCTAGAGGCTGTGTCTAAGGCCAGGCCATGAACTGCAGGCAGAGCTGATGATGTTCAGTAGCCATTATTGTCATCCTTACCTCTGGAATCTAGACCTCAAATATGGGCATCAGATTGACCTTCTGGCTACTGGCTGAGCTCCAGCAGACATAATATGCAAATGAATTTTAAACTACGTTTCTGCCATTTTTGGGATACTTAATCGAACCTATTTGTCACTCCTTAAAAAATAAATCATTAATTTCTGTGTCAGGCACCACTTTAAGCACTGGGGACATAGTGAGGAAACAGGCAGAGAAGTTCTCTACTTTTAGGATGCGACCATAATATACACAAGTAAATAAATACTAGTGAAGATAATTTCATATTTTTAAGAACTATTACTAAAAACAAAATAGATATAGCAATACAGAATGCCTGGGGTGGATTAAGCCATTTTCGATGGAGTGTCTAGGAAATGTGTCTTTGAAGAATCATTTGAACAAGAACTTGAATTAAGTGAGGGAACCTCCATGTGGAGATGGGGATGAGGACTGATGAATGTTCCCACAGCATTAGGAAAAAATGCAAAAAGGTTGAGGAATGAAAGAGCTTGATGTATCATGGAAACAAAAGGAAAGCCTGTGTGAATGAAACAAGGGAATTAAAGGGAAAAGTCTTTTAAGATACTATTGTTGAAGTACTCAGGAGCCATTCGTCTAGGAATCTTGCATTAATTGAATTCTAAGTGTAAGTTATTGCAAGAATTTAAGTAATGGCAATGGCATGGCATTATCATATTTACATGTTTTTAAAATTATTCAGTTTTAGAGTGCCTGGGTGTCTCAAATGGTTAAAAGTCTACCTTTGGACTCAGATCATGATCCCAGGGTCCTGGAATGGAGCCCTGCACTGGCCTCCCTGCTCATAGGGGAGTCTGCTTCTCCCTCTGCCTCTGTCTCTCCCCACTGCTCATGCTCTCTCTCTCTCTGTCTCAAATGAATAAATAAAACCTTTTAAAAAATTATTCAATTTTGTTGGAGAAAGCATTGTAGAAAGCACAGATTTTTATGAAATTCAAAACTTTGTGGATAGTGTGGAGAATATTGTGTTACCTAATCCAAAGTTGATTATGGAATGAAAAGGATACTCTCTGTGGAGATGGTGGAAAGGAATCAAAATTTCCCTTGGGGTAGACATCTTGATGGACCGGATTACAAATGTCAAGAAAAATGGAAACATCTCAGATATCAGGAGTTGCTTTTTTTCTTTTTCTTATCAAAGGAGAGCTGAAAATAAATCAGTTGTACACATGAGTTTGGAGCTAAGGGGAAAGGTCAGTTCAGAATTCATAAAGTTGGAAATCAACATACAGGTCATGTTTAAAGGCATGAGAATAGATAAGACCATCTATGAAGACAGTATGATAAAGAATGAACGGCCAGAGATTCAGCTCAAGGGCTCTTAACTCTCAGAGTTGAGTGGTTGGAGTAGGAAGAGCCAGAAAATGTTGCTAATAAAGAGCAGCCATTGAGGCAAGATGGAGAACAAAAGACTGTGGTTTCCTGGAAGACACAAAGGTATATTTTTAGAAGGAAGGAAGAATCCGCTATGTGAAATACTGCTGAAAAGTTGAGTAAGATGTTGAAAGAATTTACAGTTGGATTTAAGCAAGATAAAAGTCTCTGGTGACTTCTGCAAGAAAATTTTAGCAGGAATAGTGGGATAAACTGCCAACAGAGAGTTGTTTGACAAGAGAAATGGTGTGTGTTTAGGTGGAGGGGTGGCAGTGGGTGTGAGAGGAATCAAATAGAATTGACAAGTATTGATACACCTTTTTGAGATGTATTTCTGTGAAGGGAAGTAAAGAAGCAGAGAGGAACATGGTATCAAGAGAAGATTTGAGACAAAAACTCTAAAACTAATGCAGAAGAGAATACTGATGATGCAAGACAGATAACAAATAACTGTAGGACCTAATGCCTTAAGTAGATAAGAGATAATGGGATCCAGAGCACATGTATACAAGATGCTCTTAGTAAGTATACAGATATTTATTAAACCAATAAGGGAAGATAAAAACTTATAAATGTAGACTGACAGGTCTGTTATTGGGAAAAGAGATCTGTTCTTTCTTCATTGTTTCTGATTTTCAAAGTATATGTCAAGATCATCAACTGGAAATAGGGGGAGGAGTGTTAGAGGTTTGAAGAACAAGATGCAATATATTCAACTCATGGAATGGAAGTGAACAATAATGAATTGGTGAGATGCAGAGTATATTAGTACCTAATTTTTTACTTTCACTTTGCTTATATAATGGGGCTATTTGGAAATTCACAAGAACCATTTTTTGTTGCAACATTTAGATTTTAAATCTTGTTGATTTTTTTTTTTTTAACTTTTTGCTAAGTAAACTTTGATGTGCTACCACACAGTGTGGCCTTTTGAGTCAAACAGGCCTGATCAACAGGATAAATTCCTTAATATGTAAGCCTTAACTTATGGCTCCAATGAGGATGATATCTTCAGAATAAACATCTTGAATTTAAACCTGGACTACTGACTGAGGAGCCTCCAGCAACTCACTTATCTGGAAAATTAGAATAAAAATAGTTCCTAACTGGGGTGCCTTGGTGGCTCAGTCAGTTAAGCCTCTGTCTTTGGCTGAGGCCATAATTCTGGGATTCTGGATTGGAGCCCTGAGCCAGGCTCCCTGATCAGTGAGGCGTCTGCTTTTCCCTCTCCCTCTGCCTCTCCACCCCACTCATGCTCTCTCACTCTCAATTACAAAGGCCAAAGAGGATAAATCCTTTGCCAAGTATTCAATCTCTTAATTGGACAATGCCAGTGAAAATTATCTATCAGTAACAATGGTGACAGTTGTAATAATCAGGATCTAGTACTTGATAGTAGTGTCTTTATGGAGATGAAGTTCTCTTTTTTCCTTTTCTTTGCTTTCCGTTTTTTTTTTTTTTTTTTTTTTTTTTTAATATATTTTAACCAAAGCATCTCCTCTTGTTTTGATATCAGTTGAGTCCATAGGGGATAGTCTTAACCTATATAGATGTAAAGAATGATCCTACTTTGATCAAGTGTGAAATTTAGCATATTATATTGAAACTATATATGTCAGAGAACAGAAAAAAAAGAAGAAAAAGAAAAAAGAAAAAATTTGGTATAAAATCAATTTGAAAACAAAGATGGACTATTTAAGGTAAATTATTCCTTCTAGTAAGAACAATAAAAATAGTTTTTTAAGAAAATAGTTTTAATTTAATTTAAAAATTTATTTCCTTTGAATAACAACCAGTTGGGAGGCCCACTAGCAAAAGAAAACATTTTGATTTTTTACTCCAGGGATAGGATTCTAGAGAATACATGGAATTATTAGGAAAGGTCAGTTGGCTATAATATAGAGAAGGTCAAATCTTAAAATGCCATTCCTTACATCTATTCATAAACAGACAGGTAGGTGATCTTTCTGTGGAGATCAGTAATATCTCCAATAAAATCTGGGTTTTCAAATGTATACCAACTTCCCTTTATGACATTATCTTCCCAAACTTTTTTTTTATATAACTATATTCCTGTCAGACTGACCTTGTTGCTCGTTCTCTGATAGGTCTCATTCCATATCTATTTGCATGCTTTTGCTAACAATGTTCTTTATACCTTAAATATTTTTTCCTTCATCTCCTAATGTTAAAAACCCTATTTATTTTTGTTTCTCTTTTTTTAAGATTTTAAGTAATCTCTACTACCAATGTGGGGCTCAAATTTACAACCCCAAGATCAAGAGTCCCATGCTCTACCAACTGATCAAGCCAGATGCTCCTATTTGTATAGTTTTAAATCAAATGGAAAGGTACTTTCTCCAATACTTTACATCTGTGATGGCCTCCTCACTTTGTAAATATTGATTGCTCAATTTTTATATCAGATGTGTTTCTAAATAGTTCCTAACTGCTAAGAGTTAATTATATATATCAACTGACACAATATACTTAATTCTAGTATTAAAAGTAATATTAAGTATATTCTATATATATGTATGTGTATCATCTAGGCTATCAAGCTCATGGAGAATGGAACTTGTATTAAAAGTGTTGAATTCCTCTACTAATAGTAATTTATATATAGATGGTATTTAATAGATATTTGAAGAAGCCAGTGTCATGAATGCTGTGCAGTACCACCCAGATCTCTCTTCAGGACTGAAAGATTTCTTCCTCTAGCTGCTGGGAATGTTGCCCAGCCAAAAACTCAGCTTTTTTTGGAAAATTCTTTGGCTGAGGTAGCCTTCATTCAAGGATTGCTTTCCTTTTGTTGGGCAGCCCAAATCCAATGATTGGTAACATGAGAGGATAAAGGCATAATTATCTCACCCAGGAAAGCTCTCCAGGGCCATCACGGCTTCTTCCAGGTTAGGCACAATCACAGCCTTACCTCTAGCTCTGTTCCTTCCTGTTCCTTCTCACACACCCAAAATTGGTGTTGGTTCTGAGAGCCTGAGCCCTAATAAATCTCCCTTATTCACATCTCCATTTCACAGACTATTTCCTGGGAAACACTCAATGTATGGCAGGTAGGAGGGAAGAAGTATAGTGAACCAAAAAACACAGTTTTATGCTATGCTGTCTTTCAAGCTTTTAAAATCACATCTGCTATTAGGCAGTGACATTTTGAGCTTAATTTGTTCTTAAGAAATTTACAGATAGCTATGAGTACTCTTGATCATGAAGTTCTAGATAATCAATTTTTTTTATGTCTAACATTCATTAAAAGACAGGTTTTACACTAATAAGATGCAATAGCCTTTAAGCATTCACAATACTAGGCAATTGGTTATATAGAGAAGTGACTAAATTTTCCTTATTAATTAAGTACACTGTCTGGCATGTACACTGTTCTACATGAACCTCTATTTCATGTATTGAATTAATGCCCATTTTAGCTAGATTCAATACTAGGTCAATTATTTTTTATCCAAACTTTGATCATTGCAAACCATAGTGAGAAAAAAAGGATTTCTAGAATTGGTTTTCTGTTTGCGTTATGCTAGAATGTATCCATGCTAAAGAAAGATCACATTATTCAAATTCTAACTTCTTTCTAGTTTTTATATTATAAATTGCGATTAACTTTTTGTGTGGATTTTTATAATATGGAACTACTGATTAAATTAGGGTAGGAAAGTAGCAGCAAGCTATTTATACTGTTTCAGTGTATTTTCTAATTTTAACTCTGTGCTCTGGTTTCTCCATAGCTCTGTTTAGTCAAACGTAGAAAATAGTCATTGAAATCTTTAGAAGACTATATTCATGATGATAGTAGACAATTCACATGTGGTCCAGCCCATAGGTTCAAAGGTTATGGAGGTGAAAAGTGACCAAACATTTTGTGTCTAAATGCCACCAAAGTACAGACCTCAAAGATTATCTCATGCTGCACATCTTGACACTGATTCTGTGTTCAGCGGTCCTTGGAATGTGGGAAACTGTGTATGTGTAAGCTGTGATGGCAACTTCAGGGCTCACAGGGAAGGTCTTATGAAATATGAATAGACTAACTCTTCTACTTCCTTCACCTTCCCCTCTTTTTCCTCTCTGTCAAGATGCACAGCTGGTGAGGAGAGATCAAATAATACTCAACTGAAATCGGCCACTTCCTTAGCCAAGGGTTCTAAGAAAGATTTCATGTCACTGAAGTAAAGAAAATGCCAAATTCCTGACTCACACACTATTTCTCTCCTAACCAGTATTACAAAGTTCCTTAGAGCAGTGTTATCGAGTGTTGAGTTCTATAGGTATGCAGTAGGTAAGTAGCTGAAAAATATTGTCAATAGACCTCAAGAGGATCTGATAAACTGTCAGGTTTTTTTTTTTTTTCCTCTTCTAGATAGGTTATAGGAAAACATTCAGCTTTTATTTATGCTGCTGTAACAATAAACTATACTGAATTAGAGTGAACTTTATGTAAGGATTTTTTATTCATATATTCAATGAATATTTTATATATTAGCTTCTAGGTTATAGTCACTGTTGTTCTATTAGCTTCTAGGTTATAGTCACTGTTCTAAGCTTACAATTAATGGTAAGAGAAAGAAAATTAATGAAGGGAGGTTGGAAGAAAGGAAAGAAGAAAATCAGAGGATGATAGGTAGTTTTAAAAATAAGATAGAAAGGAAGTTTAATAAGGTAGAGTGCTATGTGTAATGTAATTTCATTTAGAATGGCCATAGAAGGCATTTAAGATTAAAACAAAATTAGAAGGGATAGGGATTAAATGAGGTAATTAGCCATAGGATTATTGAAGATATACTTTTTTTTTTAAGATTTTATTTATTTATTCATGAGAGACACAGAGAGAAAGAGGCAGAGACACAGGCAGAGGGAGAAGCAGGCTCCATGCCGGGAGCCGGATGTGGGACTGGATCCCAGGACTCCCAGATCAGGACCTGAGCCAAAGGCAGGCGCTAAACCACTGAGCCAATCAGGGGTCCCAGAAGGGATACTTTTTAAAGAGAAGGAATAGCAAATACAAAGACCCTGAGGCAGGATGGCGTTTGCTCTTTTTAAGAACTACAAAGGGAGCCCAATGTGATGGCAAGGCAATGAAAGAAGGTGAGAGCCGGTAGATGACACAGAATTACAAAGGACCTTGAAGTGCTTAAAGACTTTGCTTTTCTCTGAGTAAGATTAGAAGCCTTTTGGGATCTAAACAGAGCAAAGGCATAATCTCATTTAAATTTTAAAAGAATCACTGGAGCTGTTGGGTAGAGAATGGAATGTAAAAGCTAAAGAAATATTTATATCTTTTTCATGTTAAAAAAAAAAAAAGATTAGAGACAGGAAGTTTAGCATGGTAAGGTTAACTCTTCAAGGAATCAGACTCCTTAGATTTTTATTCCCCTGTATCCTCTGCACAGAGCATCACTTCATGGTCCAGAAGAGGTGCTTGTGCTCTAGTTCTCCTATCCATCTTCTGGCTTTTCCTATAAAGGCGCTTCCTGGAATTTGTACATAAAACTTCAGCACAATAGCATTGGCCAAAATTGAGTCCCATGATCTTGCCTAGCTGTAGGGAGGCTAAAAAATATATTCCTTATCCTGGGCCTTCACTTGCCCAGACAAAAGAAAAAAAAAAAAAAACAGAGATTTTTAAGTTGTTTTCTTGCTAAATGATTAGGGAAGCATTTCATAAAAGTACAAAGAAGAAGGACCACAAATTGAGACTTCTATTTAAATAACTGATGTTCAAGCTTAAGATATTAAACTATGGTCTTTGGAAGGTATCTGGACAGCCCATTGCTCCCTAATTCAGAGTACCTGCTCTCTCTCATCTTTCTGCATCGCTCCTCGTATTTTCCTTCCTGCCTTACCTTCTTACATATCATTCTTGCAAACTTTGGGACCTCATTTACATCTTCAAGGAGTCTTCTATAGCTACAGATTTTTTTTTTTAAGATTTTATTTTTGTTTATTCTTGACAGATGCAGGTAGAGAGGCAGAGACACAGGCAGAGGGTGAAACAGGCTCCCTGCAGGGAGCCCAATGCAGCAGACCTAGATTCCAGGACCCCAGGATCAGGACCTGAGCCAAAAGCAGACACTCAACCACTTAGCCACCCAGGTGTCCCCTCTAGCTGCAGATTAAATCATTTAACCTGTCTTTTTCCCTAATTAATATCTATATTTTTTCTTTATAGAAACAACAAAATTTGTAAATTTTTATATGTGTAAGTATTTCGTTGACATCTGTCTCATTTACTAGGCTGTAAAAGACATAAGTGGGATTTGTGTCTTCTTTGCCCAACATTGTAATCTCAGTGCTAGCTCAATGACTACTAAGTAGTTGTTTAGATATATTTGTTGAGTAAGTGAACATCTGAATAAATGAATTCACATAGTATTTGTAGTAGAAATCAAGCCAGGGAGATTGGATTTAAAGGTCTTAATTCTAAAGTCCAGGAGATTAGAAATTTCCTGGAATCATTTCAATAAGTGTATTAAAGCTATTAGAATAATTTGTGCACAATGCATGTGGCTTGTGTATACATAACCGCATTATATCATTATATCTCATTAGCTCTTTATAACGCTTTTAAAAGTTTGTGAGATTGGAAAGCTTATAAACTAAATAGTAAAACTTAGGTTATTTTATAGGCCTAAATAATTATTCTTATACTATTTAGAAATATATGAAGTAGTCTTCTGAGGAAAAGCACCTGCTTATATTTTCAATTTTATACTAATTCTCTTATCATATGAGGTTTGTACGATAAACTAAGATAAAAATAGTATCAGTCATCAGTACATCTGCTTCATTTAGAGATTTAAGAATCTGAATTAAGAAGTTATAGAATACAGGGAACTGATTTCAGAGGAAGGTCAGAAACATAAAAGCAAGTTACTTTGACAAATTTGAGTATTATTTTTCATTACAAATCAGTATCTACGCTCATTGTTACACACACTGGCATAAATGCATATAGGTAGGATAAACAAAATTTATTTGGAAGTATTCATTGATCTTTAAGGATGGTCGCTACTATTTAATGACGCAGAGAGCTTGTTTGGAATATGAGACAGTATATTTTCTTGGAGTCCTGTCAACCATGCAGATAGTTGATAGCTTCTCACAGTCAGACTGACACTTTTAGGTAGAGGTTTACTGTAGCATATAAGGAACAGTGACCTGTGATACAGCCAAATGACTGCAAAAATGGTATGAAAAGAGCTTTCAACTCCCTATGGCACTACTAATGTACCTGAAATTTTTAAAGTACGTTTTAGTAGTTATGAAAGGAACCAGATACAGAGCACTGAAGACTGGTGCCCTCACTTTATCTACCTCAGCTCCCAGCACAAGAGAGGCATCCCCCCTGATTGCTATCATCACTTGTAGTGGAAGCTCAAGGGATGTAGAAGATTACTTTATTCTCAATTTGATCTTGGCCCTCTCTGTTTGATCCTTGCCTCTCTGCTGAAATTTAAATTTAGTGAGATTCAAGGGAGAACTTTTATTTTGATATGCACTTCTATAGATACCTAGAAAGAGACTAACGTATTATACATAACTTATCTGATTTGCATACTGCTTCTCACTAAAAGCTTGAGCAGCATTTGACTGGCAACTTCAGGAAATAGGTTTCATGGAATTACTGTCAGTGCAGGTAACCCTCTGATTCATAGAGGTATATTTTCCTGGAAAAGCTATTGTATGTTAAAACAACATTAGTTAAATTAAATTTTTCTCCCAGAAAAAGTCACAAAAGAGAATTCTCTTTGAAGACTTTGTATTTAATTTCTTTTAAATTAGAAGAGTAACAACTCACTGAGGATAACAACTAAGTCAAATAAATTGAATGGAGTGATACATCCGTAGAGCATAAGATTTTCTAAAAGTCATATACATAATTTAAAGAGTAACTCTGGGGGATCCCTGGGTGGCGCAGCGGTTTGGCGCCTGCCTTTGGCCCAGGGCGCGATCCTGGAGACCCGGGATCGAATCCCACGTCGGGCTCCCGGTGCATGGAGCCTGCTTCTCCCTCTGCCTATGTCTCTGCCTCTCTCTCTCTCTCTATGACTCATAAATAAATAAAAATAAAAAAAAAAAATAAAGAGTAACTCTGCTATTCATAGAAAAGTGTATTCAATGTGATTAAAAAAAATCACTCATGTACAAAAGACATGGTTTTATATCTTGAGATTCTTCTGATTAGTTGATGATACTAAAAGAGATAACTTAATCTGTTTGATCATAAATACACATCTCAGTGGGATTAATAGTACCTATTTCACTGGTTGGTTTTAGATGTAGAATATCAGCTATGGGTTAAATCAGATTGAATTGAGTTTGTATCTCAGCTCTCCATTAATTAGTAGATGAGAGCCCAGTCGATTTTACTCGGATTCTTTGATTGCTACTTATCCCCAGTATTCATTCTCTCTCACTCCCTCTTCGTATTTTTCTTCCCCTGGACCTAGGGAAAATCATATGACTAAGTAGTGGTCAGTGGGGTTTGAGAGGAAGTGATGTAGGCACTTTCTGGATCTCACCCTTTTCAGGTACCTCCTTGCCTTCCACGTTCCTTCCAATGGGCTGGAATGTGGACATGGTGGTGAAGAACTAGCTTAAGCCACGTTAATGAAGGCAATACCGAGGTATAACAGAGCTACTAGTATAAAGAATCTAGGTCTCATATGATCTGGTGAAACAAACCTGCCTTCCCCAACTGACTGTAGCTCTGCACTGCCAGGTGAGAAGGAAACTTCTATGTTATTCAAGGCACTGTATTTTTGTGTTTCTTTATTATAGCAACTTGGCCTATAGCCAGACTACAGTGTCTTTGAGGAAGGAGCCAAACTCTCCATGGCTTGAGTTCCTTTTCTTCTCTTTTCTTTTCTTTTGATTTTATTTATTTATTAGAGAGAGAGAGAGAGAGAGAGAGAGCGCAAGTGGGGTGGAGGGGGGAGGGGTAGTGGGAGAAGGACATGCAGACTCCCCTGATGGGCTCAGTACCAGGACCCTGAGGTTATACCTGAGCCACAGGCAGACACTTAGCCTACTGAGTCACCCAGTGTCCCTTGAGTTTCATAATCCATGAAATTGAGATATAAATGATAGCTACTCATAGGGTTATGTTGAAGACAAAATAGTTCCTGTATAAAAACATTTAAAATAGCACCTGACACATAATAGCACTCAATTATTAGCTGTGTGTTTTTTTTTTTTTTAATTTTTTCTAACTATACTGTAATTGTCTTTTAAGTTTTTATTTTTGGGTAACTTCTACACCCAATGTGGGGCTCAAAATCACAGCCCTGAAATCAAGAGTCACATGCTCCACCAGCTGAACCAGACAGCACCCCTAATTATTATTACAATAATTGTTATTTGTATGTTTAAAAAAACTATAAAGTTAAATATATTTTTAATCTTTAAGAAAGACATGATGAGTAATACTGGAAAAATAATGGCTGAAAAGAACACCTTTAATTTCAAAGCTTGAAATTAAGTAGTTTTTATTTGTAACCCCAAAACTTTTTGAAGAAAGTTCCTGAGATGAGTTTTTAATTTTTTTTTTGA